>NC_135539.1:108224347-108534180 GCF_045843805.1 Urocitellus parryii
GGAACTCCCTGTAGGAATCCACTGGTTTGAGAATGCCTGGTTCACGTGGGGTCCTACCTAGCTCACCGCTCAAGTTCTAGCAGAGCTACAGAGGTGGGAGTGACTAGGTGGAGCCATACAGCTTCCCAGAGATGGGTGCGGCTTGCCCAAATGCCCATCAGCCTATTTACTGCAAGACCCCTGCCACACTGCAAAGCAAGCTCCAAACCAAGACTCCTGCTGAAACCTTGTCCCTGCCTTTGATGGACTCCCCCTTAAATACAGAATAGGAGCCTTTTTTTTTAGTTGTTCAGTTCCAGCTCCTACCTGGACTGGAAGACCCATCAGCTGCTCCTCTTTCTCTTTTTAATTTCTAGCTTGGTCTTTATTTCTTACTAATTATTTCAGACTTTTTAATTTTCCTAGGCAGCTCACACCTCCTGAGCAGGAATCTACTCTGTGAGGTTGCAGGCCACCCCATTATACCATATACTTAGAGTAGAAGTGGTAAAAAGCAGTGCTTTGATATCATTTTTAAAACATTTTGAAGCTGGGTATAGTGGCACACATCTGGAACCCTAGCAGCTCGGGAGGCTGAGACAAGAGGATCACAAGTTCAAAGCTAGCCTCAGTAACTTAGCAAGGCCCTAAGAAATTCACAGAGACTCTCTCTATATATAAAACACACATAAAAAGGTCTGGGGATGTGGCTCAGTGGCTAAGTGCACCACCTGGGTTTAATCCCCAATACCAAAAAAAAAAAAAAAAACAAGAACATTGAAACAGAAAACAACTACCTAGCTCATAACTGGATTTGACCTTTGACCTGAACCTCAAACCAAGAGCTGGGCTGTGGACCTCTTGATATCCAAGTCCGTATTAAAACAGGTTCCTGGGAAACTTACAAGGGAAGAATGAGAAGAATTTCAGGGAAAAAAGGTGCTGATAGGAAGACTGAGGGGTCTACTTAGGGGAGGTTCTGGTGCCCACCCACGACATTCTCCAGCACGGAAGTGCTACCTGTCGTATCAAAAGGGTACAAGGTCTGACGGAACAGTGGCCATCCTGCCTGCTACAAAATAAACTGCAGCAAAAGACAAAGGAGCCATTCCTCCACCAGGGCAGAGGAGGAAGAAAGGGGTGGTCATTCCCCGCATGCTCCACCACAGCGGGCACAGCAGGGCCCTGAGGGGCTGAAGGAGGACATGCTCACAGTTGCCAAGGGCAGGCACAGGGAGTGCCCAGGGCCATGGTTGATTCTAACAGATACAGCTAGATCAAGACGGGACTTCCTGAGCCGGACCCAAGTGAAAATTGTACTAACCAATAAGGTTACATAACCAGATTTCTGGTGCCTTAAGAAGAGGCTGAGAACAAGAAAATAACCACGGAGAATGCCTGATCCAGCCCGACACTCTCATATTTCTACTCTAGGAAGGCGCTTTATTCCCGGTTATTGCTGAATACCATACTGTACCTGGCAAACTCCAAATATATAAGTGATACAAAACACTAGATTTGAAAGTTGAGAAAATTCACCCTTGGTCCACTTTGTACCTTCTTTAGTCCTCCAAAGAAAGCGTCAGCCTCCAACTCAAATTCCTGGTCCAGTTCCTCTTCATGCTCTGACAAGAAAAACAGTCTCCATTAGTCACAAGTCTAAACAAACGGGTTGGCTACAGAGCAAAGGCACTAAAAGAAATTGGAGAATGTCCTGCAAAAGCAGACGGGGTGGGGCACAAGCCCATCACACTCCTTGACCTCCTTTCTGGTTTTCTGGGACCTAAGTTCTTGGAAATACAGGATGGGGCTGGTGGAAACGGCCCTTTCAACTTGTAATAAGGGTCACAAAAGGAGAGGGGATCAGAGGAGAAAAGTGTCCAACACAGGGAAACTGGGGGAGGCTGGTGCAAATTCCCCAGTTGGACAGGTAATTAAATTTGTTTCTATATGGACTGGTACCACCAAATGATAGTGATAATGACGATTCTAGGACAAAATGCTCACAAGATAGAATAAAATGGAATCAAATCAGGGTCAAAATGTGTTCCTAAGTTAATGACATGATGGCTTATCCGTTTTTTTTAAACAACAAAATCTTTGATTCTTCTTAAGGGTGTGCAATAACCAGACCTCATGTGAGATACTAGGAATGAAAAAATGAAAAAGAATCTGACTGGCAAAGCTCTCAGTCTCTGGGTGCGTCTTGTTCACTGGGGAAGAGACACAAACAGAAAATATGAAACTGCCTTGGGCTGAGTAGTGCCTTGATAGTGGACATGAGGGCTAACCTTGAGGCCTGTGTGATGTCCAGGAGACAGAGGAGTGGGTGGGGGTGGAGCTCAAAGAATGTCCTAAGGGAGAGATAAAGGCATAGGGGTCCTCAGTACAACGGTAGTGACAAAGCCATCAGAATGGCTGTGATTCATTAAAGAGGGACAAGGAATACGTAGACAAGGAAAGGAAGAAAACTCTATGCCTATCAGAATTAAAAATAATAATATTTTTTAAAAAACTCCAAAAATTGAGAAGGAACTACCCAGAAGCAAAAACCAAAAGAGGGTGGGGTCACTAAGCATGATCATGAAATGCTGCTGCTTTTTCAGAGTAGGATCGAGGGGCAGACTCACATGCACTAGATGGACGCAGTAGCCCCAGGCCCACACCCCAGGCAACACTGCTCCAAAGAACAAGAGGAAAGGACAGGGTATTGCACCCTGGCCCAGGGAACCACATCACAGCTCCAGGAACCCATTGATGTGTATCCCACATGCATGGAGTGTCACACAGGGGCGTGATGACAGCTGGAGTGCAATTGTAGTGGGGCACTGGTCTTTTCTGTTACAGCTACACACAAGGACACATTGTGTGTTTTTGCATTGTGCCTGGGCTCCAGTCCAAGGAAATAGTCCATGGGCAACAGACAAGTGATTGCAATCCCACAAAGAAGTAACAGAAAGCTCAGAATTCATTCTGGAGAGAGTGGGAAACCTCTCTGCCTATTCCCTCTTTTATTTCAGCCTCACGCTTACACAAAATGCAAACTCCAGAAACACTGAAATTATGCACACATGAAACAAAGCAAAAACTTGAGCTAGTCTCTTCTTTTTAAAAAAGGATATTCATAAATAGCAGTTGACATGCTAATCCCAGACTTCCTGAAATTGTAATATATCTCCCTCTAGTGGGAAAAATTTGCTTGCCACCTCCTACAGGCTCCAAGAAAGGAAATATCCAGCCAGAAGTATTCAGAATTTAAGAACAGAGTATTCCTTTCCTTCATCTAGTGGGAAAAAGTCTCCTATGTAAACAGGAAAATCAGGATAAAACCTGCTCAGCAGGGTCCAACAGAAATTCAATATGAACCACTAAAGTTTCTTATAGCAACAAAGAAAGAAAAAAAAGGTGAAATTAATTTTATTATATTCTTTTTAAACAAAATAACCAAAACATTATTTCAATATACAATCACCATTAAACAATTATTAATACATTGTTTTACATTCCTTTTGTAATCTTAAATACACACTGTCCTTATAGCACATTTTTTTTTTTTTAAAGAGGAGAGAGAGGGTTGGGGGGGAAAGAGAGAGAGAGAGAGAGAGAGAGAGAGAGAATTTTTAATATTTATTTTTTAGTTCTCGGCGGACACAACATCTTTGTTGGTATGTGGTGCTGAGGATCGAACCCTGGCCTCACGCATGCCAGGCGAGCGCGCTACCGCTTGAGCCACATCCCCAGCCCCCTTATAGCACATTTAATTCAGAAGAACCACATGTTAAGTGCTTACTACGCCTAGGTAGCTAGGGATTACCAGATTGGACAACATAATTCCAGGCCAAAAATTCTCCCCCAGTTTTGTAGAATTTCTACAAATCACCCTTGTCTGATTTCTTGATGCAAACAAATGCTGTATATATGATATTAATGTTAAATTCCAACTCAAATCTATCCATGACCCCTTTAGAAATCATTATCTTTAGACTGTCTGAGCTGAAAATTCACAGCTGCAGAATGCATTTGATTGAGCAGAAGCTGAGAACCTGCAGCCACGGATCTTTCTTTGAAGAACGATAGCCCCCTCAGACCCTCAGGGACAATTCCTTCCCAGGTTGGGGGCCCACGCCCTCACTCCCATGGGCAGGACTGGAGTTTTCCTCCTGACTCAAATGCAGACAAGCAGGAGGCTGCTGCCAATGGGTGGAAGCCTTCTATCCCTGGGAAAACTCTCCAGACCACACAGGACAGATTGGCAGCAGAGCCAGTCCCTTCCTCTAGTGTCCTGGTACCATTTCCCAAAATTCAGCACTCCACAGAGCTGCCCGAGAGCCTAGGAATGCAGCAATTCCCACGGATGAGCCTTGTGCCACTGTGTCTGTTGTGGATTCCACCCCCCACCCCCTCACCCGCCCCCAACAAAAGAATACTTCATATCCCCATCCTACCCACTGAGCCAGAGGATTTGCATTTTAATCTCTGTTTATGAGCGGTGGTCGTAAACCACTTACTTAAAACCTCTAACTAACCTACCACTTTCACCCTCAAGATTTTGATGGGAAATTAGTTCTGGGGAGGGGGTAATTAGTGGGCAATACTCAGGGAGAAGGGAAAATTCATTCATTCTCTCTCTCTCTCTCTCTCTCTCTCTCTCTCTCTCTCTCTCTCTCTCTCATCTGATACAAGCCCCTGCACTGTCATAGAGGGGCACACCCACTCATAGTGTTTGTGTCCTGCTGTTTCTATGCGTTTGAAAAATTCCAATCAGCTTCTGCTGATTCTTTATTTCCCTAGGAAGCCAGTGGATACAGCCAACTAGGGCAATAAATGAAAAAGGGGAAGGGGAGCAGAAAAGATGGGCCCCTAATGATAAGAAAATGTAATGGGAAACAACTTTCAAATATCCATAGGTAAATTATCATATAGAAGACTGGTGATAAAGGGCTGGTTTTTCCACACCATTTGAAGCTTGGGTTTCCCTTTCCTCTATCCCAATCCTCACTTAAGGAATAAAAATGTTATTTAGAAATAGCCTAAGCAAAAGCAAATCAGACATGTAAATAGGATGCAAACCTATACACTTCATAAATGGCTTGCAAACCTCCCCCAAAAGAGCTGCTCACATAAGAAATTCTGAGATCTCTTAGGGCTGACCACCAAGAATGCAATTTCTATGGGAATCCTTACCATTCCAAATGACATTGCAACTGAAAATGGAAACTCTCAAGCTAAGAGAGAACTATGAGGTGTGCTGTTGCATGTGTCGGGTGCAACATGGATCACTGGTGGGCAGCAGGTGGAGAAAGCAGAGGAGGAGTGGGGAGATCCAACACTACGGGTTGCCTTCAAGGGCCCTCAGACCTAGGCCATGTTCCAAGGCACTTATTAAAGAATTTATTTAAAGTATCAGTGAGGCCTGGGGGCACAGTGGCACAAGGCTATAATCCCAGCAGCTTGGGAGGCTGTGGCAGGAGGATCACAAGTTCCAAGCCAGCCCCAGCAAGAGAGGCACTGAGCAACTCAATGAGACCCTGTCTCTAAATCAAATAAAAAATAGAGATGGGGATGTGGCTCAGTGGTTGAGTGCCCCTGAGTTCAATCCCTGGTACCAAAAAAAAAAAAAAAAAAAAGTATCAGTGATAGGGGACAGACAGACATTGAGTGGTAGGAATGTGAGCTTAAGGGACTAATTCTGTGAATGGGTCCATGTGTTGACTCCCACAACTTTCTCTTTTAAAAAAGCAATTTACCTGCAGCCCTGCCTGGCTTAAGTCCACAGGATATGCTACATTCCTCCAGAAACTACCTGTTATCTGCAGGAGAAACGCAGGCCTGAAATGCTGATAAGAAGAACACAAGTTACCCTGAAGCAGATCAGATCCCAGAACTTGGGGAGATAAGGATAATTGCCCCTAACCATAAAAGCTGTAAGACTAGGTCAACATGGGCCAAAGCGACCTAGAGTTGTCATGGCAGTGGGGACTTGAAAGCCTGATGTCATGCTGCTAACAATCAAAAATCCTGGACCAGGTGGACCTGGTCGAGACTCTCTGGAAACTTCCCTGGGACCTCCTATAAAACCGGAGGACAGGACGTACATGCCATCCCTCTTCTCTCTGAGAGAGACCTTCTGAGAGGGTCCCCTTTCCCCTTTACTCTCCCCTGTAATGAACTCATTCCTGTAACTCTGAGCAACACAATCTGAAGTCTTTCTGGCCTGATCCCAAGAATTGGGACTTGGAGGGGACTTGGCACTGCCTCAGTTTCACAGAAGGCCCTAGCCCCATAACATCAGGAGGCAGCATCTCTGGAACCCCACACACCCCTACATAACATAGGGGAGGACAAACATCTCGTCTTTACCTTTTCTTAGACTTGTGGCTAAAGCCCCTATAATAAAAGACTAACAAAGACAAAAGCATATGAATTTATTTCATGTAAGTTTTTACATGTGATAAAAGAATTTCTGAGATGTCCTTAATCTAAGGGGACAGAGAAGAACAATGGGAAGAAGTTAATCAATAACAAGCTACAAGCCAAAAATAATGAAAGCTACTCTTCAATGAGTGCTGGAATCTTAAATCCCATCACAGAGGATCAGCAGGGCTGTTTACATATAAACGTTCCCAATTGTTAACTGGACAAATGCAGAAGCAAAAGTCACTTCCTATGGATCACCCTTCTGACCCCTCACTCTGCTTTGCATAATTCCACCCTTGTCACCCATGACCAATATGAGTTTGGTGTAAACATCTGTGCTTTCCTTCTCCAAAGGAATAAAAATTCTCTTAGTTCTAGGTCCTGCAGACATTTTTCCAACCCCTTCCCGGTTCTGCTACCAGAAATTACAGGAACTTGTCCCAGGATCTGGTCTCTTTCCTGAAACAGCTCAATAAACCCTTGTGTTTCAGAGATTCCCTCAAAGTTTTGGTTTAACACATGACACAGGAGCTTTCATAAGGAAATGAAAACCCAAAGCAATGGTTATACGCTTGCTTGCTGCGATTCCGGGTTTCAGGAAAAGTGGGCGATTGTGGGGAAATATACAGGCAACCAGTAGGATCTTGTGATAAGAAACTGGGGGAGGGGCTGGGGCTCAGCAGTAGAACACTCGCCTAGCATGTAGGAGGTGGCTGGGTTTGATCCTCAGCACTACATAAAAATAAGTAAAATAAAGGTATTATGTCCAATTACAATTAAAAAAAAAAAAAGAAAGACAAAAACTTAGCCAGGCCTGATCTTTTTTAGGTTCTCCTGTATCCCTGTATCTTCAGAGAACAGGATCTTTCTTTCCTCCAGGTAGATAAAGGGCAACTCCCTATTAGAGGTCTCATTACCAATCTCAGGGGAGGGTCAGAAAATCCTTCCTAGGTTTTATGACATGTCTCAAGGAAAAAGGGTAGACAGCAGGTGAGACTGACCTCCTGCTACTTGGCATTTCTCAAATGCCAGGGTGCCAGACTTGGGGTATTGTTCCTGAACCCCATCACCTACTTTAAGGACCAGTATCAACAAAGGGGAAAACACCAGAAAAGGAAGACAGTGACTCACTAGTTTCCCAAGGCCCTAGCCACAGGTAACAGGGCAGACAATGGTCAGGTACAAAGTGAAGTGTCACCAAACGGGATGCTTGGAACCTTGGCTGCCGTGTCACTCCACATATCCCACTGCAATAGGCTGTCCAGTCCTTGCTCCTGTGGGACCGTGGACTTCCACAAAGCCTTGTAACTGAGGGGTCCCTGGTGGTCCCTCCCTTGGTGAGCCAGCTCCCCTGGTTCCCAAGGCAAGGCCACCTGTTGAAGGACAGGACCTATTGGCTTGGTTTCCCCACCCTGTTCTCAGGTTTCCAGAATGACCAACTATCTTGCAACCAAACTTCACTAATCACAAGAGGAAGTGGGAAAATTTTTCTCCCAACAAAGCCCACACCCTTCAAGAGGTTCCTATTGAACAAACTGTGTGAAAGAAAGAACTAATCCATAAATGAGCTGCTCTGCCCTTTTCTCATAAACTGAGATGAGGAACAGTGAATCCCACCCGTGGGTACAGGAAAAAAGAAAAGGCAGAAAGTAAAAGTGTTCAATTATCGTTACATCCCACTTGGAGATGCCTGCTATATGAAAACAAAGAAACTGGGGGTTGCAAGTCAAATAAATACTTTACACCATAAAAATCAGACTCTTTAACCGGCAGGGCTCCCTGCATTTGAGAGTTTATTTAAAGAAACATTAACTTCATATCACTGAAGATTAAAGAAATGATAATAAAGCTCCTATGAAGTGAGAACACAAATCGATGGAAAGCACAGTTCCATTTATAAAAATATGGTTAGTCTAACTTTCCAGGAAGGTAGACACTGCAGAGAAGAAGGTGTGCTTGGGCTCTGTGAAGTCAGAAGGACCTAGGGTGGCTGTTATTCATTCAAAAATAATCTTTAGAAACAGAACACAGAAAAAAATGGTAGAATTTACAAATAAATCCAAGAACTTGTTCTTTGAGAAAGAAAGTAAACCTACTAGATAAATCTTAAAACAGGTGAAATGAAACACATACATTATCCAAAAACATTATGAGAACCACCATTTGACCCAGCTATCTCACTCCTCCATCTATACCCCAAGGATTTAAAATCAGGATACAACAGTGACATAGCTGCTCAATGTTTATAGCAGCTCAATTCAAAATAGCTAAACTACAGGACCAACCTAGATGCCCTTCTATAGATGAATGGATAAAGAAACTGTGGTATATACATGCAATGGAATATTCTCGGCCTTAAAGAGAAATGAAATTATAGCATTTGCAGGTAAATGGAGGGAGTTGGAAAATATCGTGCTAATCAAAGTAAACCAATCCCAAAAAAACAAAGTTTGAATGTTTTGTATGATAAGTGGATGGTGATCCATAATGTGTGTAGGGGAGGCAAGGGAAGAATGCAAGAACTTTGGATTGGGCAGAGGACAGCAAGAGGAGAGGAGGGGCTGTGGGGTTGGAAAGATGGTGGAATGAAACAGACATTATTACCCTATGTGTGTGTGTGATTGCATGAATGGTGTGACTCTGCATTGTGTACAACCAGAGAAATGAAAAGTTGTGCTCCATGTGTGTAAGAATGAAATAAATTAATTAAAATTAAATTAAAAAAAAAACATCATGAGAACATGATACAACTGTGTGTTAGTACATTTGAAAATCTCTGTGATATGGAAAAATACAAATTGCTCCAACTGACTTAAGAAGAAGAGAATTCTAAATATACCAATAACCCTGAAAGATATGGGAAAGTTTTCAATGGCTCGACTGCCAAACAGACTTCATGCCTTGACAAACTTACAAGTGAATGATCCGAAGCTTTGAGGACACAGACATATCATACATTATTATTTTTTAAACTTTAAAAAGTAATCTTCCCCATGTGTTTTATAAAGCTAGCAGAGTGCCAAGATTGAAATCTGAGGATAAAATTATAGGCCAATCAATCTCACTTAGAAATTAGTATTAAAAAAAAAAAAAAACTTGGGGAAAGCAGTGAATTTTAAAATCCCATGGTCATGGCCACTTTGTTGTAGGAGTCTCTGGAGTTTGCGACTGAAAAGCTGATTACTCTTAAATGTCATACTGATGGAACAAAGGAGGGGAAACCAGGGACTCTTCTGAATGGGGGCTTTCAAGATTGAAAAAAATTACCAATTTTAAAAGGAAGTCAGAAGGAATCCTTAACATGGTTTTTTAAAGATAAATAAGTAAAACTTGCACAATCTCTCACTAATGGTGAAAGCAATATGAGGATTTCCATTTAGGTTAGAATTAAAGCAGAAAAACCACCAACTATTATATGGTCCTAGAAGGCCTAGCAAAGTAAAAACAGATGAAGCAAAGTCATTATCTGTGGATGGTGTTATCTAAACAGAAAAAAAAAAAACCACAAAAACAAGTGATAAGTAATGGAAATATAAAAGAAATACATAAATACCTTTACCATAGACCAGAAATAATCAGATGGAAAATATTCCAATCCTAAGAGGAGAAAACAGACTCATAAATAATCTTAAAAATTTTAGGGCTGGGGATGTGGCTCAAGCGGTACCGCGCTCACCTGGCATGCGTGCGGCCCGGGTTCAATCCTCAGCACCACATACCAACAAAGATGTTGTGTCCGCCGAAAACTAAAAATAAATATTAAAATTCTCTCTCTCTCTCTCTCTCTCTCTCTCTCTCTCTCTCTCTCCTTAAAAAAAAAAAAAAATTTAGCAGGATCTATTATGAAGAAGACCATGAACCTTCATTAAGGGAAATAACAAGATTTTAAAGAAAAGAAAGGGGATACAATATTGTATTCCTGGAAGGAAAGATACAGTGTTGTAAAAATATAAACAATTTACAAATTACTTTCTAGTTTATTGTGATTCCTATGAAAACCCTACTGAGATTTTTTTTTTTTTTTGGAACTTGGCAATTTCAAAGATATGTCTAGGAAAAATAAACCAGTAAGAATAGCTAAGAAACATTTAAATATTTGACAAAGCAAAAAATATTAAAATAGCACAGTACTAATATATGAATTGATTTCTCAATCAATGAAACTGAGGAGACAGGCCCCAGACAGTCTGGGATTTAAAAATTTAAGACATGATCAAGATTGTACCATAAGCCAACGGAGAAAGGGACTTCATAAATAATGTGTAGTTAACTATTTGTGGAAAAAAACAATCTGACTTTTTATCTCACATTACATGCCAAGTGCATTTGCGATGGATTAAAACATAAAGGCTCCAGTGTTCAGACATCACCTGAGAGTAGGCGGGGTCTAGGAAGAACCTGGAAGGTGTTTGTGCAGTTTCACTCCATACAACCTGAAAAACCTCTGAGAACAGCAATCAGAGACAACAGAAATACAAATCCCTTCCTTACAAATTAAAGGAACTAAGCATCCAACTCGTGAAGTTGGAATAAAAAGGAGGAGAGCCAACCCAGAGAAACAAAAAGGGAGGAAATAATAAGGGCAGAAAATCAATCAATTGGAGAAAAAGAAACAACGGTGAAATCTAATAGTCAAAAGCTGAAAAGATGAATGCAATTTCTGGCACAGTGGATCAAAGAAAGAAAAATATATAAGGGAAGAAGGAGAAAGAACAAAAGAGGGAGTAAGGGAGAAAGAAAAAAAAAATTTTAAAATACAATATGGCAGGGGATGGGGAGTGGGGAGCCCAGCTCCAGGGGGAACAGAGTAATGAAAGTAAAATTAAACACACACACACACACACACACACACACACACACACACACACACACACTAAAAAAGAAAGGACAATTAAAGAAACCATCAAAAAAAACGCTTTTAATATTATGAACTATATACTAATCAAATTTAAAAGCTGCATAAAACAGACTCCTAGAAAGCTACAAACTGTCAACGTGGGAACAAGAAGAAATAAAATATTTAAGTAGGAACCAACAGGTAGTAAAATGAACAGGTCATTAAAGGATTCCCTCTCTCCCTCTCTCGTGTTTTAACAGGTAACCTCCTATCATCCATTGTTTTCACTAGTAGGAATTCAGTTAGTTGCACTTGCAGTTTTTCATTAAGCTGATAGGGTCACAAAAATAGATGGTCCTCTTTTAGGCACAGGCATTCATCCTTTCAAGGCTTATTATGCAAGCCTTTAAGGCTTGGCAGGATACATTATAAGTTGCGTGGTACATTGCAACTTTCCCCATGTTCAAGGTAAGCAGAGAGAAAAGTGTTTCCACCTCTCCTAAAACATAAGCACAAATTTAATCCAGTAGCTATTGAATTTAATTATTTAAATTTAATCCAATAGCACCAGGGGCGAGCCACCCGGCACAGCAGATCACCATCACCTTCCCCAAGAAGTTCTTTATGACTTAGAGATATTCTAGATTTGGTAGAATTAGGGAGAATAGGGGGATTCTGTTCAATCCCTACTATAAATTTGTCAAGAGATTCCATTTGACTGAGACTGTTAAAATCAGTCTGCTGTCCCTCATGGCCTGCCAGTTCTGCAACTATTGAGGCCTCCGTGGACAAGATGCCTGCCCCAAGCCCAGAAAAAAAGCAGCCCTGCAGATGTCCACCACAGGCATTTCACTTCACAAGCACATTATGAGCCTCTAGTTTATTCTAGACACTGTGTTTGCACCAGATAGAAGGACTCCAGAAAAGTTCACCAAGGAGAAAATTTTCCCAGTGTCCTACCTCTAAAATGTAGGTTAGTGGCACTTTTTCTTGGGCTAGTAAGTGAAATGAGGAATCAAGAAGGCTTGGCATCACACCAATAAAGCACACTTCATCAAGGCAGGGAGATCCAGCTTCCGTGAACTGAACTGGCCAAAGGATTAGAGGAAGATAGTTTCTGACAATGTTCTGAGAAACATTTTGGCACCGACAATCAGAGGGATAAAAGCAGCTTTGGGCTGCAAAGTGTTCAGTAATATGCCAAGGAGCATTCAGCTTCTGAGCCATCTGAGGCACAGAAGGTTTTATACCCCAAAACAGAGGAAGCCCCACCCCCAACCTGGAAGCTACCACTTGTGTAAGAAGGAATAAAATAATTTGCTCCACTGAAATAAAAATTTTCAGCTTAAAGTTTAATAGTAGAACAGATAAAAAAAAGAATCTCCCCTTTAAAACAAGCTGACTTAGGAAACATCATTTAAGATGAGTGGTAGAATAGAAAAAGGATTAGGTCTAGATGAAAAGACCTGGGTTTCCACCTCCGGTCCATTAAGGTATAGGTATAGCAAGGTTGCAGAATATAAGGTTAATATACAAAAGTCAACTGCTTTCCTATATGCTAGCAATAAATAAATGGAACTTGAAATTTTAAAACAGTACAATTTACATTATCTCTCCAAAAAATAAAATATGTAGGTATACATCTAACCAAATATGTACACGATCTACATGATGAAAAATACAGAACTCTCATAAAAAAATCAAAGAACTAAACAAATGGAGAGACAGTCCATGCTTCCACTAGACACTCAATATTGAAGAAGTTCTCCAATTTTAATCTACAGATTCAATGTAATCCAAATCAAAATCCCATTGCATTATTTCGTGGATATTGACAAAGTGACTGTCAAGTTTATAGAGAGAGGCAAAGATTCTCGAATAGCCAACATGATATTGAAGAAAGTCAGAAAACCCGTCACTGCCTGTCTTCAAGATTTTAATGACAAAGGTACAGTAATAAAGAGAGTGTGGTATTGGTCAAAGAACAAATAAGTCACTGGAGCAGAATAGAGAGCCCAGAAATAGACCCACATAAACACGATCAACAGATTCAGAGAAAGAACAAAGGCAATACAATAGAATAAAGACAGTCTTTTTGACAAATGGTGCTGGAACAACTAGACATCCATGTGCAAAAAAAAAAAAATCTTTCACAAAAATTAATCAAAATGGAACATAAATCTAAAAGTAAAATGTAAAACTTCCGGAAGATAACATAGGAGAAAACCTAGATGATAATGACTTTTTTGGCATGATCTCTGAAAGAAAGAATTGATAAGCCAGACTTCATTTAAATTAAAAAGTGCTTGAAAAGAATACTGTCAGGAAAATGAAAAGACAAGCCACGGAATAGGAAAAAAAAATATTTGCAAAAGGTGTATCTGATACATTTTGGAAGTATTACCCAAAATACACAAAGATTTTATATACTCAACTTTTTTATGAATCTTTAAGCTCAACATTATCAAAATGAACCATCCAATTTAAAAATGGGCCAAAGACCCAAACAGCTGGGCTGGGGATGTGGCTCAAGCGGTAGCGCGCTCGCCTGGCATGTGTGCGGCCCGGGTTCGATCCTCAGCACCACATACCAACAAAGATGTTGTGTCCGCCAATAACTTAAAAATAAATAAATAAATATTTTTTAAAAAAGACCCAAACAGCTAGTCAAAGAAGATATACAAATAAGCATATGAAAAGATGTTCCATGTCCTATGTCATCAAATGTAACAACAGGACACCACTACACACCTATGAGGACAGCCAAGAACCACAGCTCTGACAATAGCAATTGCTGACAAGGATGTGGAGTAACAAGGATTGCTACTCATTGCTGGTGGGCACACAAAATGGTACAGCCACCTTGTTCGACAGTTTGGCAGTTTCTTACAAAAATAAACATACTCTTAATCGTATGATCAAGTAATTGTATTTCTTGTCATTTACCCATATGAGTCAGAAACTTAGTCCACACAAAAACCCACACAAAGGGGCTGGGGATATGGCTCAAGCGGTAGCGTGCTAGCCTGGCATGCATGCGGCCCAGGTTCGATCCTCAGCACCACATACAAACAAAGATGTTGTGTCTGCCGAAAACTAAAAAAATAAATATTAAAAATTCTCTCTCTTTCTCTCTCTCTCTCTCTCTCTCTCTCTCTCTCTCTCTCTCAAAAAAAAAAAAAAAAAAAAAAGTAAAACTTTTCAGGGCACAGGGGCACACGCCTCTAATCCCAGCAACACCTGAGGCTGAAGCAGAAGGATCACAAGTTCGAGGCCAGCTTCAGCAACTCAGAAAGACCCTCAGCTACTTAGTAAGCCCCTGTCTCAAAATAAAAAATAAAAAGAGCTGGGGTGGCTCCGTGGTTATATACCCCTGGGTTCAATCCCTGATATGTATATGGATGCATATATGTAAAGCCTATTTTCCAGAAGGGGAAAATTCTCCCAGAACAGTGAGAAATAATAGATAGCAGGTATTATTTTAAATCACAAGATTTTAGGATAATTCATTGTGCAGCAATCGATAACTAAGACACCCATCTATGGAGGAGACTGATTAATTGCTAATATCCATTCTTGCTTTCTCCCTCTATCATAAAACCATTGAGTTTACACTGGAAAAATGACCTCCCAGTGGAAGATTATGCTTCCTAGCTTCTTTCTCAACTAATGTGGCCACAGGACTAGGTTCCAGTAAATGGGACACAACTGAATATATATGACATAAGCAACTTTCAGGTCACTTTCTTAAAAGGAAATGACTCTCCTCCCCTTCCATCCTTTGACTCCTGGAGCAGCCCCAGTGCATGAGATGGAGCTCTGTGCTAAGGACCTCAGAGGGACACGGGAGAAGGAACCAGGATATCTAATGCCACCTAGACACCATAGCCACTGTGGACCACAGTTATCTGGGATGTCATTTCTGTTGCCAAACCTGTCTTCTAAGTCATGTACCATCTCATCTTTGGCTGTGCCAAAGATTCAATGAGATGAGAAACACAAAGTAGCCAACATGGTGTGTGACACAGCAGGTTCGTTTCCTCTACATGGGCTGAGAGACCAGAGCTTCAGCAGGAAACACAACCGCGTGGCCAGCTCTGATCAAAACCAACCCCCCTCTACTTTAGTCAGTCCCTGCCATCAAGCCCATGGCTTTTTTTTTTTAAAGAGAGAGTGAGAGAGGAGAGAGAGAGAGAGAGAGAGAGAGAGAGAGAGAGAGAGAGAATTTTTAATATTTATTTTTTAGTTTTCGGCGGACACAACATCTTTGTTGGTATGTGGTGCTGAGGATCGAACCCGGGCCGCAGGCACGCCAGGCGAGCACGCTACCGCTTGAGCCACATCCCCAGCCCTGCATGGCTTTAATTGGGATGTGAGGAAAATGGAGAGAAAAGTCAATACTGGTGATCTGTATCCAAACCAATCCTGGTGATCCATAGGGTAGTCTGCACACAACAGGCAAGAGACACTCTGTGGTGCTTCCCCAAACCTAACATTGCCATTTTATTTTATGGTAGTTCTGGGGATCAAACCCAGGGCCTTGCACATACTGAGGATGTACTCTACTTGGAGCTATACCCCTGGCTTCTACTTTTTCCATTTGAAGTGACCTCACCTACTTTTAAAACATTCTTCCGCCTTTAAAATGAAATCCAAATCCCTCAGTGGAATATACAATGTCTTTCACAATCCATAGCTTTTTGATCTGAGTTCAAGTCTTTCCACCCCCTCATCATATCCCACATTCCAGACATACAAGACATCCCATGAGTGGTTTACAGTTCCTAGATCATATTACACTTTCTCATGTCCCAATGGTATTACACTAGCTTGTCCACTCGCCAGCAAAGCCATCTCTAGCCACAGCTCCTCAACTCTCCTCTCTACTTGACTAGCTCCTGCCCTTCTTTAGGTCAACCTCCACAATCTCCATTATATCTAAGAAATTGTCCCTAACTATGGCAGAGACTACCCCTGGTCCCTCCAAAATTCTTTTAGATTTTAGGTAGCACATGGCCACTAAGCTAAGGACTACACTTCCCAGTCTCCCAGCTGTGGCCATGTGGCTCAGTGCTGACCAACTGGACCAACTGAGCAGGAGTGAAAGGTACTCTTGTCAAACTGCTGTCAAAAGAAAAGTGGGTCCCTGTTCCCCTTACTATGGGCTAGAATATGAGTTGGGGATAATTCACCTCCAACACACAGACAACAGCAACGCATTAAATATCGCAGAACGAGAAGATAAAAGGAAGCAGGGTGTGGTGGTAGGTTCTTACAGTACCAGCCACTTGGGAGGCTGAGATGGAGGACTGATTAAGTCCAGAGGCTCGAGGCCAGTCTGGGGAACACAGCAAGTCTCTGACTAATGAAAAAATAAAGAAGATAAAAAGAGTCTGAATCACTAACACCTTCAAACTGTCTCCATATGTCTGAGATATGCCTGAAAAGAATGTTGGTGAAAGAGAAATTTAAAAGTTATACTTCAAATTCCTGAGGCAAGTTCCCTCCAGAGCCTTCAACAGCTGTTGAATCAAATCCTCCGATTACAGGAGAGGCTAGGGCTGTAGCTCAGGGAAGAGCATATGATCAGCATGCACCAGGCTCTGGGTTCTGTCCCCAACACCTGCATATACATACACATACACACACACACACACACACACACACACACACACACACACACAAGTAGCAGCAGCTATTACAGGAGATGAGTCACAAAATCACCTAAAAGACCACAGCACTGAGATAAAGCATGTCATGAACTCTGGTCATTAATTCAAACTATGAGCAAAAGAAAAACAGGATCCAAGTCATCCTATTCCTATGGAACCATCTTCCTGAATCTTATACCTGTGGGCATTCCCTCCTCACTTTTTTTTTTTTTGTGTGTGTGTGTGTGTGTGATAGGAGATCAGAAAAGCTTGGATCCTTACCTCTGGAGACTTTGTAAACTTCATAGAAAGAATAGAAGTGGAAGCCTAGTGAAGCCAGCAGGTAAAGAGACAGTTCCCATCGGGACAGCATTGTTCCTTCTCAGGATGGTTCTCAATGTCCACAATGAGAGGTTCTAGGAAGAGAAAATGATAAAACATGAGACCATGGACTTGACCCTAGATAATAGCCATATATATATATATATATATATTTTAGTTGTAGATGGACACCAAACCTTTAATTTATTTATTTTTATGTGCTGCTGAGGATCAAACCCAGTGCCTCCCATGTGCTAGGCAAGCGCTCTACCACTGAAACACAACCCCAGCCCAGATAATATACCCTCTTAACATCACTGCAGTTTGTTCACACTCCCAGGGACCCTTCACTATTCAAGGTGAGCGAACTTAACCCGGATCAAACCTCCTCCTTCCGAGGACCTCACCCCATCCTGCATCCAACACACACACAAATACTCATTCCTGCTAAAGGTGGTTAGGTCTTCCCCCAGCACTGCCCAGGGCCTTCTATCACAGTACGTAGCAGAGAATTCTCTCCTTTTGTGTGATATCCATCTCCCCTGTAAAGTAGACCTTTGGAGAGTGGGAATCATGATTTCTGACTCCCCAGCACCTACAAATGTGCCTGGAATGTGGCAAGAAGGAATAACCAAGAACTCCATGAATAATAAATGGCTTCAAAAGATTGAATAAAAGAAAAGCACAAATAAAATCTCCAAGCCTCTTCTAAGCCAACAGCCTCAAACTCCCCATTCTTCTCTTTAAATGTCATCCCATAGTTGTGGATGGGGATGGTCTAATAAAAACTACCTTCCACATATCTGTGAACTCCTTAAATGGAGATTACTGACATGACCCTGGACACCTGTGGCAGACACTGCCCACCCATCCCCAATGATACTCAGTCTCCCTGCTTTAGTAATTGAATTTCTATCTGGACACATGGAACTGAGCTCAAAAGTACTCCCTAGCCAAGTGGACACTTGAATAGTTCTGCCCACAGGGATGTGCATACAGAGATGTGAGGCTGTGGTCATTGTCTTCTTTTCATCCCTTTCCGAATGATCAGAGTTGGGACAGCCACTTCGGGCCAAGAGATAAAAGCCACATGAAAAAGAAGATAGACACACCTCCGGGGGCTGGGGTAGTGGCTCAGTGGTAGAGCATTCGCCTAGCACGTTTGAGGCCCTGGGTTGGATCCTAGCACCACATAAAACAAAAAATAAACAAAATAAACTTGTATCTAACTATAAGTAAAAATTTTTTTAAAAAAAGAAAGAGACACCTCCGTCCTTGGCTCCATGTACCACCCTACCCCTAAAACTGTCCTGGACCATTTCTACCTGGACTATTACATGAAAGAGAAATGTACTTGTAGGTTGTTTAAGCCTCTACTAGTCCAAATAGATGGCATTACTATTTTCTAAGTAATGAAAGAGATAAAGGAAACTTAGGTCTAAAAATTCTGCAAATTCAATGATCCCAAATATTCCCAAGTAACAAAGAATTAACTAAATTTAAACTCTTTTATAAATCTCATTGCTTTACTCAACATGAAATACATGTCATTGTGGGTGCCAGATTTAAATAAGAGCAAATTTTTGAGCCCCAAGCAAGCAGTTCTTAATATGTGATGGTAATGTTAAGACTCAGAATTCTCACAATGCTAGAACTGTTAAGACTAAGATTTCACTGTGCTTCACAATAGCTCTGTAGAGCAGGTAGAGAAAGGAGGTAGGCATTTTACAGATGACGAATGCAATGAGGTCACACATCCAGAAATAACTGACCCAGGACGGAAAGACAAATACTCCACCATCTCATTTACATGTAGAATCTAAAAAGGTCATACTCACAGAAGCAAAGAATAGAACAATAGCTGCCAGGAAGCAGGGGTGAGGGAAGTTAAAAGGTACAAAGTTTCAGTAGAACACAACAAATAAGTTGTGGAAATCTCTTGTACAGCATGGTGACCATAGTTAATAACAACACAGTGTACTTGAAAATTGCCGAGAGTAGATCATAAGCATTCTCACCACTTGGGAAGCTGAGACAGGAGGATTGAGAGATCAAAGCAGCCTCAGAACTTGGTGAGAACCTGTCTCAAAATAAAAAAATTAAAAGGACTAGAGATGTGGCTCAGTGGTTAGGCACCCCTGGGTTCAATCCCAAGTACAAAATAAATAAAAATAAATATGTTAAGGCGAGGGACATGTGAATTACCTTGATTTAGTCATTTCACAATGCACACTTTTATCAAAACACCGCATCATACACTAGGAACATGTACAATTTTTGTCTAAATTAATGTTATGGTTTAGATATGCGATATCCCCCAAAAGTTCACTTGTGATAATGCAAGAATTTTCAGAGGTGATATGATTATTAGATGTGTAACCTAATCAATAGACTAATCCACTGATATGGATTAACTGGGCAATAACTATAGGCAGGTAGGGTATGATTGGAGGAAGTATGTCACTGGGGTGTACCTTTGAGGTCTATATTTTTGTCCCTGGTGAACACAGCTAGCGCACATCCTCATTCTCTCATTCTCTCATTCTTTCCTCTCATTCTCTCATTCTTTCTCTCATTCTCTCATTCTTTCTCTCATTCTCCCTCTCCCTCTCTCTCTCTCTCTCTCTCTCTCTCTCTCTCTCTCTCCTCTCTCCTCTCTCCTCTCTCCTCTCTCCTCTCTCCTCTCTCCTCTCTCTCTACTCCCTGGTGATCATATTCTGAGCAGCTTGCCTCCACCATGCCCTTCTTCCATAATGTTCTGCCTGCCTGACCTCAGGTCCAGAGTTATGGAGTCAGCCAACCATGGTCTGAACCTCTGAAACTGTGAGCCACAATAAACTTCTCCTCCTCTAAATCATCTTGTCAGGTCTTTTGGTCACAGAGGAAAAAGCTGACAGAAACAAATTGGTACCCAGATATGGTCATTGCTGTGACTAACCTCACTATGCTGTTCAGCATTGGGAACTGGAATTGGCAACAGGAATTCTGAAAAGTTTGGCGATACAGGCTGGAAAAGTTTCAGAATGCTGTAAGCAGAACTTAATGAGCAATTCTGATGGGAGTTCAGAGACTAGAATGTCAACAGGACTGTGGACAGTAAAGGCTGGTCTCATGAGATTTCAGAGTAGAAGGAGGATTCTGTTGAATATTGGAGGAGAGGCCATTCATGTTGTATTCTAACAAAGAAATTGCTTATATTTTGCTCATATCCTGAGACTTTCTGGGAGGCTGAATTCAAAGGGGGTAGACTAATTAATCAGGCAGAGGAAATTTCAAGGCAGCATAGCATTCAGACAGTGACATGGATACTCCTGGTAATTTTTAGCCAACCTTATCGTGATAATCAGGAGCAGAAAGCAGAGCATAAAGATTTGCAGTTTGGCCAGAAAAGTGTAAGTAAAACTGGGGCTAAGGAAAGTGTGGCTGTCAAAGAGATTACAGTACAGATTACAAAGAGATTACAGTCGCTAAAGAAACAATAGGAAAGATGGCTTAAGGGCATCTCAGGCATTGGCAAGACTACACCAGCTCAGGCTCAAAGGTATAAAAGTAAAAATTCCTTTGAGAAGAGACCACGGGGCACCCTGGTTGCACAGGGGGCCTAACATGTGTTCAGTGACCCAGGTACTCAGAGGCTTCTGTAGCATGGTTCCAGGAGGCTTGGCTACTTGCCCAAGATGGCAGCAGACCTCACTATCCACCATGTGGTGCTGGTTCTGCAGGACTGCAGGATGCTGGAGTCAGGAGATCATAGAAGCTCCCACCAAGATTTCAAAGGAAGGCTTGGGAGGCTGGCCAAGTGTGGTAGAGTCAGAGTCCCTAAGGGCTGCCTCTGAGAGGGTGATGCATGATGATTCAAGAAGGAAGCTGCAGCTGTAGTGGAGACCCCTGAGATTAAGAGACGCCAGTATTGGGAAATGTCTGCCAAGAACAGCTGTGAGAATCAAACAGGTACAAGGTAAGAGAGAGGCATGTGGACAGCAAGCTTACAGAAGCAGACCTTTTAAGAGAACATCTTGATGCCATGTGCCCCAGATGCTGGATGTGCATCTACAGAATTTGTTTGCTCAGCTTAGATTTTGGTCTTGCTTTGGTTCTATCCCTTCTTCCAATGTCTCTTATTTCTCCCTTTTGGAATGGAAATGTTTACTCTGTGCCATTATATATTGGATATGTATAATTTGTTTTTGATCTTTACAGGGGCTGACACTAAGAGTTTCCCTTGAGTCAGAAGAGACTTTGGACTTGACCTTGTGGGCAATGCTAGAACTGTTAAGACTATGGGGAATCTTTGAAATGGACTAAATGTATTTTGCATTGTGAGATGCGTAGGAGCTTTGGGGGGCCAATGGCAGAATGTTATGGTTTAAGTATGTTGTATCCCCCAAAAGTGCATGTGTGAGACAATGGAGGATTTCAAGGTGAAATGATTAGATTATAAGAAAGTATAACCAGATCTGTGGATTAATTCACTGATATGGATTAACTGGAGCTGTAGACAGGTAGGGTGTGGCTGGAAGAAGTAGGTCACTGGTGATATACTTTGAGGGCATATATTTTGGTTCCTGGTGAACAGAACTCTCTTTGCCTCCTACTGGCCATGTGCTGAACTGCTTTTTCTGTCATGTTTTCCACCATGATGTTCTGTCTCCCCTTGAACCCATGGAATTGACTGACCATGTACTGAACCCCTGAAGCTGTGAGCCAAAATAAAATTCCCCCCTCTAAGTCGTTCTTATCAAGTCTTTTGCTCACAGTGATGAAAAAGCTGACTAAAACAATGAATAAATAAATAACTGTGCCTGGGCTCGAATCCAGAGCTTCCTGGCTCTGCCTCTCCCCTCAAAGCCAGGCTCAGAATCTGCCACAGAATCTTTTCTTCAGGCTGCCAGAAGACATGCAGGAAGGGAAAGAAATTTCAGTCTTCATAAACTATAAAATCAGAAATCAATGGTCCTTCACCCAAAGTACCCCATGGTCATGACCTAAAAAATTGCCCACGAAGTTTGGTATGGCTGCTCCTACAAACAGTCATGATTTAAGCACAAGACTCTCAAAATCCTACTACTTCAATAATGCTTTCTTGGATTCCCTACTCTTTTTTTTTTTTTACTTTTTTTTTTATTTTTCAGTTTTCGGTGGACACAACATCTTTATTTTATTTGTATGTGGTGCTGAGGATCGAACCCAGCGCCCCGTGCATGCCAGGCGAGCGAGCTACCACTTGAGCCATATCCCCAGCCCCTCCCTACTCTTTTTCAAAACCACTCTACTTCATACATTTCCATTCATACTTTGTTTTTAAATACCTGGCATCTCCTAGACTCACTTGATTCCTTTCCAGAACTTTGTAGGACTAGCACAGCCATCCCCTGAGCTTGGTTTCATAGTGCCTCTTGGGTCAAAGGATGCTAAGATTACTTTAGATGACCTCCTCAACTCAGTTGAGAGTCTGAAGAGTAAAGAATAGAATTCCTTAAAAATCTACTAAAATTTGAATGTAAATAATCTTGAAGATTAAAGTTCTAGAAGCCCTACTGTTTAGAGGCTTTTTGGAGACATTATATATGGAATGATGCCTTATATATGCAATGATGTATTAAGAAAGAGCACAAAATTCACTTTTATAACATTTCCCCCTTTTGGGATGCTCTGAGCTATATTGTATATGGTTTGGGAGGACGTACACAAATATACGTAGTAGTTAGCTGCAAAACAGCAGGACTATCTCCTCCCTCACTTCAAAAATTGGGGGATTGAACCAGTTTCCACCTAACAACATGGTAGTATATTCTGGCACCAAACTCAGCTTAGGCGAATCATCCAATCTTTGCCATGTGCTGGTTGAGAAACCTGGGTAGGCCGGAAGCTCCCAGATATGGTTTCTCTTGGCGTTGTGGAGTTGATGAAATATAATTACTTAGCCCAGGGCCTGGCACTACATATGCACTCAATAAACATGAATTCGATACACCATTTTCCTTCCTTGCCATGGCCCTGGTTGACTTCCTGAATGGAAGAAATCTAACTGACCTTACATGGGGCACGACCATCCCGACAGCCTCCGTACCTCTCTCAACAGATTGGCAGCTCCGGAGTTCTCTTTAACACCTCGCTCTTCCTCTTCACCCACTCAGCCCAAGGCCACCCTGGACATCACACAAACTGTCCTTGGGACCAGCTGGGAGCTCTGTGCCCAGTAACTCTTCCTCACCCCCCTCTGTTCTTATCCCCAAAGGAATTATACATAGTGTTCACACACAAGTGGATTAATGTCCACTCAAAACAACAGTGACATCAACACTGAATAGATCTTCCCTCCTCATACCTCACTTTCTAACTCTTGCCCACGTATCTCAGGAAAAATCACTCCCCTTGCCATTCTGTTTTTTTTTTCTCTATTCATTTTATCTGTGCATTCAGAAAGCAAATCAGAGTAGATATGAACATAACCAAAACCTTTTTTTTTTAATGTCCAAGACTTTAAATGTTTCCAAATACTTTCTCAACAAATCCCCCATGTTTCTATTTCTCAATGCTCTTCTTTAAGAAGACACTATCATGATAACGTCAGAGAGGCTCTTACTCCAATATATATGGGATGCTTCTTGTTTTCATGTACAGAGGCAGTCTTGCAGCAACATGAAAGTGGGTAGCCGTGAGACAGCCTAGAAACTAATTGCCATTCATAACATCATTTCCAAGGACACAGGCCATCTATCTGATCAATCTAGAGGAATTAGGTTGTACCATGGATACGTGAGCACTAAGAAGGGCTGTGGATGTCTGACATGAAGAGATGTGCCTGAGAGCACTTCCACCAGGGCAGGGGTGCTGGTCAAAACTGAAGATAAGGGAAAATGTAGATGGTTAGGTGAAAGGGGACTAGGAGCCAAGTAGCAGATGGTCTTGAACATGAGATTTCAGAATTGGGTTGGATTTCCTGAAGAAACCTCAGGCTGGTGAGCCAGGAAAGTAGTCCCCTCCTATTCTAGGGGGGGATGTGTTCCAAGACCCCAGTGAATGTCTGAAACTTAGCACCAACTCTTGTACATACAGACACTGCTTGATCTACAGTGGCCTTATATCCTGATAAGCCCATTGAAAGTTGAAAATATAAGTTAAATACTAGGGAATGATATTGGCCAAATTATATTATTGTGTAGGGTGCTTGTACGAATATGTAACAATAAATTCCATCATCATGTATAATTGTAATGTACCAATACAAATTTGGAAAAGTATAAGTTCAAATGCACCTAAAACCCCTGTAAGCCCTCTGCAAAGTAAAAAAATAGAATAAAATAAAATAAATCCTAAGTCAAAATTATTTTAAGTTGGGGACCATCTGCACTGCTGTTTTCTCCACACAAACAAAATTAATGCCTTTCCATATTAATTAAGCACTTACCACGCACCGTGGCTATGACTTTTGCAGTTTGAGATATAGCGAAAATAGCATGAATTTCTTTTTCCTTCTTCACAATTTCATGAATAAGAAGATTTGTTCTTGCCCAAGATCTTAGCAACCTCAGCATGATTCATTGTCTTATTAAGTCAAGAACTTTCACTTCTTCATTTAAAGGAAGCATTTTGTGGTTTCCTATGGGCATATCTGAATTGCGAACATCACTATTCTGGCACTTTGGCACCATTATTAAGTAAAATAAGGGTCATTTAACATAAGCTGTGATACTGTGCCGGTCAATCTAATGACTGAGACAGACGCTAAATGACTAACTGGCAGGTAGTGCATAAAATGAGGACACACTGGACAAAGGATTGATTCATGTCCCAGGCAAAACAGAGCTTTCATCATGCTAACGAAATGGGGCCTGTTTTAAACGTATGAATTGTTTATTCCTAGAATTCTCCACTTAATATTTTCAGATCACCATTGAGCACAGGTGAATCAAATCATGGAGAGAAAAAAAAAAACTTCAGATAAAAGGGAAATGCTGGACAGTTAATGATTTGAAGGAAGCTTCAGAAAGAAGCCCCTTGACTCTGTGGTAGAGTCTACAAGCAAGGAGGTCGGCCACTTGGGCCTTCAGTAGGAGGTGGAGAGAAAGTGCTAGAATCAAGCCACACAGCTGAGAGGAAATTAAATTGTACCTGGCATCAAACTAGTCCAGGATTCAGTAGGGGAGAAAGAAAGAGGAAAATAAAGAACACAGAACTGCAGCTCCAAAGCTGTTAAGACTACAGGATCTTAAAGCTAAATGTTATAGATGAGAAGGAGAAATTCAAGACAAAGGGATAGGAAATGCATTTAATAGTAGGTGTTGGAAGGAAATCATTGCAGTGGTTTCCCTGGAACCAGAGGGAGGGAAGTCAGACGGCCATTCTAAGAAGCTTTCTCAACCAGGTTGTGTGTAAGAGCCCAGAGGTTGTACATTCAAAAAATTTATCTGGGAATCATAAAAATCAAGAGGCTCACAGAATGAAGTGAGAGCCACAAAAAGGCAAGAACTCAGCTGACAGCTTTTTTTGTAGAGTGACTTCTAATCGCATTTGCTTTGTAATTGAACACTCTACCTGCTTTCAAAGATGCCATCTCTCAGAATCTGCTGAGGAAAAAGGAGGGATCTACCCAAGGATATAGAACAGCCTGCACTGGACCAAAAATTAGAACCAAAGTTGCCAGCTTCCACTCTCTCACAGGCAGAAATTCTGTTCCTTACTTTGAGGGGAAGAGTACACAGCTCACTGTGCCAAAGCCCGAAATGTGCATCGATGTAACTGCCAGAAGTGCTTTTTCCCCAGCAATTTCCAACATCATTTCAAAATTACTTTATTTCTGATGCAGACAACAAATGGATTCTAACACTTGCACTTTAAAGTGTTTCTGCTCCTAAATCTTGACGCAAGTACTAAATGGGCTATCACCAAATACTCACATGCACCAGAGGACTTTTTTAAAAATCAGATTCTCAGCTTTAAGCTAGCAATCATCAGCATAGCATCCCCAAGAGCACTTCCACCAAATGCTTGAGGTCTTAAACTAAGATTTTCCTCCACAAAGTTTTCTTACACTTTAGCAATAGCCACACCATAATTAAGTACATACAACCTGAGTTGAAAAAAGTACCTTATGAGTATGATCTTTTTAATCATCATATTCTTTTGAGGGTATCTTCATTTACCACAAGAGGAAATCAAGGTCCAGAAAGGTTAAGACACCTGCCCAAAGTCACCCAGCTGGCAAGCTGCAGAGGTCAGACTTCCCCCACCAGGTCTAACTCCAAATTCTTTCCTCTATCACCTCACTATTCTTAAAAGAACACTGGATTCATTGTTTTTCAAAATCTGTAATGAAACCAACCTATCAGAATGCAAAACAATCATATAAGTTATCTAAAAGAATTCAAAGTTATGTATACTTTCAGATGTTCCTGAAGAAAATTGGAAAAGCCAATGTAATCAGAATGCACACAAAACATCTAACTTATGCATATTCCTCAAAAGATGTAATGAAGAGGGCAAACCAAACCAACTTACCTTGTATAGCAAAGGGGAAGTTGGCAGTTATATAGAGACAAGGGCTGAGTGAAACAGAAATAGCTCTAAATTTAGGAGCAAATGAGCACTATGGAAACCACAAAGTAGTAAAAACGAAAGGAGCATATGCCCATCAAAATGACAACAGCTTTTAAAAAGATGGAACAGTGGAGCAAGAGTCTAGCATATTCAGGAAAAAAAAAAGTGGTATGGGACTTCTGCTTTTTTCCAGGGTTCAATTTGATGGGAAAGAAGCCTATTTTGCAGAATATAAATTATGTGATTTTCCCAGGAAAACCAAGTCCAGACTCATGGTGTCCTCAGATATCACCGTTCTCTCCAAACCTCACTTCAGAGTCTGATTCACCCACAGCATCCGAAGGGGAGACACTTCTCCAAACCCACAGCAGCTTCACCACAGAATGATGTGACTGGCCAGAGGAGGTCCACAGACTGGGCAAAAAGTCCAGCCACAGAATATTTTAAAATATATGCTCACTACTTCCAATTCTGCACAAAAATACCATATCCTCTCTTTTTTGTGTGAGTGTGTGGGGGGTGGAGAAGGGTTTACCGGGGAATTAACTCAGGGGCACTCAACCACTGAGCCACATCCCCAGCCCTATTTTGTATTTTATTTAGAGACAGGGTCTCATTGAATTGCTTAGCACCTCACTGTTGCTGAGGCTTTGAATTCATAATCCTCCTGCCTCAGTCTCCTCCTGAGCCACTGGGATTCCAGGTGTGCACCACCGCATCCGACTAAAAAATACCATATATCTCTTCTGTAGCCCTGCTTAACAAACTGTTCTGACATGTAGTGCCTTCAAACAACAAAAACTTATTCTTTCTCAGGATTCTATGTGAACACAATCTGGGTGGTTCTTATGCTGATGTCACTCCTGGGGTCATTCATGTGAGTACAAACACCACACAGCTCAACAGCAGTCAATGTGCCTGTCTGATATTTGGGGCAAGCAGATGCCAAGTGCCTCGATCCCCTCACCATGTGGGCGCTCACCCTCCAGCAGGACAACCTGAGCTTTTTCACAGCACAGGGGCGGCAGGATTCCAAAGTGAAAAGGTGCAAAGTCACTTAAGATGACGTCTTTGAATGTCTTGAGACTTTTTAATGGCCAAAGCAAGTCAAAGATTGGCCTAGATCCAAAGAAAAGGGAAAAATAATCAATTCCCTGTTTTTATGGGAGGAATTACATCTTTTTTTTTTTTAAGAGAGAGAGAGAAAGGATTTTTTTAATATTTTTTTTTTAGTTTTCGGTGGACACAACATCTTTATTTTATTTTTATATGGTGCTGAGGGTCGAACCCAGTGCCCCGCACATGCCAGATGAGTGCACTACCGCTTGAGCCACATCCCCAGCCTGGGAGGAACGACATCTTGAAAGGGGAAGACAGGGACATAATCTGCCACATCAAGAGTATCCAAAAGAGTCACTAAAATCTATAAAAATAGTTGAAAAACATTTCACAATAGAACTTTTATTCTTTTCCAGTGCTAGGAAAGGCCCAGGGCCTCATGCATTCTAAGCACATGCTCTACCACTGAGCTACACCTGCAGCTCCATGATGGGTCTTTAGTACATAAAATGTTGCAAAGAGTTATTCATTCTCTCTCCCTCCCTCCATCCGTGTCTCTCTCTCTCTCTCTCTCTCTCTCTCTCTCTCTCTCTCCTCTCTCTCTCTCTCACACAGTCTTATACTGTGTAACAACATTCTGATCTGTGACTGACCACGTATACAACAGTAGTCACATAAGATTAGATCACCTAGTGACATTGTAGCCATCTTATTTTTGTATAAGTTCACTCTATAACATTTACATAATGAGAAAAATTGCTAAGCAATACATTTCCCAGATTTATATCCCCATCTCTAAACAACATGTCACTGTATACATATTAATTTATATATAATTACAAAGGAAACTGTTTCAAAATCAGCAGGGATCTTATTGCCAGCTTGGGAATTCCTTTTATAATAAACTATTTGGCCCTTTCCAATAACATTAAAAGGCAGAGAAACTCTTTCCTAAACAGTTTTGATTATCATCATGTTTTTTTCTTTAACAGAGTCCAAATCCAATTTCTCCAATTCTAAAAAAAGAAAAATCTGCTACCAGTCTTCTGCTACCTTTTGAAAGACAAGACATGGAGGTAGGATATAATGTAAGTTACAGGATGGCTCTTGTGTTAGTTAGCTTTCCAGTGCTAGGACAAAATACCTGTGATAAACAACTTAGAAGGAGAAAAGGTTTATTTGGGCTTGTGGTCTCAAAGGTTTCAGTCCATGGTCACCTGGTCTTATTTCTTTGGGGTCTGGGGCAAGGCAGAACATGATGACAGAAGCACATTGTGGAGGACACTGTTCACCTCATAATATCCAGGAAACAATAAGAAAGGAAGGGCTTGGGTTCCATTATCCCCCAATAGACCTAACTTCCTTCCAGTATGTCACACTTCCTAAAGGTTCCATCGCCACCCAAGAGTGCCACAAGCTGGCAACCAAACCATTAGCATATATATTCCTTTGGGAGACATTTAAGATCCAAATCATAATAGCTCTGAAGACAGAATGCCGAAGTTTGCTTCCCGGTTTTGCCACTTTCTACTCTGTGGGCCTAGGACAGATTGCGTAACTTTTCCATGCCTCAACTTCTTTATCTGCAAAGTAGGGATAAGAGCAACCTGCAGACAGTTTCTGTAGGAATTAATTTTAAAAGTGAAAGAACAGTGCCTTGGGCATAATAGACTCTGAAATGTTTATTCTTTTGTTTTTAACATTATTTTTGTTATTAAGTATACAAATAAGGCTTTATTATTCTTCCAATAATCCTTCAAATGTTTAAAGATAGAGGATGCCATCCTCTTCCAGAACCAACATCCATGACTCCTTCTAACCATTTCCTGAGTGGCTTGGTTGATGGACCTTTTACTGTCTGTCTCAGTTGTCTCTTTACAATATAGGTACTATGTGTTTTTTATCTCTTTACATCGTAGGTACCTATAACTGAACCCAAAACTCCAGATGAGAACCAGAAACTGTGCCATTATTGGAGACAAAATATAAAGATCCCCTCGTGGGATTCCACACACAGGACACCCCTAGATTTCTAATCCCGCCACTTTGTCACCTTATATTGCAAAAGGAACTTTGCAGATGTGCTTAAGGATCTTTCCATGGGGAAATTATCCTGGATTACCCAGGTGGGTCCAATGTAATCACTAGGACCCTTACAAGAGGGAAGCAGGGAGGGGGCTCTCAGAGGAGACAAGAGATGCACTTTGAAGATGAAGGAAGGAATCACAAAAAAGGAATATAAGATGCATCTAGAATTTGGAAGAGGCAACAACTAAAATATTCTTGTCCATGGGGACTGAAATGGGACAAATTATCATCCATGCATATACGTTTATGTCCAAATGAACCAATGCACTAATAAAAACATTTTAAAAAATTATGCCCTACATTCTCCAGAAGGAGGACTTCTGACCTTTAGAATCACAAGATAATAAATGCAGTGGTTCCTCAGAATCCATACGGGATTAGTTCCAGGACTCCCGAGAACACCAAAATCTGCAAACTCTCACATGCTTTATACACAATGGTATAGTATTTACCTATAATCCATACACATCCTCCTGCATACTCTAAACCATCTCTGGATTACTTACAATATCTAATACAATGTTAATGCTATGTAAATAATTGTTATACTGAATTGTTCAGAAAATAACAAGAACAAAGTCTATAAATATGCTATTTTTTTCAAATATTTGCAATGCACAGTTGGTTGAATGCAGGGCTATGGAACCCAAAGACATGGACGGTCAACTGAGTGTCCTTTTAAGCTGCTAACTTATGTAGCAATTTGTTAGAGGCAATAGGAAACTAATATGTCATCCCTGCATTCAGTTAGTTCATGGTCTCATGGGAAAAGAGTATCTATCTAAAGGTTTTGTTTAAAACAGATGGGTTTTTAAATCCAATGGTTATAAACTTTAAAAAATTAAATTTAAGAAAATGAAATCTGAAAACAAAAGTTTGTCTTCAGTCCTCCCCTTAGCAATTCTTGGCTTCCATAATACTCCAATATCAATCTTATAATCAAACATAACTCTAAGTCTTTTTATATGAACTGTTAAAGACCAGCAAAAAGGAGTTAATTTGATAAGTCCTTCATTCAACAAAACTACTGATCAGATATTGTATTTTCCCTCTGAAAATTCTCAACCTATTTTAAACTTTTTAAATCACCAAGAATCATATCCACCACAGTTTATAAACTCCAGATTAGGGGCATCTGAATGAATATAAGCTTTTTTCACAATATAATATTTTGAGTAAATTTTTTGTTAAAATATACGGGGGGGGGGGAGGCTTTTAAGCAGTAGACTCACCCTAGTTATTACCACTGAGATTGAAAACCTGAATGCCTTAGAAGCCCCTTCTGTGCTTTCCCACTCACCAACTCCATCAAAAGGGACCACAAGAGGCAGGATAGCAAGTTCAAGGTGAACCCCCACAACTTTGGGAGACCCTGTCTCAAAATAAAAAAGGACTGGAGGTGAATGGAGCTCAGTGGTAAAGTGCCCCTAGTTTCAATCCCTAATTCAGGGGAAAAAAAAAAAGAAGGAGGTAAGAAGGAAGGACCACTAGCCTGAGTTCGGCCACCATAGTTTGTTTTGCTTGCTTTTGAACTTCCTATGAATGAAATCACATAGCACTTATCCTGGTGTATATTCTTTCTACCCACCTTCTGTTCTGAGACTCTTCCAAATTGTTGTATGAGGCAATAATTTGTCTACCCTCATTACTGTAGAGTATTCCATTGTATAAACAATGTCTTTTATGCATTTATCCATTCTACTATTGAAGAACATGTGAGTTTTTTCCAGTTGGGGCCTACTGTGATAACATTGCTCAAGTTATTCTTTTACCTGTCTTTTGGTTTACATATGTATACCTTATTTTTGAGTGTCTAATAATGGAACAGCTGGATCATAGGAGATGTACATATCCCACTTCAGTAAATGATACTGCAAAACAAATTTCCAAGCCCTTATGCTACCTTTCATACCCATGAATTAGAATTCCAGTTTCTCCACATTCTAATCAGTGCTTAGCATTGACAGTCTTTAATTTTAGCCATTCTGGTGAACATATAATGGGATCCCATTGTAGTTTTAATTTGCATTTCCCTAATTCCTAGTGAAACTTGTTCATCTTTTCATTTTTATTAGAAATTTGGAGATCCTCTTTTATGGGGTGACATTTGCCCATTTTTCTACAGAACTATCCATTTTTTTCTCCTTTATTTATAAATCTTTCCACAATCTAGCTATGAGTTCTTGATTTTGAAATATGTATTACAAATACCTTTACCCATTCTGTAGCTTGTCTTCTCTTTATGGAGTTGTTAGATGAATGGAAGTTCTTACTAATATTTTCCTTTAACTATTTGTATTTTGTGTGTCCTAGGACATAAGGATATTTTACTTAGCTTTCTTCCAGAAACCTATTGTTTTAGCTTTCACATTTCAGTGCATGATGGCTCTTGACTGATTTTTGTATATGAGATAAGGAAGATGATCAAGAATAATATTATCCATATGAATTTCCACTTGACTCAGCATCATTTACTGAAAAGGCCATTTTCTCTCCACTACAGGGTCATCTCTGTCATGAATCAAAAAATCACATATATGTAAACCTATTTGTGGATTCTCTATTCAGTCCCTATGGCCTGTCTGGCCTTGTACCAACACACATTGAAATAACTACATATTGATCTTGCAGCTTAAGTTCTCTAATTTTGCTCTTCTTAGATTGTGTACAATTTCCAAATAAATTTGAGAATCAGTTTATCAACTTTTTTGAAAAATATTAATCTCTTGGGATTTTGATTGGCATTGCACAGAATCTCTAGATTTGTTTATTGAGTGATGACACACTCTCCATTATTTTCAGTCTTCTTTAATTTTCCTCAGTGTTTTAGCTCGCAAAGAATTTTTTTTAATCATGAATGGGTATTGTTTTTTATCAAACTTTTTCCTCCTTTATTCTGTGTATGGAGCTAATCACATTTATTGGTTTTCAAATGTTAGACAGTCTACATTTCTGGAATAAATCCAAGTTGTTCATGATTTATTGTTCTTTTTATAGGTTGCTAGATTTGATTTACCAATACATTGTTTTAAGGCTTCTGCATCCTTTTTTATGAGCACTTGGCCTATAATTTTCTTGTAACTTCCTTATCAAGCCTTAGTCACAAGCTTATGCTGGCCTCATAAAAGCAACCAGGGAGCGGTTCCTCTTTTATTATTTTAAATGTTTGAAGAATTTCATGAGTGAAGCCATCTGGATTTGGAAATTTTGCTATGGAAGGTTTTTATCTACGATCAATTTCTTTAATAGATATAGGCCTATTCAAATTTTCTAGTTCTCATATCTTTTTATTTGAAAAACTTGTCCATTTCATCTGAATTTTAAAATGTTTTAGCATAAAATGTTCATAGTAACATCTTCAGATCTTTTTATGTGTGGAATATATAATGATTAATTCCTTCTTTCATGACCCTAGTAATACCATATACCACTAAAGATCATTTACACACACAAAAGGAGGAGGGGGGCTGGTATATGTCGCATATCTACTATTCTCAGGTATATTACCCAAGAAGCCATGAGCTCATACTTTTTTTTCTCACACATCTTTGTTTTCATAAATCTCTAATTTAAAGTCACTATTTCATTGGATTATAAGTGTGGACAACAAATCACAATAAGAGAAGTTCTAGTGATTGAGTCATCAATAAAAAATCATAGATATGTTCATACTACAGTCCAACTGTTGCAAACACTGCAAAATATCATTGACATGAACATCACCAGTTTGAAAGTATGAGACTCCATTGCTTCAGCACTGAATTTTGTTACATAATGCATTAATGAAGATGCACATAAATTTGATGAGGTTTAATACTATTTTGATAATTTTGTTTGAGTATCATTTATAATCCTATGACTTTTCTATAAGTTTTTTGCAGTAGCAGAAATTGAACCTAGGGCTTCACACTCTGAACTATATTTCCAGAACTTTTTATTTTGAGACAGAGTCTCCCCAAGTTACCCAGGCTGGCCTTGAACTTGCAATCCTCCTACCTCAGCCTCCAGGTATGCACTACCATGCCCAGCTACCGAATGTATTTTTTTTTTCATGCCTTTTAAAACACTGACTTCCCAGACTCCAAAGAAGTCCATGGTCAAAAGGAAAAAAAAAAAAAAGAAAGAAAGAAAGAAATTTAAGAACTACCTACAAGGAACCCAGGAAGTTCAAAGCAACATTTAAGGAGTCCTTCCCCTTGGGCCAAGCCCACACTAACCAGTTCCTTATGTTACCTACAGAGTTCCCCACCAACATCTGGACACCCACAAAAATGACTGCTTCATTCAGGTTCTTGGCTGTCATCTATCCAAACTTCTCAAGAAGGGAGCAAATAGTAGATAAAGCACAGGCTTTGATCCAACGGAGGAGCCCCAAACCCAGTCTAAAACATACTACTCTGTGGTGTTCACATTCCCTCCAAGCCCTGTGAAAAGGATAAGCTACCCATCTTTCCCAGTTACCATAAGATTTAGACATAATTATCTAAAGCACATGCCAAGCACCATCCCCCTTAATTTGACATTAATTGCATCTCTCAGGGCAGAACTGTCCTTATGCAACACTTAATCACATTAGGGACTGCCAGTGAGAAAGAAGGAAGAAAAATCACGGGGAAGGTGGAACATAGAGAATGTGGGGGTCATTCTTTAAAATCCAGTATAAAAATCACCACCTCACTGAAGCCCTCCTTCTCCTGTTGGGTGTTCCTATGACATTTAATCACACTCTGGTGAGTGCTTAGCTACAAGAAAGGAAGGATAAGAAATACAAAACAGAAAGGTGCAGAAACAATGACTCTCCCCTCACATAAGGCAAACCACTGAACATGCCAACCCCCAGCCAGGCAGCACTGATCCAAGTGCAAGGAACACGGAAAGCATCAATTGTTCTTAACACCAATGCCACTCCTACCTAGTACCTTGGGTAACAAGAGCATGTGGGGAACTTTCTTATAAAGACTGGTGCCACCTGAATGCTAGACTCAGAACAGAAGAGAGAAACTGAGTCCAAAGATCAGAAAGCAAAAGACATTCCTAACGTTGGGGTTCCTAGATTTGCAGCAGGCAGGCGCACCCCTAATACTGCCAAGAGAACCAGGGTTCTGCAATTTCACGCAACAGTGCCTGAAATCGCGGAGAGAGGACGCGGGCAGGGGTGTGCACAGACTTAGTACGCAAGCCAGGTTCCAGGCTCCCGGATCCCGCCTTTGCCAGGCGCGCAGTCCCCGCCGCCTTTGTCTCCTCCGCGGCACCGGGAACTTCCTCTGTCCCGCCCTCCGGCGCGCACACGGGAACCGGGTTAGGATAAGAAAAGCGTCTTGTTCGTTTCGTTTTTTCAACAGAGCAAACCAAAGCAAAAAAAAGTCAGCACCCTAACCTCCCCAGGACTCCCTACGGTCACCAGCTACCAACCTCCGGGGCTGTCCCGGGCGGCGGCGACCGCGACGTTCACGCGCGCCACGAGTTCCCAACACCCCTCTCTCGGCACTTCCGAGTGCCTGCACCAGCCAGCTTCCCCGAACACCGCCCTCTTTCCCAGGGAGCGTCTTTCCCGGCGCGCGTCCTCGGAGCACGCCCCCGCCGCGGTGCCCGCGCGCCCTCCGCTCCAAGCGGCGGCTCACGGGAATCCGGGCGCTCCAGGGGCGATGGCTAGGAGGCCGCGCTGCTGGAAGGGGACCCGCAAGAGGGCGGCCTGCCTCTCCGTAGCAGATCGGGCCAGCTCTGTCTTGCCAAGGCCCGGGTTCCTGCGCTGAGCAGAGCACCCAGATCTCTCCCCCTCACGCGTGTTCTTTGCAGGTCTGGGGCTAGCTTCGGGTCAATTGCAGGGCGGAAGTCACCTGAAACCCGAAGTGGACAGTAAATCCAACACCAGTGGTCCCCATGTACGTTTCGTAGGCGAAAGGAGGTAGCTTGGTGGGGTGGTGGAAAGAGGGAGGGCTCTGCAGCCCTGGCAGCTTCACAAGCTTTGCCCTGTGAACTTAGCCCCTGTGAGCCTCTCTGTCATTTGTTTAAAAAAAAAAAAAATTAAGAGTGAAGATCAAATGGGAACAACTTTATGAATTGTAAAGCAACTTGCAGAGAGCACTACTGCAAACAGATTTTGAATGAACTGTGAAGAGTGGACGATCTGAAGATGGCTCAAAGGATGTAATTAGGACGGTGACTACGTTGAGTGTTGATGCTCAGAGGCCTCCAGTGCAGATCTGAGGAACAAAACTGCCTGACTTCTGCAGATTTATAGGAGCAGAATCACCTGGGCTCTCATTAAGACCTGTTTCTGGTTTCTCCCAATAAGGAATCAGAGTTCCCAGGTGTTTTTCTATGGTGAGATAGGAATGGATAACTCTGCCTGGGGCAACAGGAAAACAAAGGTTGTGTTGTAAGAAGCTTAAACTATCAGTCATTATGAAGGTCCAGGGATTGTTTTTCTGATTGCAGAATTCTCCTGAAATCCAGAATTTTAAGTCAGAATTGGAACTATCTTGTATGTCACCCTCCTGGGCCCCCAACGCCCAGTTCAAAGGACAATGTTCATCTGACAGGTGCTAGTAAACGAGCCCCAGTGAGAGACAGGTGTAACCAATAAAGAGACAGGCTACCCAGCTGAAACTGAATTTCAGATATACAACGAATAAATTTTACTATCAGTATGGACCATGCAATATTTGTGACATATGCTTGTGCTAAAAAAAGGAAATCTTCTGTCTTTTATCTTAAGTTAAAATTTAACGGGCATCCTGCTATCTGGAAATCAAATTCAACTGTTTTTTTTTTCTTTATTTACATTTTTTGTTCTAATTAGTTATACATGACAGAACGCATTTTTGACACAATCATCCATAAATGGAATATAACTTCTCATTCTTCTGGTTGTACATGATGTAGAATCACACTGGTCGAGTAATTATATATGTACTTAGTTCACTGGGTTCTTATCTGTCAACTCTAGATCCCAGGATTTAGCAGGGGCGTGGCAAGGTACGAGCTCAGGGCGTGGCCAACTCAGGGAGAGAGATAACAGCTCCTGTTAATTCTAAGTGATGCTATTGGATATTAATGTTGGTTTGTCTTCATTTATTTCTTTTTTATTGTCATTATATATTCTAATTTGTTATACACGATGGGAGAATGCAATTCACTTCATATTGCTTATGTAGAGCACAGTTTTTCAAGTCACTGATTGTACATAAAGTATTTTCACACCATTCGTGTCTTCATACATATACTTAGGGTAACATATTCCCTCCATTCATTCCACCGTCAATCCTACACGCTTGCCCCCTCCCTTCCCCTTCCTCCCCTAGGCCCTATCTAAATTTCCGTTGTCATTTACTTCTAATGACAGAATGGGGAAAGCATTTGCACTAAAAAAGGAGGGAAGGAAAATTAGGAAACAAATATTTCGCAAAACCCTTGAAGAAATGCATAGTAAAATATGAACACTGTTTTTCATATATAAAGTTGACCAAAAAAAATAAATGAGGGGAGTGGGTTGTAGCTCAGTGGTAGCACACTTGCCTAGCATATGTGAGGCACTGAGTTCTATTCTCAGCACCATATACAAATAAATTAAATAAAGGCCCATCAACAACTAAAAAAAAAATTAAAAGTAATAAATAAATGAGGGCTGGGGTTGTGATTCCAAGGTAGAGCGCTCTCCTGGCATGCGTGAGGCACTGGGTTCGGTTCTCAGCACCACATGAAAGTAAAATAAAGATATTGTATCCACCTATAACTAAAATAAATATTTTAAAAATGACATTAAAGTTTAGTAAGGGTGATTATGGTAGCAGTCACCACACAACTCTTAGGTACACAAGCAATTTGACACTATCAAAACACTTAAAATATATGAAAATCCTCAAAAACATTCAAACCTTTTTGACTATTAATTTTATTTATGAGAATAAGTCCAAAGGAAATAATCCATAATGTAGAAAATATTTTTTTCAGTTTAATTGAAGTCTAATTGACAAGTGCATATATTCAAGGTATACAACTGGATATTTTGGTATATGCATACCTTGTTAAATGATGAAAATAATCAACCTAATTAGCCTCCATCACCTTGTTTAATTAACTCTGTATGTGCGTGTGTGTGTGTGTGTGTGTGTGTGTGTGTGTGTGTGTAGAATATCTGATGTTGAGAGTCACAGTTTAGTCGTCTGGCATTTTTGCCAGAGGGAATGGTTGAAAGGTGACCCTGCTCCTGGATTAGGGTGGATCCTGCTGCCTCTGCCCCCCCTCCCCCACTTTGGAGTTCCCGTTGAGTTCTCGAAGGGTTCTGAGAGAATTGGCCTTCGGAGCCCGGTGGAGGCAGTGTGTTTCCAGGAAGTGTGTGTAAAGTGCCAGTGAGAGTTCGGGAATAAAGGTTGCTGTTTGAACCTACAAGGCTGTGTGGTGGCTTGGTTATTTTGTGCCCAGCCAGACTTCGGCAACCTGAGACCTGTTCTCAGTAAATTTCAAGTTTACCATATATTATCAAGTATAGTCACTATGATGGGCAGAACTTATTTATCTTATAAATACAAGTTTGTACCCTTATGGCCAATGGCCAATATGTTCCCATTTCCCCCACCCCCTCACCCTGGTAACCACTGTTTTATTCTCTTTCTGTGAATTCAACTTTATCAGATTACACATTTAAATGAGATCATGCAGTATTTGTGTTTGACTTATTTCACTTAGCATAATGTACTCCAGGTTTGTCCATGTTGTCACAAAATGGTAGGATATTCTTTTTAAGGCTGAGTAATATTCCATTGTATTTATATATCACAGTTTCTTTATCCACTTTTCTGTTGTTAGATACTTGCATTGCTTCCATATTATTGTGAATAAAGCTAGAAAATTATCTTTATCAGCAAGTATTCTAAATTTCATGAACATATTCAACTACGACTTGTCAATCAAAAGAACAATTACAAAATTATATAACTATGGTACTGGGAATTGAATCCAGGGCACTTTACTCCTGAGCTACACCCCCAGCCCATTTTTATTTGGGGACAGGACCTCACCAAGGTGCTGAGACTGGCACCTTGCAGTCCTCCTACCTCAGGCTCCTGAATCACTGGGATAACAGACATGTCTTATCACACCTGGCTAAGAAAAAAAAAATTTACTCTTAATTCATTTCATTTTAATTTATACCATAGTAGGGAAAATGCACAGTATATGCCAAAATTCACCATGGGGGCCAGGGGCATTTTGGAAACTCCATAATATTATAAAAATAAAGAAGTAGAAATTTAATCAAAATTATATACTCTTCTCTGTGATGTATTACACATGCAACCTTTGAAATAACAGTTACTATTCATATGTAATATGATCATAGCTATGTATGTTTTAAACCTGTGCATGGAAAAATGACTGGATATGACTGGAGAGGAAATAAAGTCGTTTAGATGAGGGTGCTTGCTTTATTCTTAATTTTTGAAAATTTTCATTGAGATAAGTTAGTTTATAATGGAACAAATTTGAATCCAAACAAAATAATTTTATGATCACTGTGTTAGCTTTCTAGAACTGTGACCAAATACCTGTTATATTTCAGATGTGAGGTGTCCCCCAAAAGCTCACATGTGAGACAATGTAAGATGGTAGAGGAGAAATGTTTGAGTTATTAGAGCCTTAACCCAATCGGTGAATTAATCCCTTGGTGGGATTCACTGAGTGGTAACTGAAAGCAGATAGGGCATGGCTGGAGGAGGTGTGGCTTTGAGGTATATAATTTGCATCTGGTGAGTGGAGTCTCTCTCTGCTTCCTGCTCATAAAGCGAACCTCTTCCCTCCGCCACCCACTTCCACCATGATGTTCTGGAGCCCCGAGGAATGGAGCTAGCTATTGACTGAGACCTCTGAAACTGTGAGCCCCCAAGTAAACTTCTCCTCCTCTACAATTGTTCTGGTCAGGTCTTTTAGTCACAGCAAAAAAAAAAAAAAAAAAAAAAAAAAAAATGCTAATTAAAACAATACCTGAGATGATCAACTTATAAAGAAGAAAGTTTTCTTTGGCTCATGACTTTAGAGGTCTCAGTCTATGGAGGATGGTTGGCCCCGTTGCTTTTGGGTCTGTAGTAAGACGGCACATGATGGTGGAGAGCACCTGGAGGAGCAAAGCTGTTCATCTCATGGTTGCCAGGAAACAGAAACAGGAAGTGGCCAGTCCCCAATATCCCCTTCAAGGACATGCCCTTCGTGGCCTCATTCCCTCCACTAGACCCCCTTTCCTAAATGTCCCACCACCTCACAATAGCTCCATGGGCTGGAAACCAAGCCTTCAATACATGGGCCTTTGAGGGACGTTCAAGAGCCAAACTATAACAGCCATAAAAGTGAGCGCTTTTATTTTTAATATTTCTTTAGATGTTGATGGACCTTTATTTTATTCATTTATTTATATGCAGTGCTGAGAATCGAACCCAGTGCCTCACACATGCTAGGCAAGCGCTCTACTGCTGAGCCAGAATCCCAGCCCTATGAAGGTGTTTTTATGAACTATAGATCCCAGCTTACATGGTCTTTATTAAATACTAAGCCTATCTAAATATTAAAACTCCTTAAAACATTTCCCCTAAATATAAACACTGTTCCAAACTCCACATGTTATCTGTTAACTTAGACACTATCCTTAGCAAATTCTTAGTTCTACACTGAATTTATCAAGCTAGTCATTCATGTAACTACATGCTAATAAAAGTGCCTTAAGTGTTTTATTAAGTTCAGCAAGTCACATGAAGTCTCACTCCTTCCTTTGGATTAAACTCTAAAATGCACAAGCTGAGACGGTGTTTTTTGTCATTTGTAGTAAAATATACATAGCATAAAGTTTGCCATCTTAACCATTTTTAATTGTACAGTTCCAGGTGTTAAGTACATTCAGATAGTTGTGCACCTCCAGGCTCCTTGTCTTGCAAATATAAAACCCTAGACTCAGTAGACAACTCCTCATTCCCTTCCTCCCTCTATTTATTCTACTTTCTGTCTCTGAGACTTTTAGACTACCCTGAGTCCAACAGATAGAGGGGAGCCATTCTACAGCATTTATACATTGGTGACAGGATTTATCCATTTTGTAACATGCATCAGAGCTTTCTTCCTTTTAAACGCAGATAATATCCCATTGTATGTACATATTATATTTTTATCCATTAATCCATTGATGAACACTAGGTTTCTTCCACCTTCTGACTCTGGTGAATACTGATGCTATATGAATGTGGATATAAAAATATGTCTTTGAGACTGCTTTCAATTATTTTGGGTATATACCAGTGTGATTGCTGGATTAGATAGTAATTCTGTTGTTAATTTTTTGAGGAATTGCCCTATTTTTTATAGAGAGTTTTTACCATTTCACCTTCCCATCAGTAGGGCAAGAAGATTCTTTTTTTATATTTAGTTAGTTAGTTAGTTAGTTAGTTTTAGGTGGACACAATATCTGTATTTTAGTTTTATATGGTGTCGAGGATCGAACCCAGCGCCCCGCACACGCCAGGTGAGTGCACTACCGCTTGAGTCACAACCCCAGCCCAGGGCAAGAAGATTCTAACTCCTCCATGTACTCAACAACACTGATTGGTTCATTGATTTTTATTATAGTCATCCTAGGTGGATGTGAGGTGGTACTCATTGTGGTTTTGATTTGTATTTCCTAAATGATTAGTGATGTTTACCATCTTTTCATGTGCTTATTGATCATTTACCTATCTTCTTTGAAGAAATGTCTTATCAAATCCTTTGTCCATTTTTAAATTGTGGTGGTGTTTTGTTGTTGGAGTTCTTTATATATTCTGAATATTATGCCTTTATTATACATAGGATTTGCAAATATTTTCTCACTTTCCATGACCACTATGGTTTTTTTTTTAAAGAGAGAGTGAGAGAGGAGAGAGAGAGAGAGAGAGAGAGAGAATTTTTTTTAATATTTATTTTTTAGTTCTTGGCAGACACAACATCTTTGTTGGTATGTGGTGCTGAGGATCGAACCCGGGCCGCACGCATGCCAGGCGAGCGCGCTACCGCTAGAGCCACATCCCCAGCCCACCACTATGTTAATTGTGCTATTTGGAGAACAGAAATTTTAATTTTGATGAAGTCCAACTTATCTATTTTTTCTTTTGTGGCTGGTGCTTTTGATGTCATATCTAAGAAATCATTACCAAATCCCAAACCTAATGTTGTAAAATTTCTCCACTACATTTTTCTTTTAAAAGCTTTGCAGATTTAGTTCTTAGGTGTCTTATCCATGTCAAGTTACTTTTCTTACATGGTATAAGGTAAGGGTCCAACTTCACTCTTTGCCTGTGGATATCCAGTTTTCCCAGTACCATTTGTTAAAAAGCATAGACATATTTTAGGTGTCCGGATTTGGAGTTGAAGGAATGGATGGTCAGAAACTAAATTCTTCTTGGAGTGAGAGAAAAGAGAAAAGGAATAAACCAATTTCAAAGTATAAACACCTAGAATAGTTGGGTTTTGATTGGGAAGGGTAAGCGGAAGGGAGGAAAAAGAAGAGAAGATTTTCCTCCATATCTTTATTGCTTCACACACAGGCAGAAACCAGTGTTGGAGCAGTCAGGCACTGGGGCTCCCGGACTTGAAACCACAGCAGCCAACTTGGGGCCAGACATGAACAGAGCTGCCTTGGCTTGAAAGACTACTGTCCTGACCATATATGCAAAACCAGGGACACTCCTCCCTGGCGGTGAGAAGCAAATCAGGAATAGAATAAATTAAGCAAAACCCATAAGTGAGGTTTAAAAGAGAAAATCAAATTTTACCTTGGTATTGTGCTTGTTTAAAAGCAAAAATATCAAAATGAGCATGTAAATGTGAGCAATTGATGGCCACTGATTCTGTGGGCCATTATTTTAATTCTAAGGCATTCATCAAGTGCCTGTTGTGAGTGTGTTTTCTCCCTGTCCCTCTCAGTTATGGGGTCTGAGCCTCCTAGTGGAGCCACCCCATCAGACAGGCAGACCTGAGCACCTGGTAACAATGCTCCAGACAGTAGAACTGGAGCTTGGGAGGGATTATCCAACCAACTCTCTTAAACTCAACCAGGACTTCGTCATAGAAATTATCTTCATTCAACAGAGACACAATGATTGATGAGACACGAAGCCATTCAAACAAAGGAGTAAATATCTAATTATGAAATTTTACACCCAGAAATATTCTGAAGGATGCAAAGGTCCTCCCACCACCTACCACAGGCTCTGCTCTACCTATCAGGATGTTGGCCTCGTATCGTATCGTTCTCCACTACATTTCAAAGGTCAGTGTTCGACCAGTACTTGTCCAGCAGCTGCTTTACATATAGCACAAGACTGCATGCTGGAGGAGTTGTTTTGTTGTCGTTGTTGTTTGTTTGTTTTGCTTTTTTTTTTTAATGAAAGACGATTTGCCCAGTCTACCTGCAGACTCACCAAATATACACTAGACAACCAGCAACATATGTAAAATTGCATTAATATACTTCAAATTGGACTTATGGTCCTGAAGAAAGGACTCACATCTGTAGCCTAAACTATGCAGAGCACAATTCAATGTCACCTCCTCCATGAAACAGTCCCTGACCACCCTGGCAAAATTAACCCTTGCCCAAGCACTCTCTACTCTACCATTGATATATCCTGTTATTTTCCTATGTACTTCTATAGCACCACCATCTGGACTTCTCTTGTCTGTTTATATATGCATTATTAATGTCAGCATTATTCAAACTACTTTCAAGATGACACATAAGTAGATTATAAAATAATGCTAATTGGTCACAACTAAATTTTTTAACAAAATGGAAGAGAACATATCACTGGACTTTTCTTAAGGATTATGAACATTGTTGGAAATGTTGCATTCAGTGGCAATGAGCAGGATTAAAAGAGATAATGAAGGAAAAATGAGTATCAGTTGGGTAGTACAAGTCACTCTATCTTTTAAAAGCAAAAAGCTCATTTGATTTTCTAGTATATGATGCAAATATGGCCATCACCATTATAAGACCATTAACAGTCTATGTTTTTTATTAAAATTATTCAGAGTTCATAGAAAGCATTTTTCTTTTCTTTTTTTTTTTAAGAGAGAGAGAGAATTTTTTAAAAATATTTATTTCTTAGTTTTTCGGTGGACACAACATCTTTATTTTATTTTTATGTGGTGCTGAGGATCGAATCCAGCACTCTGGGGATGCAAGGCGAGCACGTTACTGCTTAAGCCACATCCCCAGCCCTTAACTGCACCTTTTTTTTTTTTAAGAGAGAGAGAGAGAGAGAGAGAGAATTTTTTTAATATTTATTTTTTAGTTTTTGGCGGACACAACATCTTTATTTGTATGTGGTGCTAAGGATCGAAACCGGGCCGCACGCATGCCAGGCGAGCACGCTACCGCTTGAGCCACATCCCCAGCCCAGTAAAGTATTTTTTATGAAAGGACATTATCAAATGAAATATTTCAAGTTTGCATCAAATGCACGTTTTATTAAGTTAGCATGAATTTCCCTTTAACAGGATTTCTCATTATTATTTGACAAAAAAAAAAATAATGATGAAATAAGAATTAAAACAACAGCCAAGTTCAACCACCAAATATCTAGAACTGTAAATGGTGACAAAATTGAGACAATCCTTGATTCTAATTAGTAAGCTTCAACTTCATTTAAGGAGGATTTTTAAAATTAAAAGAAAATGCAAGACTTTTTAAGGCAGATTTTTAAAATATTTTTCTCAGTGCATAAAATCAAACAAAGTGACAAACCCCAATATAGTATTTGTGATGATATCTTCAAAACGAGCAGAATACTTGGAAAGATAGCATGATAGACTTATTGGCACTGGTGATTGAACCCAAGAGTTCTCTACCACTAAGCTACATCCCCAGTGCTAAATTGCTAAGACTGGTCTAGAATTCACAATCCTGCCTCCGCCTCCTGAGTAGCTGAGATTAGGCATGTGCCACTGTGCCTGGCCCTTCAAATATTTTTAAAAATTGTTGGCACAATTCATTCATTGTTCCACAGAGTATTAAAGAGTTTTATTTGCATATGGTTCTGCAAAAGAAAAGATGGCTTGCACAGTTATTGAAAAATGAACTCTTTTAACATGAATAGAAATGGTACATATGGCTGGGTGCAGGAGCACATGCCTGAAATCTCAGCTGCTTGGGAGGTAGAGACAGGAGGATCACAAGTTCAAGGCCAGTCTGGGTAACTTAAGGAGCACTTGTCTCAAAAAAAAAATAATTTTAAAAAAGGGCTGGTGATGTAGCTCAGTGGCAAAGTGTCACTGGGTTCAATCCCCAGTATTGAAAAAAAAAAGGCATATGTAATTTTTTTTATATTTATCTTTTTAGTTTTAGGTGGACACAATATCTTTATTTTATTTTTATGTGGTGTTGAGGATCGAACTCAGTGTCCCCGCATGCCAGGCGAGTGCGCTACCACTTGAGCCACATTCCCAGCCCCAACATGTGTAATTTTTAATGCTGACTCAACTGATAAGTTAAAATGTATAATTCTTCATGATAATGCTATTCTTAATCTGCATTGCTACAGAACCTTCTGGAGTCATGCTTTTCATGTGATTGAAATCCAGTATAGAGCTTAAGACTATCCCCCAAACAGCATAGATACTACAATTGTTTATCTCCCCTACTGTAGGCAAAATGGCAAGATGCGTATGTGTGTGTATGGTGGTGCTAAAATTTAACTTGATGTGCAGTGGATTCAATCTAGTTATTAAACTGGAAAGAGTTTTATTAGTCAATATCTAATAAAATGTAAAAAATAATAGTGGAATTATGAATGATAGGGCCAGCAGATAAAAGAAAAACATAACAAAACTATTAAAATGTCATTAAGGGTCAGTAACCCAGTGTTAATTCTGTGTGCCACCTCTATAAATAACTCCACTATATCTCATGGAAGTGTTTATGGGGAAGATTGTTAAATTTATTAAAGAGAACACATTAAATACCCAAAACAGGGGCTGAGCAAAACCAAGGTTAGCATCAGTACGCACGCAGCAACACAACAAAAATATCACGCAGAGCAATAGAACTTGATCAGGTGCTCAGTCTCTATCATAAAATGAAAGTAGAGCCAAAATAAACCTCTTTAGATTCAGTAGGTAAAGACTATGGTATGATTGAGGAAATAGCCATGAGCTCTTCTTTCACACACTGGGCATCTTTATCATGAAAGTTTACTTGGAAGAGGTAGAGTCACATGCTGTATCCAAAGAGACTCTCCTGCCCTCAAAGATCCAGCAAGCAAGCTGAAGTGTTGTTTTCATTTCGTGACTTTAAGAGCAGAGTGAACCTTGTTCTTGTGACAAATGTGTTCCTTGTGTCATACAAACTCAGGATTTTTAGGTATGAAATAATGAGCTTGCTATTTAAAGAAAACATGAAACAGAACTGAATGTGTGGCTCAGTGACAAAGTGGCCCTAGGTTCTATCCCCAGCGCTGCAAAAAAAGGAAAGAAAAGAAAGGAATTATTTTTTGAATGAAACTATTTTTTAAAACCCTAACACACACACACACACACACACACACACACACACACACAAGGACTGAAGAGGAATGCTTTCCTAGTTGGGGTTCAATTCTCAGCACCACAATAAATAAATACTGAAAATCTGGACATGTTTTGTTCAAGTCAGAGCTAACCATACCCTCATGTTGAAACATACTGATATTCATTGTTTGTACTGAGGGAACATAATGAAAAGTATTAAGCAGAGTGAATAAACTCAGAAATGACAGCCACATTTTTCTCTTTGAAAAGCAATCTCATCTAGCAAGCAATCTCATTTTCAAATATGATATTTGGGATTTAAAGTTACTATATTTAATGGAGGTTATTGATATGTTTAATGAACTTAAATGTACATTTTTTTTCCTCAGGGAGAATAAAAACACAATATAATTCAGCAAGCCAAACATATCCAGGACTTCAAGACTTTTTGTTATAGAAAGTGAGACCGAAAAGCAGTCACCAAGCCCACCTGTTTGTTCATGGTATTGTTTCAACATATTGAAGGAGACATTATTGGTCTCCTTTATTAGTCTCCTTCAGTGTGACTGAAATAAAATTAGGGATATTGTTACATTATTTTCCAGAAGAGAAATGATAAATATCAGAGACATTTTTTTAAATCAAATAATGGTGTTCTTTTTGAAACCCTGACTCAATAACTGACCTCAATTTCATGCTCAAAAGAGGTGAATGAATTATTACAGCTTAGTCCTTAATCCATACTAAGGATCACAAGAAAATAAATTTTATCATTTTAGAGTAAGATTAAGAAAAATTTTCCATTGTTTCACAAAAAGAATGCATTATTATTATTAGTCAACTTTCTGTTACTGTGACAAAATACCTGTAATAAATAATTTAAAAGAGGAAAGGTTAATCTTGGAAGGAGAAAAGGTTAATTTTGGTTCATGGGTTTAGAAATTTTTGTCCCTGTTTCTTTGAGCCCATGACAAGATAGCACATCGTGACCAGGAGCATATTACAGAGCAAAACTGCTCATCTTATGAAAGCTGGGAAGCAAAAAGAGAGAGAGAGAGAAAGTGGCAAGGGTCCCAATACCTCCTTCAAGAGTAATGTCCACAATAACATTTCTTCTTTCAAGAGGCCCCACCTCCTAAAAGTTCCACCATCTTCCAGTAGTGTCACCAGTAGCCAGTCAAGCCTTTAACACACAGCCTTTGGCAGACATTTAAGGTCCAAACCATGATACATACTATTACTGTTCACAATTACCTTTTTGTGTTGGTAAGCATTTTTCAACCATTAAAACTGAATAAAGCAAAGGAAAGAAGGAGGCAGGCCCATGAACGCATGCACATAGTAATATTGTCCTCGTATGTTTTTCTGGACTGCAGTAAACTTAAAAGCAGAGAAGCATCCCTATGCATCTGGATGCATAGGGATCTTGCCTGATTCCTTTTTTTTTTTTTTTTGGTATTGCTCATTTGGAGAACTTTCTTCTAGGCTGCATTGAAGTCTTAGTAAAGTAATATTAGCCTTTTGTTTTCAGTTCTTTATATGTAATAAGAGCAAATTTTGTCCTACAAAACTTTTTATTCTGTTGTGTAGTGGGAGGAGGAATATAACATATTGCTATGTAAAAGGTACTTTTTTATTAGGAGGTCTGATTTTTTTAGTAAGTTCAAAAGTATCATTTAGTGCCTTCCCTCCTCCCACATCAGCCCCTATAAAAAGCAACTCCAGATGGGCAAGGATTTGATCTATCTTATTCATCACCAGATCTCTAGTAGCACCAAAAAAAATGCCAAATAAATATAACTATTTTTTCAGCAAATAGATATTTGATGAATAAATGAAGGAACTAACCAAATTGAAAGGGAAAATTCAATGGTACCTAATTACCTCTTGTCCACGTTATCAAGGCATCTTTCTATCTATTCCTTTTGGGGCCATTGCCAAGGTCATTTTCCATAAGGGCCTATGAGTTGCTAAGAACTTGGAAAGACTCCGGATTCCATCTGGTTGGGAGTGGCCTGTGTATGACCTTGAGTTCTAGGTCAATGCAGCCCTGGTTGGGAGTGACTGAGGGCAGCAGGAGGAATGTAAGCGGGACCAACTGCAGGAGTGTGCAATGAAACAGTCACTTTTCACACTTAGTAGAGATCAGTTGTGCCCTTGAAAGCCTGCTCAGTTCTTTCCGTGCTGTAAGAGAGAGAGCCTGGTCCCCATTCCTCATTTTATGAAGGTCAGATAAGATCAAAGGAAGGAACAGACATGAGAAATGGTTTCCAGGAGGGAGCAAAGTGAGGTCAACCCTAGTTTCTTCTTTATCAAATTTGGATAGTATTCATAACATCATAGGGATGTTTTAAAGATTGACTGAAATAATAAATGTGAAATGTGCCTGGCCCATAATATGCACTCACTCATAACTAAGAGTTGTTACTATTACCAGCAGAATGTGTAACGTTAGGAAACATTAACTGAAGATTTATTTCTTTGTGTGTCTTTAAACCCATTACTCTTTATCATTCTATCTTATTCCATACACATTGTTCTCAGACAGAGTAGATAAGGCTGACGATAAAAAAAAATCTGTTGAATGTCTGAATGGATTTATTTTAAACCCATAGTAGAGACAACAGCTTGAAAGGCAAGACTTTCTTTTATTCACAAAGCTGTGCGTTTTGAAAAAGAACAAAACAAGTGTGTAGCGGTTTCCTCATTTTTTTTGGTATGGAGCCCAGCACCCCCATCCTGAACCAAGTACACCCACTATTAAGGCAATGTTTTTCAAACCGTGGGTTGAGAGCTACTCTTGGATCATAAAATTGATTTGTTGGGATAAAACCACATTAAAAGAAACAAGACATAACAGAACAGAAAATATCCGAGTACAGTGGCATGAGCCTGTAGTCTTAGCTACTTGGGAAGCTGAGTTAGGAGGATCACCTGAGTCCAGAAGTTCAAGTCCAGCTTGGGCAACATAGCAAGACCCTGCCTTAAAAAAGAAAAATTTAAAACATCCGAGTATATTACAAGGTATTGGTAAATACTGTTTCATAAAGCTGTTGTTTTATTTGTGCTACATGCCCATACTCAGCCATGACTTAAAATGTGTTTTCTAGCCAGGCACAGTGGCACAGGCCTGTAATCCCAGCGCCTGGGGAGGCTGAGACAAGAGGATTGAACATTCAAATCCAGTGAAGCACTAAACAATTCAGTGAGACCCTGTTTCTAAAAAAAAAAAAAAAAAAAAAAAAATAGGGTTGGGAATGTGGCTCAGTGGTCGAGTACCCTTGAGTTCAGTCCCTGATACACCCCCCACCCTTGCAAAAAAAAAAAATGTTTTCTATCATAGTCACAGGTTTGTTTATCACCAGGGACTCTATAGCAGAGGACACACATGTTTGTCCTCTAGGAATGTACCAGGAAGAACCAAAGGTCCTGAGGGAACTTCTGTATCAAAGGTAATAAAAGAACAGAGAAGCCAAGGCCTGTAAGTTGGCCATACCCAGCCCCAAGAGCCTTCGTGAGGTCAAAGAAAGATCTGAAAAGTTTCTGTGGCTAGCAGAAAGAATACAGAAGAGGTCCCAAACAAGCCAAAAGACCTAAAGGAGTTGGAGTCTGGATAATAAGAATGTGTGAAGAGAAGATAATGGTGGAAACTTGGACATCAAGAACAGAAGATGGCAATTGACCAAGTGAGAAGACCCACCCATTGTGGAAGCTGGTGTGGAGGGAACGCCATGATGGATTGGCCACTGCTTTCCTCCCCTAATCAGCCTGGTATACAAGTTCTGCACCACAACGCCTGTTCCTGGAAGCTACAGAGACTCAGAGACTACAGGGAAGAAGAAGGAAGGAACTCTCGATCAGCTGCCCATGAAAAAGAGCATGTTTTAAAGCAGAATTGGCAGAATTCATCTTAAACTAGGAAGATCACAATTTCTGAAGCCATGGCAGACGTTGGAAATTGTGTTAATGATCTGAGGTCAGGTCTAAAAAAGTAAAGTTACATCCTTGAACTTCAGGGCTGGGTCTGCATAAAACATCAACCCTGACATATTATTAATGAGGCCTTTGAATTTGGTGCTTTAAACGTCTTGAGCACTCTCCAAAAGGGTAGTTTCCGAAGAAGGGTTAGTACACAAGCCAGATGGGAATGGGGTCAGGACAGAGTGGTCAGAATAAACTGCTCACTGGAGACACTGGCAAGGAGAGTGGGAATGGAAGAATATGGACAGCAGGCTTGAGGGAAAGTTCTGTTTATTTTAAATGGAAAAACACAAGAATTTATAGGAAAAAAAAATTGTAGGCAGATGAAGAGGACTTACACAGAGCTATCCTTGGGTAAAAGCAGGAGCCAGTGTACATCAGATATGTTTTTAAAGTGAAAACTGATCCGAATTAGTGAAGCCAGATTTAAAGATAGGTAGTTAGTGTAGTTAGGTAAATCAGGTCTAATATCCAGTAATGGCCATTGTTGAGAATGGAGTCCTGGAAACCAGAGTAGCACTTGGGGAAATTGAAATGTTAATGTTCCCAAGGTCTGGAGCCCATCCTAAGGAAATGTTAGTGAAGTAGCTTCCAGCAAACAGGGAAAGGCTGATCAAAGCTGCCCCAGACCCTTCCTGCCCAGATTACTCCTATCCCCCACCTTTTGGACCTTCCCACCTGCATTCTATCACTGCAAGATAACAGGAAACAAAGGACAGGAGTGTGGGAAAGCTGAAAGAAGACCTTAGCTATAAAAATGGGAAGACCTCCCCCTTCCACCTTTTGGGTCCCCTTCTTCCTCCGGGAGAAGTCTTTTCTGCTGTCCTTTAATAAAGCTTCTACTTTCCACTCTAAACTTGCCTCGGCGTGCTTCTCTGGTGTTATTGTTCAGCATTCAGGGAAGCGAGGTAAACAGGTAAACAGCGGTGACATTAGCAAAGGGAGGGTGGTGTCACTCATTGGTCCTGGGAAGCCTGCAGAAAGGAATATGGAATGGGAAGGAAGATATTTCTAAAGGTGTGAGTCTGAGCAGTGTTTCTCCTTGACTTCTGACCCTCAGCACTACTCCTTCTTGGAGACCAACACCTGAGTACCTGGGAAGGATGGAAGGGTTTCAGAATCCCCCCTCCTAGGAGCCTCGTTCAGTGTTATGGCTCAAATTCCTCTTCATTTGAACCAGTGGTGCTGACTTTTCCCTGGGCCCGTGTGTTCTGATCACTGTTCTCTTTGCTGACATATTTTTTTTTTTTTTTTGTGTGTGTGTGTGTGTGTGTGTGTTCTCCACAATCATTTCTTGGTCCCAAGGAGCAGTTCTACACAAGAACTCAAATGGAGAGTTCAAATTTGAGGCAAAGGAACTTTGCTAAATGATTCTCTCAAAACCTAACTTTCCTCAGGAAACAAGGGCTGTCTGTCTCATCCTGGCACTACTCATTCCTGCTCTCCCTCTCCCTCCCGCTGTATCAAAGGCATTTCTAAGAAGGAGCCATGACATCACATCCTTTGGGGTGGGTGGTTCTGGGTCAGCCAGTCTCACACCCAGAGGCCTTGGGCTGCTGACCCAGGAGGAAGTGGGCAGCGGCCAGAACTGGACACACCCTGAGCTCCCCGGCCTTTCCCAACTGGCCCATCTTCCAGGGCCGCTGTCAGAGGCCTCCAGGAAGTGGGCCATGTCAAGGGTGTCTCTGTGCCTGCAGGTCCCTCAGAGGTCCTTTAAAAACTACCAGACGTTGCAGGGATAAAGTGTCACCACTAGGTGGTGCCTGAGACCTTGTTTGTTTCTGTAGGTGCTAAACTGGTGGCAAAGACCAGACCCTCTACAGGGGTGTGTGTGTGTGTGTGTGTGTGTGTGTGTGTGTGTGTGTGTGAGAAAGAGAGACAGAGAGAGAGAGAGAGAGAGAGAGAGGAGGGTACCTAGGGAGGCAAAGGCAGAAGTTTAAGAAAAACCAATGCTAAATAACCTAAGTTTACAAAAACTGTTCCGTTAAAGGTGATTCTTTTTCTTGATGCCTAAAATGGAAGAAGCACAAAGCTAATAAGGAGCAGAATTCCCTTAATTCCTTTAGTTATTTTTAGCTCATCAGTTAGTTATTTGGCAAAGAAACTGAAGTGTCCGCCTGCTAATGTTTCTGGCTACAAAGAATGAATCAGAAATCAGGATGTGTCAAGAGATTTGAACTCCTCTAAGAAGCTGATTCATACTCATTTTCATTCATAATCATAATTTAATGTGCCACACCCTAGGCAAGGTGCTAGAGAGACAACTGTGAACAACACTGACATGGCCCCTGTACTCTCACAGAACACTTGAGAAAAATGCATAGACATAGAAAAAGTGCATACAATTTCTCCATTATGTACAACTCTGTATTTCCATGATGATACTCTTCCTTTGTCCAGCTCTCACATATAGAGGTATGGAATAACAAGATTCAACTAATCCACCAAAATTAGATGTCACAAAGATTTCCTGGAGGAGGGTTGCAGAATAATTTCTAGTATATGACCAGGAGTTCCATGAAGAAATAATGCCATTAGATTTCCAACCTTCCCCATCTCATTCTTCTTTGGTCATCAGAAGACCAGGACATACACCACAGTTGGGGGCTTCTCCTGGGGCAGAAATCTCTGTTAACACACTGAGGTCCAGAGACTGAAGTACGTAATTGGAAAATGAAAAGTTCCAAAATTCAGGATTCCAAGAAGATTGTCGGGGCGAAAAACTCAGAATATAAAGGTGTGGCATTTCTCCGAACTGCCAACTCTATTTCTCTAGCCAAGTCAAACATGACACAATGGTTTCCAAAAGTCCCATAGGAGGAAGTCTATACTCCAGACTTAGTGTGGAAATCACGGTTGGAACTGGGAGATGTCTGACTTGAAGGGCAGGAGTTATGGGGAACACTGTACCTGTGTGCAGGCCCATGAGCACATGTGAGAACTAGTTAGGAAAAGGCTGTTCATGTGGATTCAAGGAACACCAGAAATGGAATTCTGGAATTACCTCTGCAGAAATTTAATCCTCTTCCCAATTAACAGTTGCGGAAATCAGGCTTACAAAAAAAGTCTCTTCTTCCTTGAGATCCTAGAGTCACTGCAGATAAAACTAAGACTACCACCCAATATTTTAACTCTCAGTTCACAATTCCAGTCTTTTATCTGCTTTTAAAGAGTTATAGAGAAAGTCACTGCCTTTCTTATTTGGATTTACTAGATTTTCCCTTATATGTTATGGTGGTTGCATGATACTAAGTGGTGCCCTGCCCCCCCCCAAAAAAAAAGATATGGAAGTAATGACTGTGAGCTTATTTGGGAAAAGGGTCTTTTCAGGTGTACTTAAGTTAAAGGTCTTTAGATTATCCTTGATGAAGGTGGACCCCAAGTTCAATGTAGAGAAGGGAAATGGAGAAGGCAATGTGGAGACAAAAACTGGGATGTTGCATGTATTGGCCAGGGAACACCGAGGATTGCCAGCAGCTACCAGAATGTAGGAGACAGGCATGAAATGAATCCCTCCTCAGTGTCTCCAGAAGGAACTAACCCTAATAGTACCTTGACTTTGGACTTCTAGTCTCCCGAACTAAAGGGAATAGATTTCTGTTGTTTTAAACCATGAAATTAGTAATATTTTATTATAGCAGCTATAAGAAACTCATACATGTGTATTTCTCAGCCCTTTTCACTGTCTTCATTCCATCCCTTCCTCACCTTGGAATGAGAAATACATTCTTTTATCACAGAAACACATCACAGTTATGTGAGGGCATCACTATCAGAAGGAGAAAGTTTGCTCACGGATGGTCCTCTTGGAAAATTGAAAATGTTGGACTCAGCCACTAACTGGAACCAGTCTCAAGAAGTCCTCTGGAAAGGGCTTTTAGATGCCCTAAATCTATCTTTAGTATGACCTCAAAGAAGAATCAATGGGAAAAGAAAACAACAGATTTCCGTCCCACACCAGAGTATGGTCACAACTGGCTTTTATCAGAATTGTGTTTTCTCTGGTAATAAGAGATGCTGTATCAGTGTGATCACTGCTGTATCAACCAGGTCTTTCAATGACTTTGAATGGTGCAGGGGATGTAAGTCACACCTCAAAGTGAATTTAAAATAGAAATGGAATTTTAAGTAATATTATAAGGAAAGTCTATTGCGTAATGCAATGACTTTAAGAATATTTTTCCTTTTTTATGTGGTTGTTGGCAAATATCTGGAATGGGAAACAGGACCGTCCTTTTGGGAGGCTTTCTCTTTGTGTTTCTCAACACCAAAGAAATAAACATACAACTTTAATTCGTTCCCCCAAAGGAAGGAATAAAGCAAACCCACTCAAGACTAGTCAGAGTTGCTGGAAGATCCAGGAAAGAGTTTTTGTGGTTGGTTTGTTTGTGTGTTTGTTGTTCTTCGCAGTTTTCCAAGAAATCTAGTCGAGACAGTAGCTGCCTTTTGGGTAAAACATTCATCTCAAGGACCAAAGAAATTGATACATTTACTGAAACTGTCTCCTGTCCTGAGTACATCTCACTGTCTGAGCTCATAGCACCCTAAGGGCTGGGCTCCAAACCCAGCCCTTACTTAAAGAAGTTGATGATGTTGTTCAGAGGAAAAGCAAAACAGCTGATAGCAAATGTGGTTAGAATGTCATCTGGTAAATTCCAATTTAAATTCCAACTGAGATTTAAACATGTCAGATAATAAACCTAAAGTGCCAGGTATACAAGAAGAGGCAATTTTCAGATTTATTGAACGGGCTAAAGTAGAAGAGAGGAGGTTTGGTGGCTGTTTTGTAGAAGGTAAAAATGAGACGCCATCATGGGATTTGTTCCATACCTGATACCATGGCTTAGTGTCTTGAGTCTTGTAGAAAAGGGGCAGTGAGCAAAAACTATAGGATTGGTCTCTATGAAGGACTCTGTAAGGCCCAAGGCAAAAAAAAAAAAAAAATGTCCATGAGAAATTAATATGATGCAGATTGCTGGATAGATGGGCCAAAACATAGCACTTCTCTGCCCATGATGGATTGGAGGATTTGGCCTCTAGATTTAGTTGGCTTGGATATTGGAATTCTGATCACAGCAGCTAGAAAGAGGGACAATGGAGTCACCCTCTAGAGTCTTTGTTGTCAGAAGACATTGGAATAGAAATCAGGCCACGAAAAAGGAGGAATGACCCTAGGGGAATCTGAATGTTGACTCTAATAACGTGGTCACCATTCATAAGGACAAGTGAGACATACTCTGGGTGGGACATGGTTTTTTTGGGGGGGAGGGAGGTACCAGGGAATGAACTAAGGGTCACTCGGCTACTGAGCCACATCCCCAGCCTCATTTTGTGTTTTATTTAGAGACAGGGCCTCACTGAGTTGCTTAGTCCCTCACTGTTGCTGAGGCTGGCTACAAACGCACCATCCTCCTGTCTCAGCCTCTCAAACGGCTGGGATTACAGGCATGTGCCACCACATCTGTTCTGAGTGGGGCATTATTGAAATAAGTAGAAAACCCTAGTTGAACATGTGGCAAAAAGAGTCAAAACTTGTATTACTCAGACTAAGGTGATCCCCTTCCTGCCTCTGCCATACCTAAGAAACAGTAAGATTGAAATTGTACCTCATCTGTCAGGCTGTGGTTTTCCAAACGTGCTCCATAATAGTCTAAGTGTTCTGAAGAGACCCCAGGAATACAGTGAGATTGCTGGAGTATCTGATAGCAGGTTCTGGGCCTTTCACCACCAACTCAACCGCCACAGTCAGTATTTCATCTATTTTTCTTTTGGTAAGAGAGGTTTCATAATGAACAAAAAGACCTTCATAGTTTCATAAAAAGCTCTCAAACACCCCTGTTTTAGAGCTCCCTTGACTAAGCCCAGAGACTCATATATAGATTTTCAATGAATTACGTATGTATTTGTATACACAATCGAGGCAAAAGAGGATTTGAAGCTACGATAACTTTTTATTAATGGATGAAACCAGAGAAAGTGATTTATTTCTCAAATTGGTTGAAAACAACAAAGCAATTAAAATAGTAAAGTGTTGAGAAGGCTGTTTTATTTCTTTTGCAAACACCAGAAATGAACAAACACAAATCTTAATGTGGGACATTTATATTGATTCTATCTATTGGAAACCAGCAAAATAGTGAAAGATCGTGAATACGTTTGCTATTATCTATATTTCAAAGTTATTGCTGGTTGTGTGGGTCTGTTTAACAGTTGTTGACTAATTTTCCATAGCAAGAAAAAATAATGGCCAATTCATAAATTGTATTTCTGTATGAATTTTGATCAGAAGATTATTGTTGCTTTCAAAAAGGATTTGAAAAGATTAAAGTTTAATAGTAAATAAAAACTATGTGAATGTTAACAGTTTTGAATGTCCTAGCCTAACACTTCATAATACACCTATCAACAAGTATTTTCCTCCAGGCAGAAGGTCTCAATGAAAATAGCTTTGAAAGTAGAAGTACACCCCCAGGCATAACTAAAGACTTGGCTAATTGTTTTTCTCTATGGTAAGTTGATGGACCATTTGCAAAAACCTATCCATTTGTGTAACTATGTCTGACCAGATGGGCTTGCTCCAGGGCAGAGCATTCTTTTGAGGGCCAGTCAAAGCTAGCCAAACCAACATTTTTGAAAAAGGCCTTGTCATAAATCTATCAAATCTCCCTTGACTTGAGCTAGGCTATTAAGAAAAAAAAAAAAATTCTAGAATGTTCTTGGGAACTTTTCTTTGAAGACTTTGAAAGGTAGATAAAATAACTCTGAAAGCCTTCCCACTTGATAAGCTTTCTTTATTTTTGTTTAGCACAGGTCATAGCCATAAGGAACTACTCCAAAAGGGGGTTAGCATTACGGAAAATTCCAGATTACAGCCAATTGCACTAGCAACCCAGAGAAAGGAGATATCATGAATCAGAGCATATGGACCAGATGCAGCCCTTCCCTGTGCAGCCACAGTCAAGACCGAGGGACGTGGCACAACCACCGTCTGTTTCCAAGCAGGCAAAGTGATCCAGGAGGGTCTGATCAGAAGAGGCCAAATGGGAATCCAGTTTCATGAGTTCTTGGCAGCAGCAGCGCTCGCTGTTAGGGGTAGACTGAAATGCTAACAGGAACCAGCCAGCTCCTTGTGAGGCGTGAGACTGGGATTGGGCCCAAGTCCTGGGAAACTGAACTGGCAGCAACCCTCTAGTCGGCTGGAACACAGACGAGGCCTACTCCATGCCAAGGATGAGGACAGAAGGGACCAAGCAGACAACCTGGCCACTCATGTGCCTGGCAGTCAGATTCAAGGCTGTGTTCACCACGATCCAGCCGCAGGCTAGAGGCAACAGCAAAGGTCTTCACAGGCTGGTCTTGATGAGAGAGGGATGCAGCCTCCAGGCCAGGCTTCCATGGCCCATTCTGGGCTGCAGCAGGAGGGCAAAATAGAACAGGACCAGGGATGATTAAATGGCCATAGGTGATGATGGGCCTAGAAAATCCTGATTTTTAGCATGGCCACCTGAAGCAGGGCAATTCACAGATAGGTGTACTTCTTGGAAGACCCCCACCAAAGTCCCCCATTCCACATGTGTACCTTGAAAATGTGCTTTCACTGAGAAACTAAGATTGACTTCTCTGGTTGAATGGGTGCAAGTTAACTCTGTATTTGGCAAAGCTAAACAACTAATCCCCCAAAGAATGTCTGAATCCTGTGGAAAAGCTTAAGGAGGTATTGTTAGCTTCCCATCTTCCCATATTCCTCCACCAGTGGACCACATCTTTGCTTTTGTACATTTTCCACAGAGACTGGGAACCAGGCCCAACAAATGTTGAAAAAAAAGAAGTTTTTTTTTTTTTTTTAATGTTTTTTGGTTTTTTAATAGGAAACAAATTCAGGTTCACATTCAGACAATGCTACACGTAAATGCGCAAACTCTACACTATCTGGCTCTCCATTTCTGTCAGTGCAAAAAAGCAAGTATCCAGAAGTTGCTTCAAGCTCTGACGCTCAAAGCAAGTACCTTTTGCTGTCTGGAACCAGTTTCCAGCAACGCCACATAACCCCCTGGAAGATTAGCAAAAATTGCTTTCAACTTACTACTTGCAGCTGTTTGGAATTCCACATTGCTGCTCTGCTGAGTAGCAGAGCCGAACTGGGCGAGCTGTACAGTAAACACATGAATCTCTGCCAGCGCTGGCATCTAGCAGCACCATGATTTGCAAACATGTTGAATTGCTATTTTATTCAATAAACGGAACTTACAATAGAAAATAGATTTGGAAGTTACATCAAAAGTGTTTATCCTGTTACAGTGGGCTGGTAAAGCTATTGTGCTTTGGTTATGGAGGAATCCCCTATTGAGAAGGAAGAGTTTCTGCCATCCTTTCTGGCCTACTAGGAAGCACGCCGTATATACCCAGGCTGCACTGACTCAGTTTACTTGGACCTGGACAACGATTCTCTCTAAACCTCTTTTCCTAACACTAACTCCATAAAGTTTTGAATAAAAATAGTCAGTGGTTAGCAATCAGAAGTGATGGACCCCATCTGAGGTCTTGTTCAAATGCAAAGCCCACACCAGGAAGCTAACCTTTAGATCTAAACAGCAAGGCCTATTTCAAATGTAAAAGGCCGTGAGGCTCACCTGTAGAACGACTCCTTTGTCCCAGAGGCAAGGAGGATTAAAGCCTTGGTGCTGTTTTCAGTGCCTGTTTAACATAGATTTTGCTCCATGCCCTATCCAGTCATGCTCTATCCTCCTAAACTAGCACACCAAAGGAGAAATTTCTGCTATCAGGCCCCCTCCTGCATGGAAGGAGTCCTCTCTTCTCGCTTAAATAAATCCTGCTCTGTTTACTATTCTCCTCCATTGTTGCCCAAGGATTTTATTCTTTATATTTTGTGAGACAAGAATGCAGAAGGAAATTGGCAGGGCAGGGGATCCAGTCTCATCTCAAAACTCAGTTTCAGTTGGACTCAACTAATAGTAACTATGTCCTTGTGTCCTATCTCAGTGTTATTTATCAAAAACCATTTCCCCATATGTTGTAGGTGAAATACATGTATACATTGTAAAATATAATATGTGGTAAAAATACATATATTCCTATAAATATGTGTGTACATGTACGTACGTGTGTGTATGTATATGTTTTCGTCACCTCAGGGTTGTGCCTTCTCCATCCCCTGGGAACACTCTAGAACAGCTGTCTGGGTCTCCTCCCTCAGTCTCAGAGGTTCCTGGGATGATTCTCTGCCTCCCGCTCTCCTAGGACTGGGAACTCCCCTGACCCCTGTGGGAGAGGTGTCAAGCGGGGGTGGGGGTGGCAGTAACTTTTCCAGCTGATAGAACCATAAGAGGGTACTAAGGTACACGGAGCAACACAGGAGATGGAAGAAAATTCTCAAAGATCTGCCCACATAATAGCTGCACTTAACTTTGCCAGTTTTTTTCCATCTGAGCGAATGGGTGTGGTCATTATAAGGTGACTATTCCCCTCCAGTAAATAGGGTATGCTATTTGGTGGAAAGGGAAATTGTAAGAGAAAGTGTCTCATTTCTGCAGTTTGAAAGCAGGTAATCTCTGTAGTCTGGGTGTCTATTTACACTGCTTTTCAGCAATAAAGGGTAACATTACCTTAATAACCTGCTCATCGGAGGCTGGGAGGATACTTAAGGCATCAGAGAAAAAAGGCATTTACTCTGATGAGCCACTTTCCCCCAAACAGCGCCAGATCGACACCATTCACCCAGGAGATTTTTTTTTTTTTTCATTTCTAAAAATACTTCCTGGTTCTGACATGTGATCTAATGCACAGACACCCCTGCCTCACTCTTCCTTGGCACCTCAATCCCCCACCCCCACCCCTGTCAGAGAGTGGAGAGAGGAAAAGTAAATGAGCACTAGACTTTGAAAGAAGCAAGTTCTACAAGTTAAAAACCCAACTAAGTAATTGTGAGGCAGAAAATGGCTTAGTAATTTGATCTCCGTGCTTCCAGAAACACCTCTGGGAGAGAGCACTCTGTCAATGGGAGAGCAGCAGCTCTGCTTCCCAGACCCTGCTCAGAGCAGAAAAGTGGGTTTTCTCGCCTTTTTTGTCTTTTCAAAGGGACCAACCTCTGGACATTTCTGACCTACTCACTGCTCTCTTTTAGGCAACAGGAACATTTATTTCGAAATGGCCTTTTTTTGACACCTGTTCAAAAGCTGCGGGATGACAAGCCGCACCCACTCCCACACCCTCAGCCATGGGGCATTGTTCTTGGTTCCAGCCAGCTTGAAAACCTCTCGTCTCAACTTGCATTTTGAAAGGATCTGAGGACGGGCTTTGAGAAGATTTTTTTTTTTCATAAATATAGCCTAAGGCATACAATGTGTGGGTTTTTTTTTTTTTTGTCATAAACCACTAGTACTTACAATACAGGCAGATGCATTTTCTTTGACTAGAAAAGCTTAACTGGGCAATAAGGGGACTGGGATTCTGTACATAACAGAAAACTCAGTGATTCAAGCTCAGCCAAATCAAAATTTGATCATGTTAACCTTAGAAGAAAGGGTCAAGGTTTTTTTTTTTTTTTTGGCGTATTTTTTAAAAGGTGAATTGAAAGGATAGGCAAGAACTGAGAAGGCACCTTCAATCACTTACCATGCTTCTAAATTCAGTAGGATATTGCTAGCATGAAAATGGATGCCGCTCGGTGCTCAGTCTAAAACAGTCTGATCTGTTCATGAACATGCCTTCACAGAACCATAAAACTGACTCTGAGAACCCCTATGAACAGTTAATTCAGATGTGGTCAGGAGAACTGGGGATGTAGCTCAGCAATACAGAGTGCTGACCTGGCATGTGTAAGGACCGGGGTTCAATCCCCAGCACCACAGACTCACGTGAGAAAATGTGATCATAAAACTAAAAATACTCGAAATGAACTCAACGCTCTTTAAAATGATCTTGTAATAGAAGTTGCAATGAGATGGGAAAGTTGAGGTTGTGACTTCAGGTTACTTCTGTGCTAATATGTGACAAGATGTCCAAGGTAATAATTTCAAAAGGATGAAAGGTTTATTGTGCCTCATGGTTTCAGAGATTTTAACCCATGGTTTATTGGCCCTGTTGCTTCAGACCTGTGGCAACACAGTACATCATGGCTGGAGCACATGGGGGACGAGGTTACTCATGTCTTGATAGCTGGAAAGCAAACAGTGAGAGAGGGTCCCAATATCCCTTTCAAGGACATGCCCCCAATGACCTAACTTCCTTCCACTAGGCTCCACCTCCTAAAGGTACGACCACCTCCACAATGGGGTAGCAGCAACTCTGCTCCTGTTGGCTGGCAACCAAGCCTTTGACATATGACCTTGGGAGGGTGGGGCACTTACAAGAACCATAGCATCCTGGGTTCAAATTCTGGCTTGCTTATTCACTAAAAAACACTAGATAAATAGATTTACCTGCCAGAGCCTGAGATTCCTCATTCTAAGTTTCCTCATTCCAAAGAATTCATTGAATATGGTTTTTCAAAGTAGTTGGTAAACTATGAAGTATTATACAAATGCACTTTTGTGTAACTTTGTTATTAGATTACATGAACCTTGAATGTAAATGTCCTCAAAAAGAACCCAGGAATCTGAATTTGTAAGCAGGATTTTTCAAGTGCTATGTCATTAGGCTAGAGAACCACCTCTGTGTGGTCCCTGGACCAGGAACACCTGAACCACCTGGGAACTTATTGGAAATGCAAATTCTCAGATTCCTGAGTTAGAAATTCTGGGGCAGGGTCCTGCACTCAGAGTTTTAACAAGAGCTGCAGTTAACTCTAAGCCAAGCAAAAGATTGAGAACTGGTCTGGGACATGACTTCTCACTCTGCAGCATTCATACAAGTCATCTGAAAGTCTTGTTAAAATGCCTAGGATGTCTGGTAGGGAAGGATCAGGAGATTCTGTAGTTTTTAAGGAGCTCCCAAACAATGCTAAAGTTGGCAACCACATTTTAAATAGCAAGGACCTGAAAGACTCCAGCATCCTTCAGCAAAAAGGGTTCTGATTCTTCAGGACAACCTCAGGCCAGCACCCAATATTGCTTCTATGCACGTTCCCTTAAAGAAGGAGTAGTGTGGGAATGTATGCGGTAGGGGGTGGGGAGGAAATGTTCCATCTAAGTTGCCCCAAAGCCACTGTGCTAGGTAGAAAGTAAGGAGGTATGGATTGAGAGAACCATGGGGGTACTGTGGCCGAGTCTGGACTGCCCCTTTATGTGTTTGAAAAGAAGCAATGACAGCTCTTGAACCCTATCCATACCCTCTTATCCCAGAGATGGCTTTGTGGGTGTCACCTGAGTCCTGTCAGAAACTGACCCTGTGTCTTCTCTGGAATCTTTTAACAGAATAAGTTTTTGGTAAGGTGCAAAAGAGAGAGTAGCTGGTCCAGAATTCCTCCACCATCTTTTGTTTTTAACCCCACCATTTAGCATTCCTTCTCATTGACCTTCTTTCCCCAGGGAACCTGCCTCTTGGGAAAATGTGGCCAAAAAGAACTTTGGTTTCAGACACAAGAGGTATTCCCAGAAGCAGAAAACATAGATACGGTATTCGAACATGGTAAAGCAGCTGGCAGGCCCCTGCCCCACACATCCCTGGTTCCCAGGACCCTGATGCCCATCTCCCTGGCGTCACCCTCATCAGAGAAGAGGATATTTAAAGGAGGTTCTTCTTGAAGGGAGAACATCTTCCTGGGTTTTAATGAGATCATTTATTGTCTCTTTGCTCTGACGAAAATGGTAAATGTGACGGGTGAAATATAAAGAATAATTAATCCCAGAGGTGGATCCATCCCCTGCAATGTGTCTTTTATTTTTTTTCCCCCTCAGCCTGTTGAAAAGTTTACTGCTTCCAGATGCGTCTGGTTTCGACAGTAAAGAGGAGCTGGTTCCTTTTGAGCTGCAAACTTGTCAGGGAAAAGCTGGTTTCTGAGAAAAAGCTTAGGCAGGAGAGAGGATTCCTGAAGAAAGAGCCAAGTGAGAAAGAGGGCTATGGTAAAGCCTCCCGGGCCTCCCCAGGGGCCTGGACCCCAGGAGGAGGTAGAGGAAGGTCTAGGTCAGCCCCCACCACAGTAGCGGCTTCTCACTAATTAGCTGTTAAAGAATCTGGCAGCCTCTGAAGGAGACATTTGTGAGGAATGCTTTCCTCAGATCCTGCCAGTGCTCTGGCAAAGCCTGCAAGCCCCAGCCCAGCCGGGGACTTCCTGCTTCCCCAGAGCTCGGGACAGGCCTCAGCCACCGTCTGGAGAGGCCTCTGGAGCCCACACATCAGTCTTTGATAAACACCAGCCACTCCCACTTCAGAAACATAAGCGCTTTAGTCCCTGCCTGTTGCCTGGTAGCTTGGAGAGAATCCTAAGAGCGGGGAGCCCCCAGGGACGACGGGATCCAGCCTGGTGACTTCAGAAGGCAAGAAAGCTAATATCATGCCAGAGGACGACTTTTTTCTCTTGTGTCCACTTGGTTCCTGAGGCTCTCTGAAGCCAAAGGGTACCTGAGGGACACTTGCTCTGAGGAGGGAAGTGAGCAGGAAGGCCTGGCCAGATCTCCAGATGTGGGCCTCTGGAGACTCAGAGGAGAGTGAGGGATTAGATGAGGAGTGCCAGGGCCTGAGTCTCTCCTGCAAGGAGCAGGACAGATGTCTGTCTGTGAAGAGGGACTGAGGACAGAGGTCTATAAGGAAAGGTGGGCCTCACTCTACTTGCCTGGTCATGAGCAGAGGAAGGGAAGATGAAGGACAGTGGTGCAGAGAGCATACTGATGTAGAGGAAGCATGGCCCTGACAGAGAAAGCTAGAACCGCAGTCCCATGGAGTGGAGAAAAGATGGTGGGGGCCGGGTACAGGGGGTAAGGTGTAAGACTGGGTTTGTGAAAGCTATTACTCTCCTGCTTCCCACACCCTCACTCATTTATACTCCCAATAGCCTCTTGCTGGGGTTCCTAATGCAGCCTATGTCTTGGTTTGGAACATCCTAGACCCTGAGCTAGGATATAAGTAAGGGTAACTTACCCACAACACTTTTGGGGGCCCAAGAAAATGTTTCAATTTTTTTTTTAGAAACAGAAGAAAAATGAAATTTTAAATAAAAAATATTTTAATACATAAACTAGTACATTTATTTTTATACCAATAGTCATAAAATATATTTTGCTGGTTTTTGATGAAGATACCCACAACCACAAAGGCCAAAGTGCTTAGGACCTACAAAAGTCACAATGAGACCCTGGGTATGAGAACTGTGCTAAGAACCTTATATATAGGAGTCTTCATAATAGTCCTTTTGTTATCCCCATGTAACAGGTAAAGAAACTGAGACTCAAAGAGGTTAAATCACTTGCTCAAGACCCCGGCTCATAAGCTGTAGAGCTAGCATCCCTGCTATTTCTGTCTGACTCCCCAGCTCTTGCTTTTCCCCATCATCTGCAGAAAAGTGAAGGACTGGGGGTGAGTGTCAGGGAGGAAATTTCCGTGGGGGAATGTGTCTTCTCTCTTGGCTGCTCTCATCTCTCCAAAGCAGGCCCAGGGAGGGCACCAGAGCCCCTGTAAGTTTAACATCTGCAAACAGCCGTGAGGGTGCATCTCTGCAGATTCTTGGAGCTGCTCGGTCTGCTTCGGCCAGATGCATATTTGTGGCTTTCCTCCTTGGCTCCTTTCCCCGAGTTTTCATTCCTTTTATTCTGAGATGGAGCTGAAATTTTTCCAACAGGGCCCATTGTGGACACCCAGAAGTCAGTAGGGACTCCAAAAGGAAGTTAAGGCTGGGGAAGGAGGCCAACCTAAAGTACACAACACTCAATCCTTTATTACTCACATGTGGCCTGACCGCTGGTGGACCAGCTCCAGGAAAATCTGAACCCCGGCTCAGCCTCCCTGCGGCTGTCCAGGCCAGACCTGGATACCCCCACCCCAGCCAAGCTTATTGTTTTCCTATTATAGCCCCAAAAGCACTGAGCTGAGGCTCAATAGACATGGCCCTTCTAGTCTCAGCTGCACAGTTGAACTTGAGCCCAGTGACCTTGATCAAAACGCAAAACCTTTCTGCTTTTCAATTCCCTCATCTGGAAAAGGAGGCTGTGGGAGGTGATGGTCTTTCAGGGTCTAATAATGAAATAAACAGAAAGCCTGTATTTCTACCAAGATAGGGCTATTGATTGAAAAGGGAGTCTCCAAATCCCAAAGACCACCAAGGCCCCTTTTGGCAAGTGTTCTCACTGAAGGCACTCTGGGCCCTAACCCCCTGCAGGCCAGATCACTGAGGACCGCCCATTTTAGTGGACAGTCCATCCACATAGAACATCTCCGACCCAGGCAATGATATCTGGGCAGAGGCAGGGCCATTTCTGGGAGTCGTGGCGAAGGTGCAGGCTGCCTTGGCGCCAGGATCAGGGCGCCCCCTCCTCGGACACTAAGCCTGACCCAGTCCTGGGGCCAACCCCGGGCAGACACAGGCGGACGCCAGAGCCTCTGGGCGTCCCCTCCTGCCCAGGCCAGGCTGGCGGTTCCCCCAGCCGCGGAAGTCGCGTGTTCTTTCTTTCTTTTCCTGTGCTTAGCGGAGCTGAAATCTGATCGTGGAAAGTCTGGGGCGGGTCTCAGACCCGCGCGGCTCTGGCTCCCAGTGCCTGGGGCGATTCCTGCCGGAGGACCCCTGCTGGGCCCTCGGAGGGGGCGGGAGGTCGGACACCTCGGGAACAGGGCTCTTTGTCTATGAGGGTGAGGGGCTGGCAAAGGAGAAGGAATTAATTGCAGGGGCGGGGAGGAGGAGGGGGCCGGGTAAGCCGAATGACACCTGACAGCTCCGAGAGAGCCCCCCACCCGCCACCGCTGGGGGGGTGGTCCTGCTAATCCCTTCGCGAGAGGAAGCTAATTACTGCAGCCAGAGAAGGCAGGATAAAAGCGAGCGGGGGACCCACACCCACTAGGCCTAGAGTCATGCTATTTGCTGCTAAATTAATATAATTATATTACCTAATACAGAAACCACGTTAAGAACTCCGGCTCTCTATTCCAACTAGGAGCTTCTGATGAGTTAAAGGCAACATCTTGGTTTAATTCCTTCTTTTTTCCCATCGTACCCCCCCCCAACACACACACACACACACACACACACACACACACACTCTACAAATGTCAGAAATAAATTATCGAAACCAGATGTAAGGTTTGGGGTGCACATTTTCAGGCAGTTCTGTGCTAACAGATGCCTTGTATTAATAATGTACAGTTGTGACAGGAAATATGGTTTAGAGTCCTGGAAAAACATGAAAGCTAATTCCATTACCCCTTTTCATGGTACCTACTTCTCAAATGCTCAACTGGTTTGGATTACAGTGAAACTCTAGAGGAAAAACGATTTGGTCTGCAATGGTAACTTAGCTCTGCATCCAGCCTCTCCCCTGGAGAAGCACCCACCTTCCCAGGCACCTGCAGACCTACATTCTCTGTGCAAATAACCAGAGATGAGAACATCTGGACCAGGTCATTCCTCAGGGGAAGGTGCCTCCAAATGTTCTCTCCTTTCCTGTTCGTGGTAGACAGTAAAACCCAACTGATGATCCTCGTTTTGCACTCTTGCCTGGGACAGACAGTCCCTTTAAACCTGGCCTACCCCCTCACACTTCACTTGGAGCAAAAGTAAAAACAATAAAACACTTTTATGCTCCAGGAACCAGATAAATCCTGGTAATTGATCTCGGGAGAGGGATTATTAAGGGGCTAAGTGCAATGCTTTCCAGAACTGGGGGTGTAATAAGCATGAAGCCAAACAAATGCACAATTTGTTATCTGTATTTCATCACTTGATGCATTGCAAGCAACTGGCTTGAATATGGCTTTTCTCCAGGAGGGGAGAAGGCACTAAAATAGCTGTAACACATCCATTGACAGTTATGCTCTGCTGCTGAAAAAAATGTCTGCACTCTCCCTGTCTCACACAGGCAAGCACACTCAGTTCCTACTCTGCTCTTTTTAGGGACAGATTCCTCTCCACTTTATGCCAATATCCAATACAAAAAGAAAAAACTCTTTCAAGGTGTTCCCCACTCTTACTCTACATCTATGAAGAAACAAGTGGGTAGCCAGCAAGGACATCTAACAGACCTAGACCTAGATGAGAAAGGCTTTCCAAACAACAATGAGGAAGGAGAGATATATGTATCAGATTAGTTGAGTTGGACCAAAGAATCACAGCCACTAAAACAATACCTGGTGTTTATTGCCAGGCACGGTGGCACACTCCTGTAATCCCAGCGGCTTGGGAGGTTGAGGGAGGTAGATTGTGAGTTGAAAGCCAGCCTCAGCAATGGTGAGGCACTAAGCAACTCAGTGAGACTCTGTCTCAAAATAAAATACAAACTAGGGCTGGGATGTGGCTCAGTAGTCAAGTACCCCTGAGTTTAATCTCCAGTACCAAGTAATAATAATAATAATATCTGACATTGATTGTGAGTTCACTCCTTTCCAGGTACACTCCTATTTGCTCTTATGCATATGTTATATAATCCTAACAATACCTGATAAGGTAGGTACAATAAAACTGTATCCCTAGTTTATAAATGGAGCTGGGTTTTAAAGATGCTGAGTAATCTGCCTATGGTCACAGTCAGTGGCAGAGCCAACACTCAAAATTAAGTCTGTCTGAATTTTGGGCAAGTCCAAATTGTGTCGTTCTTATACCAAAACATTTTTTTAAAGCAGATTGTATAGTTAATGCCTACAATATATTAACAAAACTTTCCCTTGTAGACATTTTTGTTAATGATAGTGATTAACCTAGGAGTGGAAGAAAGTTCTGGGGATTAAGAATCAAAAATTTTAGTCTTTCTGGGCTGGGAATATAGTTCAGTGGTAGAGTGCTTGCCTCGCTTGCTAAAAGTCCTGGGTTCGATTCCCAGTACTGCAAAAAGCCCTGGCTTTCAGCTCTACCTTTAGCCCTTCTTACCCATAAAATCAGGAAATTAGTCTTTGTAGCTTCAGTTTCTCCACCTTAAAGGTTGACTTGATGATTATTGCCCCGCTAATGAAGATCATTAGAATAATGGCTATTCACATTTTTATAAAGCACTAGGAAAATAATTGTGTACATTCCTTTACCTTCTGATCTTTATTTATCCTAAGTATAAAACTGAGATTGACAGTATGTAGGTTCCTCAAAAGACTAGAAATGGAACCACTGTATGACCCAGCTATACCACTCCTCAGTATTTATCCTGAAGAAGTAAAATCATCTTATTGTAGTAACACATGCATACCCATGTTTATAGCAGCACAATTCACAACAGCCAAACTGTAGAGCAGGCGTAGGTGTCCATCCATGGATGAGTGTATAAAAAATGTGGTTCATATACACAATGGAATTTTATTCAGTCATAAAGAAAAATGAAATTATGGTATTTGCAGGAAAATGGGTGGAACTAGAGACCATTATGTTAAGCAAAATAAGTCAAATTCAGAAGGTCAAGGGTCATATGTTTCCTGTTATATGTGGAAGCTAGAGAGTAAAAAGGAAAAGAAAGATGAGTGTGGATTTCTTAAAAATCACAGGGAGATCAGGAGGGAATGGGACCGAAGGATGGGAGTGAGGAGGGAGAGGGGTATGCTGGGGAATGATATTGGCCAAATTATATTGTCATATTATGTGCGTGTATGAATGTGTAACAACAAATCCTGTCAGTATGTGCAACTATAGTGCACCAATAAAAAATGTGGGGAAAAAAAAGAATATCAACCCCTCCACACACAAAAAAACCTATGAGATTGAGTTAAAGAACATTCTGCTCCACCTCCTGCTCTGAAGTGGTACATTTCAAGGATGGTTGTTATGGTATGGTTCAAAGGAGCAAAAGCCAGGAAGCAGAGAATACTTTCTAAGAGGAAATAACTGGATCTGTTGCTACACACCCACACAATGGAATAGTACACACTAATGAACATGAAAAATCAGAGCTATACCAGATAGCTTGGTGGAATTTCCATGAGGTGCTAAGCAAGAAAAGTAAGATGTGAGGAAAGGTGTATAAATGTTCCCACCACTGTAAAAAAAAAAATGAGCAGCACTTCCCCACCCCAGAATGTGCATAAGTATATATTCTATACAGAATTATAAGAGCAAAAAGAAAATTATGGAGAATATACTCTATATTAATGGTATTAAGGTGGGTAGAAAATGGAGCCAGGGCTAATCATACAACCGAAATAGGGCAGGGGGAAGACCACGCTTGAAAATAACAAAAGGCATGAATTGGCTCAACACATGCAATTGGGAAAAGATTGTCATGTGTAGCTATATGATTTTTTAAAAATATGACTCATTCATAAGTTATTTACAATAAATAGCATTTTTTATTTAGAGATTCCTTGCACACATCGGTATACATCTATTGGTACTCTCATCACGAGATGACTGGATGTCAATGGAACGTTCCCTAAGGTAGAAAGTTCCCTAACGCAGTTGGATTACTACCCCTGTTCTTTAATCATGTTTATGCTATATATTTGCATATGCAACATTTTTCTCATATAAAGAAAACTTTTCCAGCACCTACCCAAACACTTCATTTATATTCAACAAGTACCTCTTGAGGGTCTATTTGTAGGCGCTGGTCTAGAAGTAACAGTGAGCAGAACAAAGCCCCCACCCTGATGAAGATTACCCTCTAGTGGGGGAGAGAGATAACAAAGATGAGAAGCCAGGTGATCTCAGGAGTAGGCCTGTGGTCTCAGCCACTCAGGAGGCTGACTGAGGCCAGCCTGGGCAACATAGCTCACAAAACAAAACAAAAAATAGTAAATAAAACATAAGAACAGTAAGCGATACCGGCTGTGAATAAAAATAAAGCAAGAGGGGAGAAGTAGCTTTGTGGTAGAGCCCTTGTCTTGCATGCACAATACACATACATTAATATAATATTATGATAAAGTAAGGAGGAGGAAGTGGGAGAGAAGGGGGTACGGGGAACCACGCAAAAAAGAGTGTTCAAGGAGGACCTTTGCAATGACATTCAGGCTGAGACCTGCATGGAGTGAGACAGGGTGACGTGCCTTGTATCTGAGCGGGAGACAAGATCCAATCTGTCTTCCTTGGCCTTTCACCTCGTTTCTTACCAGCCCTATAGCTCAGGCCTGTCTCCCAATTTCTGTTTCTTGCTTTCTATGGCCGATTTTCCATACAGGCAGCCTTAGTGATCGTTTTCAAATGTAAATGAGATCATGTTAGAACACTACAAAAGCCTCCAGGAACTTGCCATCACTGACAACAACATCCAAGGTCTTTCCCTTGCCTGGCCAAAGCCCTCAGGCCTCTGCCAGCCACCTCTCTGACCTCAGTCCCGCCTTTGCTTTCTCACCAGCCGCCCCCCCTGGCTTTTCCTGGAACAGGCCAAGCACACACCTGCCTGGGCTGCTCTCTGGGCGGTCCCTAGACCTGTAGCTCCCATAAGTGGACCGTGATTCACCCAATTGGTCTGGTCATAGATTTTAGGAGTGGCTCTTGACTCCTTTTCTTTCGTGCCACAGCCAATCCATTGGCAAGTCCTGACAGGTGTCCACTTCAAGGGAATCCAAGTCAGAACATTTCTTCTACTAGTACACATGATCCTAATCCAAGCCACTGCCCTATCTCAGTTGGATGACTACACCGACCTTGTTTGACATCCTGCACCTATTACCCACCCTTCACTTAGTAGCCAGAAAGACCCTTTTCAAAAATGTATTCCACATTCAAAATATACGTATTGAGTCCAGCTATGTGAGAGGGCCTGATATCATTGCTGGAGGTTCATCAGTGAGCAAAATACAGAAGGTGCCAGTCCTGAGGGAAACAAAAGTTTGGAGAAGAAATTGAAGACAAGTTCTGCTTTGTGCATGTTGAAATAAGCAGTTGATTTAATTGGTCAATATTATAAAACATGTTTGTATGTATATACAGCCATAGCCACTGGCACTTTATTGTTATTTCTTTAATGGTTTAAATTTACAAATTCAGTACTCAGGATGCTCTATTTTTTCCCGCAATTGAAATGTTCTGTGTTGTGCTGGTGGTAGATGCCTTGATATCACATCACAAACTACAGTGTGTGTATTATACCTAAGGTCTAGTTGGGAATAACATTTCCAGACATTTTAGAAATAAAAAATATAATTATTTCCTAATTATATTTGTATATGAATACAAACAATCTATTCAGATAAGATGTTCCTGAAGCAAGCTTTCAATAAGACATATACAGGCAAGGATCTCTATCTACTGACTCCCATCAGTTCCAAAAAGGCTTTGATGGGGAAAAACTGTACAGAAATGGGTAATTTTAACTGTCACCAATCACAATTTAATCTTAAGTTGGTCCTATTCCCAAACTTTGATTAAAATGCTTCTTCCAAGCTACCTTTAATTTTACTTTGGCTGTTTGCCCCAGCACCTGGAGAGCAAGAATTACAGTTTATTCTCCATTTGACCCCAGTCCTGGTATACAGTCACTGACACAAAATACAGGTTTGTTGAATAAATGAATGACATTTTTAGGGCAAGCCTTAATTCTAAGTCTTGTGACTAACTGAAACAAACGTTGGCATTAGAAGTATCTTCCTATCTTTTCAGGGGCATTTCAGCAAGAACAGTATTAGGACTGTCTCTTTCCACAGTCAAATTCTAGAATTTTCTCCATGGCTCTCAGCAATTTTTTTTTTTTTTCTTTCAAAGGTCCCTGATTCAGAAGAGTTTGGTTTCAGGATACAGAAACCATTATACTCATTTTAAACAGAAAAATTATTTAATATCAGGAATTAGGTGCCTGCAAAATTGTTGGCAGGTCTGAAGCAGCAGATCTAGCCCAGGCATACTGGAATGACTCCCAAAACAACAGCCCAGAGCTGGCTGGGTAGGGGTACTGCTGCCCATGACGGTGAGTCTGAAGATGACGAATTAAAGCATCCACATGGCCAGGGCCACCACTCACTTCAGGGATCAAGAATCTGTCACCACCATCATCAGACCCACAACCTTTTGTTACCTTTAAGGCTGTGACAGGGCAGGAAGGCCGCTATAGAGTATACCATGTCTGCCCAGACACACCTGCTGCAGGAACCAGGATGACTCTGGACAAGACTGAGGAAAGATAAGCCAAGATAAGCCCGGGCTGCTCAATTCTCCTGCGGACACTCAAGGGCCAAAGCTGCAGGAAGAGGACCTTTGTCTCGCTTGTACCAGTGCATTGAACAGGCAGAACATACATTCTCATCGAGAATTCTAGCTACAAGGAAGTCTGAAAAACAGAATTTACTTTACAGATTCAGGGTAAATCATATAGGATATCATACCTGGGAAGGTAGAAGAGATGCTGAGTGCCCATTGGCCATAATTACTGTGAACCTATCATGCATTTGGCAAAAATAACAATTGTGTCGATACAGCGAACACAGAGCCCTGGCCAGATGCTGGTTTTTAGAAGGAAGAACTACCCCTGGCATCCCTAGCATAGGAGCATCAAACTCCCTCATGAACAAATAACCACCCACTTGAACAGGAGGAGGACTTACACCTCCATTAACATGAATACACACCACCCTTGCTGAAGCTGGGGGAAGGAAGGAGGAAACAGAGCCATTTTAGGTGGAAAATGGAAGAATGAAAAAAGGTATATTTTCCATTTAAAATAGGCATCTTTTCCTTCCATTTGACTTCTTTTGTGGTCTGACTGAATGTCCTTCAGCGGGTCAGTGTGCGGCGTGGGAGAAGAGTGACACAGCTGTCCCCAGGCTGAGAGGAAAGACCCAGTTCCTCCTCCCAGGGCTCTCTAGGGGTCTGACTTGGCGAGCTGCTCTCCGCTGTAATGTGGTTCTAATTAAACACAAAGCTTGACAAAGAAAAAAATTAGATAAAAATGAAAAGGGCCTGAGGGTAGGAATTGGAAGATTCCAAAGGGGCCTCTAGGGAGGACGCCATTTAAACAACCATGGAATTGCATGTGTTTGGGGAGCAAAAGGGAGAGGGGTGCACAGGGAAAGGGCATTCGTGACAAAAGAAGTGCATGGCAGTGAGACAGCTTCTTGAGAGACAGACCCATGGGAGGGGGGCCCTCAAAGCTACTGGTCTTGTCTCCACCTCTCAGTTAGGGTCCCACCCAGAGCTATGTCTGGCAGCAGAACCCAATGGGCTTAGATTGCCCATCCTGGGTTAGCGGGATCAATAAGCGGGTTGCCTTGCTGAGGTAGGACACAGTCAAGGACATCGGCCAAAGATTGAAGGTGCCTGGAGAATAGACTGTGGTTTGGTCAGTGACCAAATGAGATCTCGCCAGAAGAAGCTGCAGAGATGAGGATAGGAGAGACGGGGGTACTAAATGGAATTACAGGAAAGTCTGTCTGGGGAATCCCTTCATCTTGTCCTATAAAGCTCAACAGCCTGGAAGGACAAGAAGCGCCGCCCCCACGGGGCTCTCTCTGCTCCCTCACCATCTGCTGCTTTCCTGGAGTGACTTGGGCAAGATGAGGCTGCCAACTTTGGGTGGGTTTCTGGGGCCACCAAGGAAGAGCCAGCAATTGCCCCTGGTCATAGATAACCAAGCCATCATACTCTTCTGTGTCCTCAATGATTTCTCTGTCTCTTGGAGATTTTTATGTCAGGATCTATGTCAGAACGAGGGGGCAGAGCATCCCCTGGTCTATCTGTGCCTAAGATTCCTCGTCTCCAACAGGGAGGAAATACAGCTCCTTATTTCAAAGGGTTAATGAAGGGTTCAAGTGAGATGTAACTAGGTTAGACACGTTATTAATATGAAATTAGAGCAGAAACATATTATTAGAGCAATGATATATGCTCAATAAACATGGTCAACTTCTTTTTGTTTTATTTCGATGGATTCTCTCCCCATGTGGGAGATCACAGATTGTGGAGATTCAGGCCATGGTGGAGAACTGAAAGTCAGAGGGGGAGGGGAAACTGGATGAAGAAATGATACAAACTGCTGTGAAGGTGAGTGACTGAGAAGCTTTGGCAATGGATTATAACAGTGAGTGTCAGAGGTTGACCAGCCAAGTGAAATGGATCCTCAAAGAGGGTACGAGTCATGAGGAGCAGGAAGAAATGTGAAAAACATGGGTTAGAATACCGATTTAGCTACTCTACTAAAAGTTAGAATAATGGTACGTTTAATAAAGAATATTTCTCTTACATAAAAATCGGGGTAGATGGGTCAGGGTTGGTATGGTGATTCCACGGGATTGGAGATCCGTGTTTCTTACACATTGTAGGACCGCCAGGTTCCTTCTGCCTTGTGGGTCTGCCATTCTCAATATGTGGTTCCATCTCTTAGTCTGAGATGGCTGCTGCAGCTCCTGCCATAACATCTGGCCTCTAGCCAGTGGGAAAAAGAGAAAAGTGATAGTGATTGTATCCTTTTCCCAAAGAATAACCTAGAAGACGTACACCACTTCTGCTTATATTTCATTGGCCAAGACTTAGTCACATGATCAAAGAGCTGCAAAGAAGGCTGGGAATACAGTCTAGCTGTGTAGTCACTTACTCAGCTAAATCATGGTGATAAAAAAGGAGAAATGGACATTGTGTCTGCTCTAGAACTAATGGACATTGGGATCCTAATGGGAATTTTTATTTCAATGATTTTCGAAACACATGGCAATGCCATATCATTTTTGACCATCATTCAAAAGGCCAAACCGTAGAAAGAGTTGGAATTTGCAAGCTTCCCACAATGACCCCACTGCTACCTAAGTACCAAAGCCTTATCGATGTTCATGGGAACATGCCTTGAATTGTCCAAGTTCTCTCCAGGAAAATATTTTGAAGGTTAATTAAGTCAAAGAACTACTGAATAAACTTTCTTCCTCTGGATTGATTCCATCCATTACCAATGAGATTTATTAAGTAGATTACCTTTTCTGAGAAGGGATTATTAAAGGGCAGAATACATCAGGCTTTTTAAGTTTGACAAAAATACTCACTAAAATTATTATTAGATTCTGAGATACATTTTGAAGGTGATGAAGGAAGTTTTGGGACTAGAGCCAAATGCTAATGCTGATTTCAACAGCAAAGCAAGATCTAAGCAAGCACTCCAGAATCACGCCCTGCTCCCAGTCACACTCCCAGTCACGCTGTTTAACCCGTAACCCCTAGGTTGGCATGTGTTGAAATGTTGCTGTTTGCCCCAAGCTCTTTCTGGAAGGAACTAAGCAACACATATACTGCAGGGTGGACTCCTCCCTGGAAAGTGGAGTGAAGTGTCTCCTTTGTCCCTGTCTTCTCTTGTTAAGGGTGTGTGTGTGTGTGTGTGTGTGTGTGTGTGTGTATTTTTTCTTTTTTTTAATAAACATGGAAATTATGTTATGAAAACTGAAAAAGGAGACAGAAAAGAGGAAAGTAAGGAGAAACAGGGTGGGGAGGGAGACTGTGCTCTTATCCTTTTGACCTTCTTTTTTTTGGTGTCAGAGGCCACTTTGACAGCCTAATGAAAACTATGGCCCCTTCTCTGAAGAGTGTTTTAAAATACATAAAATAAATAGGATTGCTTAGGAAAACAATTACACTGAGGTAGAGCTCTACTGATTGATTCCTTAATGTTGATGGGCCCACAAAGAAAAACACTTTCTTGCCTCCCTTGCATAGATTATCAACTTCCTTAAAATCAAGCCTAAGGGGCTGGGGTTGTGGCTCAGTGGTAAAGCGCTTGCCTCGAATGTGTGAGGCACTGGGTTCGATTCTCAGCACCATATATAAATAAAAAAATCAAGGTCCATCAATAACTAAAATGAATAAATAAATAAAATTTTTTAAAAAATCAAGCCTAAGTCCCAGATGCTTAGGCCGCCTCAGCTGATAGTTTGACAAATGTGGTCCCTTACGTGAAACTGCTGTGATGCATACTCTTTCTTTTTAAGGCATAGTCCCAGCCTCTGAGGGCTATTGATATGAAAGTCAAGTGCACAGGCCTCCCTACTCCATCTCAAGCCAGCACCACAGGGACAGATCTATATGGGCTCTGCCTGGATGCCACTTGCTTTCCTTCAGCCCTGCCCAGAGATACTGGGATTGATCCATCTCCCAAGGTAATAACCTCATATAAGTCTATGAGTTGCTCTCTTAACAAAATACCTGTAAGAGGAGAGTACTTTTAAAGTAGGAGAAGCTCCGGTTCTTTGGAAGAGGTCTTTGATAAAGAGGGACAAAGGATCAAGATCATTGTTCTGTCATGTGTAACTAATTAAAACATATTAAAAAATCTTTTTTTTAAAAAAAAAAATATTTATTTGGTTTTAGATGAACACACAGTATTTGTTTTTATTTGTTTTTTATGTGGTGCTGAGGATTGAACCCAGGGCCTCATACATGCGAGGCAAGCACTTTACCACTGAGCTACAGCCTCAGCCCATAAAAAATCTTAAAAAAAAAAAAAAGAGGGACAAAGGAGAGGCAGGTTGAAGGCGAAAGAGGGAGAGGGAGACACCATCCATGCCTTAGTTAGTTTTGCCTCATCAGTGAATCTGGACTGAGGGAGATACAAGGCCAAATACCATCTCAGCTTTAGTTCTTGGGCACTTCTCCAAATACACAAGTTTAGAACAAGAACAATGATATCAGGCTGGGACCCAAGAGTCGGTCATTCCAGTATCTCACCAAGCCTTATGAATCTTCAGGAATCCCCAGGCAGATAATGACCCTTCTCCAATAAGTCAGTTTTCTGATACTATGACAAGATGCTTGAGAAAATCAACTTAAAAGGGCAAAAGTTTATTTAAGCTTAAGGTTTCAGAGGTTTCAGTCCATGGATGGCTTAGTTACTTTGGGGTCTGTGGTGAAACAGTACCTCATGATGGCAGAAAAAACATGGCAAAGAAGTCTACCCACCTCATAGCAGCCAAAAAGCAAAGACAGGAAAGAACCTGGGTTCCAGTGTCTCCTTCAAGGGCATGCCCCCAATTACCTCACATCTTTCTACTAACCCCCATCTCCTAAAGATTCTACCACTTGCCAATAGCATCATCAGCTGGGGACCTAGTCTTCAACACACCAACCTCTGTGGGACATTTAAGCTTCATAACATACAGGTTGCCTTCACTGAGACTCCATATCTGAGGGGAGCCATTTTGCTAGTTCAAAAATAGGCTCAGGGGCTGGGGCTGCAGCTCAGTGGCAGAGCATTTGCCTTGCATGTGGGAGGCACTGGGTCCTATCCTCAGCATCATATAGGAATGAACAAATAAAGACATTCTGTCCATCTACAACTACAAAAAAAAATTTTTTTTTAAATAGGGTTAATCAAAGTCCTAAGAATCCAGGCCCTTCCCTACCCATCATGATAGACTCTGATGAAGCTAGAGCCACCTAGAAATTCCAATGAGACACCCAAGACCCCCTCTGAACTCCAGTCACAATGGAGCTACTTCCATTGTAGCTGGAGCCAAAATAATTCATTTATTTAAATCCCGTGTCAGGCTCCAACCCTGGACTGCACTTAGCCTGTTTGGTCACTACCTCCAAAGTGCTGGGGACCCCTCCCTTAGGAAGATGCTGTTAGCCTCCCTACCTCTCTAGGAACAACCCAGCCTGCGAAGAGAGTCAAGAGTGCTCCTTCCAGCAATGCAGTGCTTTCTGAACTTCCCTCATTATGATTCCCATACACTTAGAGGGCTATACCCTAAAAATTCAATTTTATTCTGTGTACCTTTAATAATATTGTTTTTTGTCATTAGAAATTATTACAGGGCTGGGGTTGTAGCTCAGTGGTGGAGCACTTGCCTGGCATGTGTGAGGCACTGGGTTCAATTCTCAGCACCACATACAAATAAATTAAATAAAGGTCCATTGGCAACCATATATATGTGTATATATATATATATATATATATATATATAGAGAGAGAGAGAGAGAGAGAGAGAGAGAGAGAGGTTTTAGAGGTTTTGACAATGATATATATATAGAGAGAGATAGAGAGAAAGGTTTCAGAGGTTTTGACAATTTTATATATATATAAAAGAGAGAGGTTTATATATATATATATATATACATATATATACACACACATATATATAGTTGTCGATGGAACTTTATATGGATATATATATCCACATGGATATATATATATATATATATATACACACATATATGGATATATATTTATATGGATATATATCCATTTATATATATATATCCATATGGATATATATATAAATTATTATAAAACAAAATTAGAGCAAAGTGTTAATAGTGATTTGTTCCTGAGTAGTATGACCAATGGTGACTTTTAGTTTCTTCTTTAGGCTTATGAATGTTTTCAAACATGACTAATAAACTAGCATTGCTATTACAATTAGAAAAAAGAAAGAGAATGAGAAAGAAGCTGGGCATAGTGGCCCATGCCTGTAATCTCAGGAGGCTGAGGCAGAAGAATTATAAATTAAAAGCCAGCCTCAGCAACTTGAGAGGTCCTAAGCAACTTAGCAAGACCTTGTCTCAAAAAATAAAAAGGGCTGGGGATGTGGCTCAATGGTTAAGTATCATTGGGTTCAATCCCTGGTACCAAAGAGAGGGTGGGGGGGGGGCACAGAAAACATATCTGGTAAGCAATTACTCTGCATTGAAACCAGGGGCAATTAGTAAATCTTGTCCAATCGATGACAAGAAGAAGGAAAGAAGTTTGTGTTTGTCAAATAAGGGGACTGCAATAATTCATGTGAAATGCACAAAATTCCTTGAAAAACACAAATTATAAAAATGGGGCTGGGGGTATAGCTTATAGTACAGCATGTGCTAAGTCAGTATAAGGCCCTGGGTTTTGTCCCCAATACAATACATACATGCATATATACTTACATACATATACGAGGGAATAGAAAAATCTCAGTACTGTAATCTATTGAAGAATTCAAATTTATGATTTAAAACCTTCCCAAAATGAAAACTTCAGGCCCAAATAGCTTCCCTAGTAAATAGTATAAAACCCTTAAGAAAGAAATAATGTTAGTCTTGCAAAAACACTTTTAAAAAATAGAAGAAAATATTTTCCAACTCATACTATAAGGTCCCTATAAACCTAATGCCAAAATTGGAAAAAGATGGGTAATTACAAGGAAAGAAAACTATAGACCAATAGCCTTTATATATATTGATGTGAAAGTACTTAATACAATACTGTATTAGCAAGTAGAATTCAGCAATGTGTTAAAAAAAAAAAGAAAGAGTTCTTTTCTTTTCAAGATTATTTTAATTACTGTGGTCCTTGGAATTTTCATATAAATTTTAGAATCAGTGTATCTAGTCTACCAAAAGAAACTTGTTAGTCAAAGATGTTAGGAAAAGACTGGGGCAAAAATTAAAATCAAGAATTAATAAATGGGGTGGATTCAAACTAAAAAGCTTCTTCTCAGCAAAAGAAACAATCTGTGAGGTGAATAGAGAGTCTACAGCTTGGGAGCAAATTTTTACCACTTGCACATCAGATAGAGCATTATAGAGTATATAAAGAACTCAAAAAGCTAAACACCAAATAAACAAATAACCCAATCAATAAATGGACCAAGGAACTGAACAGACACTTCTCAGAAGGTGATACACAATCAATCAACAAATATATGAAAAAATGTTCAATATCTCTAGCAATTAGAGAAATGGAAATCAAAACTAAGATTTCATCTCACTCCAGTCAGAATGGCAGCTATTAAGAATACAAACAGGGCTGGGGATGTGGCTCAAGCAGTAGCGCGCTCTCCTGGCATGCGTGCGGCCTGGGTTCAATCCTCAGCACCACATACCAACAAAGATGTTGTGTCCGCCGAAAACTAAAAAATAAATATTAAAACTCTCTCTCTCTCTCTCTCTCTCTCTCTCTCTCTCTCTCTCTCTCTCTAAAAACAAAAAAGTTAAAAAAAAAAAAGAATACAAACAACAATAAGTATTGGTGAGGATGTGGGGAAAAGGGCACACTCAAACATTGCTAGTGGGACTGTAAAATGGTGCAGCCAATATGAAAAGCAGTATGGAAATTCATTGGAAAACTGGGAATGGAACCACCATTTGACGCAGCTATTCCTCTCCTTGGTCTATACCCAAAGGACTTAAAAACAGCATCCTTCAGAGACACAGCCTCATCAATGTTTATAGCAGCACAATTCCCAATAGCTAAACTGTGGAACCAACCTAGATGCCCTTCAGTAGATGAATGGATAAAGAAAATGTGATATATATATATATATATATATATACATACATACATACAATAGACTATAGACTATTACTCAGCAATAAAAGAGAATAAAATCATGGCATTTGCAGGTAAATGGATGGAGTTGGAGAATATAATGCTAAGTGAAGTGAGCCAATCCCCCCTAAAACAAAAGCTGAATGTTTTCTCTGAGGAGGCCGATTCATAGTGGGGTTGAGAGGGGGAGAATGGGAGGATTCCGTGAACTCTAGATAGGGCAAAGGGGAGGAAGAGGAAGGGAAGGGGCAAGGGGGTAAAAAAGATGGTGGAATGAGATGGATATCATTACCCTAAGTAAATGTATGAAGACACAAATGGTGTGAATATACTTTGTATACAACCAAGATATGAAAAATTTTGCTATATATGTATAATATGAATTGTAATGCATTCTGCTGTCATATATAACAAATTAGAATAAAAAATTTTAAAAAAGAAGGGGTGGGGGTTGTGGCTCAGTGGTAGAGTACTTGCCTAGCACATGTGAGGCACTGGGTTCAATTCTCAGCACCACATATAAATAAATAAATAAAATAAAGATCCATCAACATCTAAAAATATATTTTTAAAAAAGGATGTTAAGAAAATGAATAGGCAAGATATGGGTTGGGAGAGAGATTTGAGATAAACACACATACACGCACCTGCATGCATCTGAGGCATGGTAAACTGAATAAAGGTTTGCCCAAAGATTTTCACAACTTAATCTTTAGAACGCTCATCATTTTACATGGAAAAGGGGATTTTGAAAGTGTCAGATAAATTAAGGATCTCGAGATGGGGAGATGATCTTGGATAGTTCAGCTGGTCCCAATGTAATCGTATCAGTCCTTATTAGGAAGTCAAAGTCAGAAAGAGGAGATGGAAAGGATGGAGGAATGAGTTTTGAACACAGAGGAGCTATCCATGCAAGTGACCTTGAGAAGATGGAAAAGACAAGGGAATAGACTCTCCCCAGATCCTCTAGAGGGAGGATGGCCCTGACAATACAGTGAAACCCATTTTCTATTTTTGACTTTCAGTGCAATAAATGTTGTTGTAAGCTCTTAGGTTTGTGGTAATTTTGTTACAGCAGCAATAGGGAACTAATACAGACATGCACATGTAGACCAATATTCCTGATTCAACAAAGAATTACAATTTTAACAGTTTTTATTAAACAGCTTTATATAATAGTTTTATTCAAATATAATTCACATACAATTAATCAAAATATGTTCAATGGTCATTTGTATATTCATAGATACGTGTAATCATTACCACAGTCAGCTTTTGAAACATTTCATTGCCTCCAAAAGACATCCAAACCCTTTAGATATTGCCTCCTATCCACCAAAACTTCCAGTCCTAAGCAATAACTATTCTATTTTGGATTTCCCTAGTCTGGATACTTTATATGGATGAAATTATACAGCACATGATTTTTCGGTGCCAGGATTCTTTCATTTAGTCCCTTTCATGCTGTGGTACTTGATTCCTTTAAATGTTGCCTCATTTATATTCCTTTCTGCAGTATATGAGAGTCCCAATATCTCCACATCTTTACCAATACTTTTTGTTATCTAATTTTTTGATCTTGCCACCTTACCAGGTGTGAAGTACTAACTCATTGTGATGGGATTGCATTTAATTGATGACTAAGATGTTGAGAAACTTTCCATGTGTTTGTAGGTCATTTGTTTATCTTCCTTAGAGAAGTATCTATTCAGACCCTTTGCTTTTTTTGAATGGAGTTGTTGTGTTATTGAATTAATTTGTTATATATTTTAGATACAGGTGTCATTTTAGAATATTATTTGCAAATATTTTCTCTCACTCTTTGGAGTGTCTTTTCTATTTATCTGTAGTGTCATTTAAAGATAATAAGTTTTTAATTTTGATGTAGTTAAGATTATCTTTTTCTTTTTTCTTTTCTTTTTTTGCTGGAATTTTTAGAATCCAATCTATTTTGTCAAAATCCTAGGTCACAAAGATTTATCCCTAATTTTTTTTCAAAGATTTTTAGAGTTTGAGGTCTTATGTGTAGGTTTTTTTTTTTAATTTTTTTTTTAGTTCTAGACACAATACTTTTATTTTTTAATGTGGTGCTGAAGATCAAACCCAGTGCCTCCCACGTAGGAGGCCAGCACATTGCCACTGAGCTACAGCCCCAGCCCCTGCATTTTTCTTTTTTTTAATATTTAAAAAAAATTTTAGATGGACACAATACGTTTATTTTATTTATTTATGTGGTGCTGAGGATCAAACCCAGTGTCCCATGCATGGGAGGCAAGCACTTTACCACTGAGCCACAACTCCAGCCCTTATGTATAGGTTTTTATTCATTTTGTGTTAATTTTTATATATATTGTGAGGTAAAGTCCCTCAGTTTTTGTACATGGCCATTGAGTTATCCCAGCACCACTCACTGAAAAGACAACTCCTTTCCTATTTTATAAATGGTACCCTTGTAAAAATTTCAGTTGATCATAGGACAGATAGTTTTACTTCTGGATTCTCAATTATATTCCATTGACTAAATGTCTATACGTCTATCCTGGACCAGTATCACAATGTTTGTTTTTTGTTGCTTTGTAGTAAGTTTTTCAGTTGGGAAGTGTGAAGCAAACTTTGTTTTTCTTTTGCAAGATTGTCACTATTCTGGGTCCTTTGCAAATCCATATGAATTTTAGAATTAGCTTGTCAATTTCTACAAAGGAGCAGTAGCTCAAATATGGCAGATTATAATTTTTCTTACCAGGTGTTTATAGATTTTTTCACTAGATATAAATTCATTTACTGCTTTCCCTTAGACCCATTTCCTGAGTCTTTAAATGCTTAGGGTTTCTAAAAAATGATTTTCATCAGTTTCACTGAGAAATAGTCCTTGGGGAGCTCCTGACTCTGTCATACTGGAAGTGTATCTCTTCAATGAAGGACTGCATGAAAAACTCCTATAACTCACTAACAAAGAGGCAAACAACCCAATGTTGATTAGGATATGGAACAATCACACCTCTCATCCTTTACTGATGGAACTGTACTGTTAGAGAAATACTCTGGAACAGTCTGGTAGTTTCATAAAACTAAAAGTTCCAATTTCCCTATTACCCAATACATACGCTCTCATATGTATTTAGCCAGGAGAAATTAAAGTTTATGTCCACAAGACTCACAAGAATACTTACAATGGCTTTATTCTTAATAGTCTGAAAACAACAGAAATGTCTGTTGATGAAAAAAAAATGTGTAAGAAAATAGTGAGATATTGATTATACCACAATAAAAAGTAATGAGCTACTGACACATACAGCATCATGAGCTTTGGAATAAGGCATTAAATTACTGTATGACTTTGGGTAGATTACTTGGCCTCTCAGAGTCTCTGTTATCTTTCCTATAAATGGGACTATTGTGGGTTGACTTATAAGCTTCCAGAAATTCATGTGTTACAGTCCTGATCCCCAATATCTCAGAATATCTATTTGGAGACAGGGTCTTCAAAGAGGTAATGAAGTCAAAATGAGGTCACCAGCCACAATGCCTGGAAATAGTGAATATCTAATAAATAGCAGTATGATGCTGGGCACAGTGGTGCACACCTGTAATCCCAGAGGCTTGGGAGGCTGAGGCAGGAGGATTATGAGTTCAAAGCCAGCCTCAGCAACTTAGTGAAGCCCTAAGCAGCTCAGTGGGACCCTGTCTCTAATAAAATACCAAAAGGGGCTGGAGATGTGGCTCAGTAGTTGAGTGCCCCTGTGTTCAATTCCTGGTACCCAAAAATAAAAATAAAAAATAAATGACAGTTTGAAGCAAATCCCCCTGGAGATGTGAAGTACTCATCAATGTGTAAAAGAAACCTTTAGTTTACAAATAGACATAAGCCTGGGAAGGTGTGTGTGTGTGTGTGTGTGTGTGTGTGTGTGTGTGTGTGTGTGTAGTTTCCATGCATATATGTGTTTTGTATGTTAAATGATTGTGCCAGTCACATCCACACACCTCAGCTTTCTGAGGCAAGACTCTGGCCTAGGTAATCAAATATCTATAAAGCAAATTGATCTATTTGGTTAATGAAGTTTCACTGAAGTTCAGTCATGCTAGCCTTAGCTCACAGATGATCTCTGGCAGCTTTCATGCTACAAAGGTGAGCTGAGTAGTTGTGATTGACATTGTACGAATCAAAAAGCCTAAAATATTTAGTAGCTCTTTAAAAAAAAGTTTGCAGAACCTGTTATAAGGTCAATGTAGTTGGGGCTCATAAAAATCTCTTTTCTCCTTTTTTTCCTCCTTCTTGTTATAAGTAGAGACCAATAAAAAGACCAAAGGTACTGTAGGTACATTTTACGGTTATGAGGAAACCATACTCCAAAATGGGAAGTGTCAATGTCCTCATCTATAAAACAGGTATTTGGAGGGTGAATGTGCTGATACGTGTTCAGCGATTAGAACAGTACCTGGCACACTCTTTTGCTAGCACCAGTTGAATTCTTCCTAATCTGAAAATCCAAAATGCACCCAAACCTGAAACTTTCTGATACCGCAAGTGAAAAATTCCACACCTGACTCCACGTAACTAGTTGCAGTCAAAACATAGGGGCAGGGCTGGGGAATGTGGCTCAAGCGGTAGCGCGCTCGCCTGGCATGCGTGCGGCCCGGGTTCGATCCTCAGCACCACATACCAACAAAGATGTTGTGTCCGCCGAGAACTAAAAAAAATAAATATTAAAAAAAAAAAAAAACATAGGGGCAAAAAATACTGTATCAAGTTACCTGCAGGCTCCATGCCGAAGGTGTACATGAAACATAAATGAATTTCGTTCTCCACTTAGGTCCCATCCCCAAGATATCTCATTATGTATGGGAAAATAATCCCCAATCCAAAATATTCTGAAATCCTAGTATTTTTTGGATAAGAGATACTCAGCCTGGATATCATTAAGCTCTTATTGTTAACTTCTGTTCCCTAAGAAGTTCATTTGAAAAATTTATAACTTTTTCATTTATATATATATAAATAATCCACACCCTTCTCTGCAGAGAACATGAGAGATGAGGGAGTTGGAGCCGAAAAGTTAAAAAACAGGCAACCAAAGGCGCCCTGTGAGCCCTGCCACCCCTGTCCCTACCCCCACACTAATAGAATTCAGAAGGTAACATAATCCCGAAGCTCTGAATTCTGGAGGATCCTGGCCAGGGGCTACCAGGAGCTGGCAGGAGGCCGGAGGTGGAGAAGGCTCTGATAAAGATCAAGTGCCCACAGCCCTCCCATCCCACCCCAGAGGCCTCCTGAAACCCGGCCTCAGAACAGCGTTTGTAGATTTCCTCCAGTTGGCTGTCTGGCTTCCTGGGGAGAGATTGTTCAAGTCCAGGGAGCCTCAGGAATGGAGTCTAATCAGACCCATGTGTGGAGAAAACCACTGTCCTTGCCTCTTGTTCTTGCTGCCTCCGTCCCTACCAGGAGGACACAGGAGTCGCCCCAAAGGGGGAGGACTTTCCTATGGGGTTAGGGACCTGGTGAGCAGGGTCTCCCCCAGGGCTCGTGCTTAGAGACCTCCTCTCTCTCACCCTGAGGGGGAATCTGTATCTAGACAAGGTTTCATGTGGCTGTTTTCTTTCCCCAGGATCAAAGTGGAGGCAACCCCTGAAATACAAGATAGTTAGGACAGGGAGGAATGCAGGAGGAAACATATGGAGACAGCAAGACATGCCCCCCCCATTTGCACCCCTAGGCTGTGGGAAGATGCAGCCCCTGTCTAGAGCTCCCTGTCCCAGGGCAGAAACATCATAGGAAACAAGAGGAATAAGACAGAAACTTATCAACAAGAACACAAATAGTAGCAGACGGAGTGCTCCAAGGGGTAGTTATAAACCATTGTCTTACTGCTATCTCTGACAGGAGAAGAAGTGAGGGATGTGTGAAAGTAGCCTTTTGAGTCTTTGAGGACCCAGATTCCTGGCACAGCACGAGTAACTGTGGCAATGGAGGAGCTGAGGGCTTCCAGCCTCCTTACTGAGATTAGAAGTCAGCATTTCCGGAATCCTTCACCCTGACACGTACCCTGCATAGGAGCCTCTGTTTATGGTAGTTACACTCTGTCACCGCAAACCCTGAATTAGCGAACACTGAAACTTGGCTCTTTGCAGAAATACAGGGTTAGGTCACTGTGAGCCTCAGGCCCCAACATTTTTTTTCAGCTGAACAATATATAAGTTTCTTGGATGTGTTCTTCCGGTTCAGTCAATATTAATAATATACATGTAAATAATGAGTAGTACATATTCATTAACATTGAACTCCCAGCCATCAGAACGATAACTCACACCTGAACAAAGCTTATCCCGTGTGCTCAATTCCTCTGAAAGGCTCACCATGATTTTCCTGTGCCGAGGAAGATGCAGACTTCCACATTATGCTTGGGGACCAAAAGCACAAAAGTGTCCCCAAACAAGGTGCTGTGAGAAGGATACTTATTCACAAGAACTGAGGTAAGAAGCCAGAGAGCGCCTGTTTGACCTCAGCTGGGAGTACGTGTGTTGGGTGAGTCCCATTTCTACTCCTCTGTATATGTCCACAAATGACTCCAAAAGCATGGCAAATAATGATTTGGGGGTTACCAATAAATTTTAGTGAGTAAGCAAATTCACAAATACAGAATTCACCAATATTAAGGTTTCACTGTACATTATTCCATTTACTTCTCCTAACAATTCCATGTGGTAGGTATTAATATAATTCCCATTTTAAAGACTAGAAAACTTGGGCCCAGTTGGTTATAGGATATGCACAAGCCAAAAATGATGCTTGGTATTTCTCCCTTATCCATTTAAAGACATTTCACTTGGAAGAAACACTATCAGCGAGGACCATCCTGCTTTGGTCTTTGTTTTGTTTCAATACACATATTTAAATGAGCTTGTTCAGTCATGGGTTGGTGTGTTCTGCCTAACTTATTTGGAAATGCTTCTGGGGACAGGGGATTTCCATAATGAACCCTAAATTTATTGTGTACAGAGAGGGCCTCTTTTGCCATTTATTCTCCAGAAGCTCTGCAAGCGATTCTTGAAAAATCAGCCCACAACCCCATCTTTGTCTACTGCTAACAGCTCACATGACGTGTAGTCTAGGACAACTGTGGGAAGCCATAGGGAGGCTTTGCATTTATTTATCCACTAGATGCAACAAATATTGGGTCCCTGCTGTTTACTTAGTTCAATGTTGAGCTCAGGTCAGGGTCACTATGGACATAGAAAACATGTTAACCCTGGTCCTCTTTCAAGGAAGTGACCTGTGCTATGGGGAGACTGTTAGACACAAAGATCTTAGGCCATTCAGAAAAGCACATGGTGCACAGCCAAGTTTGGGGTGGCCTTTATTGGGTCAGGGGATCTGTGAGGGCTTGAGTGGGTACTTCCTCATGGAGGAAATCTTCAGTGGGAATAGTTGGAAAGAAAGATTGGAATCCAGGCATCAAGAAGGTGGAAACAGACTACAGTGACACAGCCACATCAATGTTTATAGAAGCTCAACTCACAATAGTTAAGCTATGGAACCAACCAAGGTGCCCTTCAATAGATGAATAGATAAAGAAAATGTGGTACATACACATAATAGAATATTACTCAGCCATAAAATGTGACTTTTGGTGGTAAATGGATGGATGTAGAGATGGATGTTAAGTGAAATAAGCCAATCTCAAAAAACCAAAGGTCAAATGTTCTCTCTGACCTGTGGATGCTAACACACAAGGGGTTGTAGGGGTGGAGAATAGAAGTTCAATTGATTAGACAGAGGGGAATGAAGGGAAGGGAGGGGAAATGAGAGTAGGAAAAATAGTGGAATGAATTGAACATAATTTTCCTATGTTCATATATGAATAAATCATAATGAATTTCCACATCAAGTACAACCATAAGAATGAGATCCTAATTAGAATAAGTTACACTCCATGTATGTATGTCAAAATACACTCTACTGTCATGGATATCTAAAAAGAACAAATTAAAAAATGAGTGGAATATAAAAGAAGGTAGGAATAGGCATAGCCCATGAGGAGATCCATGTGGCAGAAGCTGTGTTGCATGCTCAGGGTAGGATCAGGCAGGAACCAAAAATCTACCCAAGGAAGAATCTGTGAGGGTCAAGGAGACAAGAGAGCTGTTGCCAAGCTGTGGAGGTGGAGAGGCACAAGGCCGCATGTTCTCAGTTCCCTCCCAAACAACAGAGGGGAGCCCAGGATCAATCCACCTGGGCTCCTTGGCAGTTACGTTGCGTCTTCAGCCGGTGCCACTTACAAGTCCCCGGGCATGAGGAGCCACTGCAGACAGCCAGCTGATAACGGGGTAGGTTATAGAGAAGACAAAATGTCCTGCCAGGGGTTCTCTCTTTATCCTCATAATCAGAGCTGCCTTCACCTTCCCAATCCATCTCCAATTCATTCCTCAACCCAGCCCAGTCTGAATTTCACCCTATTTCTAAACAAAGTAAAGACTTTTTCATGAGGGACACTAGTGACTTTCTTGTCGCTACATCCGAAGCACATTCTTTCAGTCCTCAACTAACTGGGTACTTAGAATAGAATGAAATTATCATGAGGTCAGAAAAATCTTTCATTCACTACTACTTTCCCAGAATCTAGAACAGACTGGGATAATAGGTGCTTAGTAAACAAAGAATGAGCCAGGTACAGTGAGGCATGACTATAATCCCAGTGACTCAGGAGACTGAGGCAGGAGGATTGCAAGTTGGAGGCTAGTCTCAGCAACTTAGCAAGACCCTCTCCAAATTAAAAAAAAAAAAAAAAAATTAAAGGTTGAATGTAGCTCAGTATTAAAGCAACCCTGGGTTCAATACCCAGTATAAAGGAAGGAAGGAAGGAAAGGGGGAGGGAAAAAGAACTTTCTTCCATTGATTTCTGTGACATGGTCGTCTCCAGTTTTCTCCTATTCCTTGTGTTCTCCTTTCTTGTCCCCTCTGTAGACTCTTCTTCTTCATCCTGCCATGGAGGACACTCGAAGCCTCCATCCTGGGCAATTTTCTCTTCTCATCTATTTGGATGCTTCCCTACTTATGATGGGGTTACATCCTGATAATTCCATCATCAGCCAAAAATACCCTAAGTCAGGGCTGAGGTTGGGGCTCAGTGGTAGAGCACTTGCCTAGCACATGTGAGGCACTGGGATCAATCCTCAGCACCACATAAAAATAGATAAATAAAATAAAGACATTGTGTCCATCTACAACTAAAAAAAAAATTTTTAAATATCCAAAGTCGGGGCTGGGGTTGTGGCTCAGCCGTAAAGCACTCGTCTTGCACATGCGAGACCCTGGGTTCGATCCTCAGCACCACATAAAAATATATGAATAAAATAATGGTATTATGTCCAACTACAACTAAAAAATAAATATTTGAAATATATATATACATATATATTTATTTGAAATGTATATATATTTGAAATGTATATATATTTGAAATGTATATATATTTGAAATGTATATATATTTGAAATGTATATATATATATATATATATATATATATATATATATTTGAAATATATATCCCAAGTCAAAAGTGTGTTTAATGTATCTAACCTATGGAACATCAGATCTTAGCCTAGCCTAAAAGTGCTCAGAACATTTACATTAGCCTATAGTTGGGCAAAAATCATCTAACACAAAGCCTATTTTATAGTCAAGTATTGACTCATGTAATTTTTGAAGGTACTGTAGGTGAAAAAGAGAACAGCAGTTTGGGTGTGCTTTTAGCACCACTATAAAGTCACAAAGTTGAATTGTTTTTAAGTCTGCATTCTCTTTCCCTGGGAGATTTCACTCATTACCTTTAATTAGCATCTGTGGCAGTTTGTATTGTCTGAGGATGGCCACAACGATCTGTTTATCCCATTTCACATACTCTTCTTACAATACAACTGATACTTTTCCACTAAGAAATGGAGTCTAAGTCCCCTCCTCTTGCATATGGGTTTCAGATTATGAGTTCCTGAGTCAAGGAAGTATGGTAGAAGGGATACTCTATGGCTTCCAAGGTTAGGTCTTATCTATAAAGGATAGTTTCCACTTGGCTCTCTCTCTCTTGGGATTCTCCCTCAGAACCAAGCTGTCGTCTGGTGAGGAAACCCAGGCCACATGGAGAAGCCACATGTGGGTGTTGTAGCCAGCAACTCCAGTTATGGTCTTAGTCGACAACCAATATCAACATCAGATAGCCCCAGCTCTCAGCTACTGAGGCTCCCAGCTGAGACCTCTGACATTATAGACCAGAGTTAAGCCATCCCCTCTGTACCCTATCCAAAGTCCCAACACACCCAAACCACAAGAGATAATACATGTTGTTTAAAGTCATTAAACATTGAGGTCCTTTGTTACTCAGCAATAGATAACCACTGTATACTGATATCTCCTAAATTCATCTTTCCAACTAAGGCTTCTCATTTGGTCTCTAAATCCATACATCGAATTGTGTATTCATCATTTGCACTTGGATAGCTCAACTGTCAGCTCAGCACATCCAAAACTCTTTCCAGGTAGGATCTTTTCCCAGTGTGTTATTTCTTGGTAAATGCTTCCACTTTCCAGCCATGTTCTCAGTCTAGAAATTTAGGAATCATCCCTTAATCCTTCCTGTTCCTCCTCAATCCACAATAAATCCATCAACAAATTAGGTCAATTTATCCCTAACTGTCCCTCAAATCTCACCACCTCTCATGATTCTTACCATCATCCTGGTCCAACCTGCCATCATCCCTCACCAATGTCTTTGCCTGTAGTAGTTTCCTGTCTCTCTAAGTGTAACTTGATCCTTTCTGATTTGGTCTTTACACTGCATCCAAAGTGATCCTTTATTAGGTCACTTAAATGGCTTTCCCTTGCTTTTAAGGCCAAGACCAACATCATTAACATGAGCTACAAGACCCTATGAGATTTAGCCCTTGCCTAAACCCCCCCAAATCCTAACCCTTCTTCCTAGGATCTCTGCTATGCACTGCACTGCCCTGTGCCAATTCTGGGACATTTCAACAGGGGATGCACACATGTTGTCAATTTCCAGGGAAATGTCTTTGTCCCCAGTCTTTTGCCTATTTTTTATTCATTCTCCTGTTCTTAGCTCAACCAAAGAATCCTCTCTTGACTTTGTCCCACCCCTATGTGGGGGCTCCTGTTAGATGCTCTCATAACTCCATAGGCCTTTTATTCATAGAATGTCTGCCTAATTGCACATGATCTGTGGGATAATTTTATGTCTCCTTCATAAGACTGAAAGGTCCAGGTTGGTAGGATCCAAGTCTATTATGCCCCTAGCACCAAGAAAAGGCTTCTGCAAATTCCTACTGTTTACTGAAGAAGTAGATCCAAAGTGGATACCCAAGAAGCAAGCTCTAACCTGGAGGGTCAGCAATACATTTCTCAGTTCCATGAGCACAGTGTCCAGGTGAGATTCTGTTGGAAACTATACAGCATCCTTTCCCACTGCAGAAGGCTTTTTTTTTTTTTTTTCCTAACAGGGTTCAGGTTTCCTACCCCAGCATTGATGTGGGGATGTTTGGTGAAGGATCTGGATTAAATTTTCTTGGGATAGATTAAGGAATAGGCATGGGACACAAGGAAATTTTATGTGCAATTGTGATACTTGGGGTGTCTTGTGGCTCAGAAGAAATAAATGTCCCATAAATGGCAGAGGCAAAGCCTACTGATGCAGGGAACCCAGTTCCTCATTAAGGAAATAAAATAACCTGTGGGCCTGAAACTGCTTGTTATATGGGACAATAAATTGTTCCTTCTCAACATTGCTGCCATTTGGGGCCACATAGGACATTGAGCAATGTACCAGTAATATCCCTCATCAAGTTATGACAACCAAAGTTGTCTCCATACCCTATCAGATGTCCCCTGGCAAAATGGCCTCCCTTGAGAACTACTGGTGTAGCCAATTGATCTACATTTTCTATTGGTTGTAGCCAAAATCATCTTAATTGATATAACACCGTCCTGCTGATTTACCCATAGCAGACTAATCTCTTTTTACCTATGTACCCCACACCTGCCTCCAGCTCCAGACCCGCTCACAGACACTCACACAAAAAATACCTGCCTACCAGCTCCATTCAATACCAGTCTTCCCATCTCTGCTTTATACTGTCTCATATCATCTCTGCCTTTAGCATCTCCTGCCACTTGCTGTGGAAGCTGGTGACAAGGGGCTCAGTTACTTACTCCTGCCCTGTTAGTCAGTTTTCTGTTCCTATAACAATATAGCTGAGATAATCAACTTATAAAGAAGAAATGTTTATTTTAACTTGCAGTTCCAGAGGGTTTGTGGTAAGTTAGCCCCCTTGCTTTTGCATCTGTAGCAAGGCAGCCTATCAAAACAGGAAGTACATGATGGAACAGAGCCATATACCTGCTGGCCTGTCCAGAACTAAAAGAAAGAAAGAGGACAGGGTGAGGATCCCAATATCCACTTTGAGAGCATGCCCTCCATTGTCTGGAGGACCTCCTATCACCTCTTTAGAATTCCACCACCGCCCAACAGTGCCAATCTAAGTACCAAGCCTTAAAAAGCCACATGGGCCTTAGGGAAAATTCCAAACAATAGCACTGACACAGTTCTTTGTTCTCCCCACTCATCAGGACAGAAAGTTTCCTTCAAAATTCCCTTACCACGGTTCTTTGCCCATTCCTGTACTCCTGCCTCACTAGTTTCATCTATCCATCTATCCATCCCTCCATCCCTCCATCCATCCCTCCATTTCTCCATCCATCCATTCCTCCCTCCCTTCATCCATCCATTCATCTCCTGTTCAACACATATTTTGCACACTTACTCTGCACTAGAAGCTATAATAGGCATTGGAGGACAAGGGTCCCTAAAGAGTGTACAATCTGGCCAGGAAGACAGTTTGCAAGCCAGTGAGAAGTACTACAAGTGTTGAAGAAATCCTTTTAAAAAAGCATTTCCACACCCTGCCTAACCCTCCCATTCATTAGGTCTTCAAGATGGTGGCAATAACTGACCTTCATCTATATCCATGCAGCAGGTCTGGCAGGACAGTATCTGCCTATGGGATCACATCCCTTTCCAGTAACTGAATACACTTGGGAGAAATAAGAAAGCCTAAGTTTAACTGTGTTAAGACAGACTTTTCTTCCCCTCTGGACTTTTCTTCAACTGTTCTGAATTAGTGAGGTCTGTTTCTATTTAAAGAAAAAGGCAACAAAATCTTGTGGGTGTGCCTCTGAATATCTTGCCAAAAGACACACACACACACACACACACAGGCACACACACACACACACACCCACACACCCACCACCACCAATACCAACACCACCCCACCACCACCTCCACCATCCACACTCTGCTCTTGAAATACAGACACACAGTGACATACAGTGTCCGGCAGTTCAGGAAAAAAAACAGAAAATGGGCATCCTTTCAAACAGCCTGACGATATGGAGATGGAAGGGCAGCAGGGGGGGGGGCCAGGGCAGGGTAGGAGGGGTTTTGGTGAAGAAACTGCTCCAAGCACAACAGCAAAGGTCTCGCCTGAAGATTCTGGATTTCCTCTTTAGTTCTTTCAAAGAATGAGTCTCTGGTTCTATTTGGCGGAGGGACCAGCACTTGTGGGGTGTGGCCTTGGGCTCCCTCTTCCCTTACACAGTAACTCTATTGTTCAGAAACTGCGGCCAATTTATGGAAAGAGGTGGAATGTTTATGTAACTGACTCTGCTTTAGACAAGACGTTTGAAAGCAGAAAAAAAAAATGACGGGTGGAAGGAGGCCAGTCCAAACAGGGTTTTTCTTCCTTTCTGGACACAGATGTTGGAAAAAGGAGGAGAAGGAAGGAGGGAGGGAGAGAAGAAAGTCAAAGGACAGAGAAGGAATGCCAAAGTCCAAGCTGGCCAGAGACAGCCAGAGTCTGTCTTTGTGGCCAGGGCCAGGGCCTTGGAGCAGAACCTCCATTTTTGGAAGCTGCTGTTTTAATTAAATAGGTCAACCCCATCAGGGCGGCTCTGGTGTGGGGTCTGGAACTCATTAGACTAACATGGGTGGGGTGAGGCTGGCCGTGGGGGCTGCCATCCCCTGGTGAGTATGCAGGGGGTGGGGGTCTGGGACGAGGGAACTTCTTTACTGCTCTCCCCACAGCCAGGCCCCAGGCAGCTGGAGCTGCCAGGAGGGCCAGACCACAGATGGAGAATGCGCTTCGTTAAGCACAAGTCCGCTCTGCAGCCTGGAGGCCCAGGCAGCCTGGAAAAATCAGAACTGCTTCCAGGGGAAGTAGCAGGGACAAATCTCACCCATCCACCCAGCTCGACTGGGGGCTAATTAGGAGAACAAGCCTCATACCTATACTTTCCCTTGACCTTGAGAGCGGATGTTGGGCGCTGAGGGAAAAGGCTGGAGCAATTGACAGATGGAATCTTTGTCTGGCAGATGACAGGATTCCTGTCCTGGGGAGCCTCATTGAATAGGGAAAGCAGTCTTTTGCCCTCAGGGACAATCCTGCATTTAGGGATTCCTCCTGACCCTGGGATCCCTGGTGTGTTGGGAGAGCAGGATTGTAGTACACCAAGCAGTCATCAAACTCATCTAAAACTGGCATGAAAACAGGCTCCATTGGATTTCAGGCCAGATGAAGGATTTACATGCACAGTGCATTGGAGTTAGGGCTGGTTCCCAAGAGCAGCAAGATGGCCATGGCTTGGTTAGGACAACAGCCTGTTAGTTCTTAGCAGGCAGAATTTAGGCACCCACGTCCCCAGAGCTCTCAGTTCCACTGGTTGGGAGTGGTGAAGCAGGGTCTGAGCGCCAGATCTTTCACAGTAGGAGAACAAAGACAAATCACCTGACTGCCTAGTTTTCCCTGAAGGTTCTTGCCCAGCCGCAGGGATTGCTGGGTCAGGCTGTAATGACATCTTTGTCAGCCCGTCCTAGAGGCTAGGGACTGTCAGGTGTCCCCCAAGAATAAGATGACCACATGATTTATCATCTGAACTGGGACACTTTGGAGAAGGAAAGAGGTCTTATTAATCATTCTGCTGGGCCACAGGCATATGCCAGCCCTGCTTCATGTAAACCAGGACATTTAGCACCCCCTCCCTTCCTGAACTCTTGAAGGCCTGTGTGTGTGCAGCTGGGGAGGTTGCAGAGAAGCCAAAGGATTAGCTTCAAATATCCTTCAATGCCTCAATTCTACATGAAGACTTTCATATTTTCAATTTATCTGGAACAGGCCTGGTTTAGGTCTGTGGATCCAACATAAGGAAGACTTTATTATGTTAAATAAGATGTATGTGTTAAATATGTTGTATATGTGTACTTGTAAGAAGTATATATGTGTATACATATAGAAATACATAGTTGGGTCTAGATAGGTAGGGATAAATACTAATAAAATACAGAGGTTACATGTATTTATTTTTTAATTATTCAAATGAAAATGAGAGGCATCAAAAAACAGGAAGCCTCTTAGGACTATATCCTCAGCATCCCAAGGAGCAAATGTCACAAATAGATGTCATTTGTGGTTGCCCACATATTTGCAACACCCTCTTGGTATTTTGATAGTTCCTGAGAATACACATCCCACTTTCCTAAAGAAAAGTAAAACAAACTGCGTCCATCTTCCATTTTCTGTTGCTGCTGGAACAGGTAAGTGATTCCAACCCCACCAATCCAACTCAATCTTTGACTCAGAAAAGAGTTACCTGGGGATAGGTACATGGCAGGACCGGGTCATCCCTTTTTGCTGGCACAGGTCACAGTAGGCACAGTGTGGGTAGGGATTGGCAGCTTTTCTGTTCCTGACCAGGGTAAGAGCTCTGCTGGCAGCCACACCTGTGCTGTGGTTCTGGGAGTCATCCTAGAAACTCCACCTGAAGTCATTTCTTCAGTTCTCCCAATACCCTTACTAAATCCCATCATGTTTAAACCAGGGAGCAGGATTCCAGCTCTTTATGTTTGCATTGTTTTCAAAGAAGAGCCCTGACCAATTCTTATGCTTCAGGGGCAAATTTTCAGTAGACTTTTGTCACATGCATATAGTATGAAGGATGGGGGAAATTCAGCCCCAGAGAATGAAATGAGAGCATAAAATAAAGCCATTCTATTTCCCCCAGTGTCCAGCCCCAGCCTCCGTCTACCTGTTTCTACTTATTGGCTCCCACCTGTCCGTCCCTCCTCCTGCCCTCTCCTGCCCTAGCTCTTCATATTTCCTCTCCCTGCATCGTCACACTATTCCTCAGAAGTGGGGAACTCAGGAGAAGATAGTTGTCTCTGTCTTTCAGGAAGGTACAATGATGTCCAGTGAAGGCAGCATCTTGACTGAGCAGCTACGGGTGGAGAGGCAGTGACAGACACATCAGTCTATCTCTTTCTGTTCAAGGGCTTGGTGCTTCCCAAACCAGGGCTCCCTGGAGCTATGAGTAGCTCAGACATCTGCAGACCTCATTAGATTGGTGTCTAGTGAAAAGGGCAGACCCATTCAGATTTCCAGTCCCCATCTCTGCTCTGAGGCTAATGTAATCCTGGGCAAACCACTGACTGTGGGGACTTCAGTTTCCTCATCTGCCAAAGGAAGGATCACTAATTCTTAGCCATTAAAAATATGATCCTCTTTCCTCCTGTCTCCAACTCTCACACAACCCCCACTCCTGCAAAAATAAAGGCGGGGGGACAGGGAGGAGTGGTGGTGGTAATACATGATATTTTCTGTAAGATTTCAAGAAGTACTTTGTTAAGTCCCATCCCCTCCCTCCCTCCCTTCCTTCCTTCCTTTTCTTTGATTCTGGGGATTGAACCCAGGGCCTCATGTGTGCTAGACAAGCACTATACCACTGAGTACATCCCCAGCCCTTTTGGTTTTTAATTTTGAAACCAGCTGATCTGGAACTTGCCATCCTCCCTAAGTTACCCAGACTGACCTCAAACTTGTGATCCTCCTACTTCAGCCTTCCAAGTAGCTGGGATTCTAGTTATATGCCATAGTGCCTGGTTTCAAGTTCACTTACTCATCAAGAAGATTCAAAGTTGTTTTACCATCAGAGTCCCAAAGGGATCTCATGATCTCCAAATTATAACATCCCTGCTTTAAAGTCACCTGGGGGCAATGATTCTGGAAAACTCTACTGGAAAAATCTGCCAGCTCAATTTGGTTCTGCCCCTAGAAAAAGAGTCTATTTCTTTCTTGAGCCTGTTTTCTCACCTGTATTAAAAGGCTAATAAAAGCCACACTGCCAATCCTATAGCACTGTTAGAATCATACCATAGTAGAGGTGAACTTTTTTTTTTTTTTTTTTTTTTGTAAATGTAAGGAATAACTTAGGCAATTGCCTTTTATAAAGCCTAGGGGATGGTGGTGACATCAGGCCAGAGTTGTCAGAATCCCTGGTACCACTCTAGGGCCTGAGAACTAGAACCCAGTGATGTCACCCCTTAGAAATGAATGGCTTTCCCCACTCGGGGGCCTCTTTGAAGCTTCTTCATGTTCTGAATTTCAGACCCATGAACATCACTTCCTCCAGAGCTGTCTGCTTCCTGCAGCACCCTCTATTTAACCCACTGACCATGGCTGCATGACACATGCTCCCTGCCTGTGACAGTCCTATGCTCATTCATCCACTGCTATTCCCTGGGAGCAGTCAGGGAAGGACAGGCATAGTGAGACAGTGACATCCCTAGGACAGTCCTATTTTTCAAACCATATATCTAAATTTGGGGTTCAGAATATATGAACCCAGGATTAGTATCCTCCTTGGGATGCTCTCAGCTGTGAAGCATGTAGAAAGAACCATCTGCAACCTGATTAGAGGCCACAGACATCCACATCCAGTCACAACCACCTGGGAAGTGCTGTGTCTGTCCCAGACTTGGCCTGGCCTGCATGGATGGCATCAGGGCGCTACATCAAAGGAGAAGAGTGGTAGAGCCGGCGATTATTCAGGCATGTGGCTCACCTTTCTGCCAGTATTCTCCCTGACAAGACTTTACTTGCCACCCACATTGGTAACAGAGGATTAAAGGATCCTGGCTCTCCTCCTAACAAAAGCTCTCACCACCCTGGGAACAATGCTGTTATGCAGTCCTCCACCCCTGTCTGCCTTTCATGGCTCTACTGGCTCTAGGATGGCCCCACACAACCTCCAGCTCAGGCCAGGGTGGATGAGGCAGGAGAACGTGGACCACAGTGTGTCCACCCCAGGATGTTGACCCTCTGGTCCCTGGGAGTTTCCACTGGGCAGTTGCTGTGAGTGATAGCAGATTCTAATGTCTTTCAGTGTTCTCCGTGCTTTGAACTAGAGGACTGGGCTGAGGAGCCCCTAAGAAACAAGAATATGGTACCCAGAGGGCAGGGAGAGCAGAGAAAGTGATTATGATCAAGACAGGAGTTGCATGACTCCCTGTACAAGGGACTATGGGGAAATAGACTGACTTTATCCAAAATGGTAGCCATTAGCCACATGTGGCTCCTGAGCACTTGAAATGTGTCTCATCCCCATTGATATGTGTTGTAAATATAAAACACACACCAGGTTTCAGACATTGCAACACTGAAAAGAATATAAAATATCTTGTTCAGAATTTTATATGATTCCATGTTACAGTGACAATATTTTGCATATATTACATTAAATAAAATACATTATTAAAATTAATGTCACCTTCTTTTTTGAACTTCTTTTTTTTTTAATGAGGTTACTGGAAATTTTAAAATCATATCCATGGTTCAAATTTTATTTCTGTGGAACAGTGCTGGTCTGGCCTAGCCAAAGCAGAGGGCCCACCCAGGGGATCAGCTCTGGAGTGAGGAGGGCCTTCTATGCCCACCTCACAGAATGGGGCTGGAAACAGAAGCCTCTGAATAGTTTACCTGGGAAGAAGACAGACCTGGAGCTGGAACCAGAGTCCCTGACCCCATTCTAATATTCTGTTCCCTTAAGACACAAGCCCTTCCCCTCCCCAGGATGGGTTGATAAACTGGTGACTCATGATGGATGGATGGGAGAAGGTGCCCCCAGGACTCTAGGCCACCTACCTAAGGGTCCTACCTACTGCAGGACCCACAGAAGTTCCAGGGACCAGGGTGGTGGTGGTCTGAGTTTCCTCCTGCCAGGAGGGCTTGTCACAGCCTGCAAGCTTAGAGAAGAGAGATACCCTTTCCAATGCAGGGCATGTTCTATTATTTATTAACCCCGAGGAGGCCTGCCCACGCTGGCCTTCCAGCTGGTTAATTGGATTTCATGACAACTTTTTTAAAAGAAATGTTCTGAGGAGCAGCGCTGTGTCCTGCCCCAGGGGTCCTGTGCGGTTTCTTCGTCTCCTTGAAAATGCAGCCACTGCCATATAACGTGGGGCTTTAATCATACATGTCAGGGTAGCTCCAGCCCCAGCGGAAGCTGTGTTGGGGCTGACATAACTGCGGATGCTCAGGGTTGGGAAACAAGTCCCTTTCTTGGCTGCAATGGAGAAAATAACCACTGTGCTTGGTATGTGGGACACTGCTGGTTAATTTGTACAGTGCGACTGCTTCCATTACAGCCCTGGTAGGTGAAAGCATGCTGCTTATTAGAATCCAAATGTCATAGGTTTGCATTTCCTTCTGATGAGGAGATCCTACTAAGCATAAGGTCTGGTGATAATAGCTATTATCAAGGTAGAGACCTCTACTTAAACAATTACTTTGAGAATAGGCAGCTAAACACTAGTACATGTATTGTGGAACTGCTCATTGTCCCTCCTCCGTTGTCACTTTTGCCATGGTTAAGATTTCATCCAAAGCATGCTAGTTTGGGGGCGGGGGCAGGACAGGAGCCCCTGCTGACTCATAGCCACTCATTGTCCTGTGGTCTAAGCAACATATAAAGAGAGGCACAAGACCTGCCTTGCAGAATCGATGTAAGTATGCATCAACTTGCATCTTCAAGGACAGGCACGGATTCTTGGATTATGGTAGGATTTGCTGGAGAACTCTATTAAATTGTGGAATTCTGCCATAGGAAGGAGGTCTACCACCTGGGAAGTGCTGTGTCTATCCCAGGCCTGACCTGGCCTGCATGGATGGCCTCAGGGCACTACATCAAAGGAGAAGAGTGGTAGAGCCAGCGATGGAGGTTGGAGAACGAAGACAAGGAACTGACCCCCATTCCGTGTCTTCCTTGTGTGGAGTTCTGATTATAGTATATGCTTAAATATTACTAGCATGTGAACTCCAGAGAAGAAGCCCATCCTAGGGATTTGCAAAGGACCCTGGTGAGAAGGGATAGCAAGCAGGCCCTGAGACATTAGCACCTCTAGGGATAAGGCGGGGCAGGAGTTCAGATAACCAGGATATCCCTCTAAGTGGGGGACTCTCTAGGACAATGATCACAGAGCTATTAGTATTATGTGCCTGGCATTGCGTAAGGTGACTTATGAGTGATTTGTGCTCATTATTTATCCATAAATCTCAATAACTTAGTTATGTAGGTAACATTATTAGCCTCATTTTACTAGTGAGAAAATCAGAGCTTACAGAAATCAAGGGATTTGCTTGAAGTCACAAAGTTATGCGAAGCCAGGATTGTAACAAAGGTCTGTGATTCCAAAACCAACTGAATTTCTACTTTATAATGTCTTTCTTAAGAGACAGCCCCCTATCACCCATCAAAAAACTATGATTCTCGTATTATATCATGCAACAGGCCCTATGACAGCTCCAATGGAGCATGAACCTTGAATGGGCCTCGAGAGGAAGTGACTGCAGATGTGGGGGCAAGAGGAGCTTATCCTAGGTTAAGTGCAGGGTTGAATGCTGGTGGTGTGATGGTGGGGTGTGTGTAGGCCAGCAGGAGAGGACATGAAGAGGACAGACAAGATGAATCAGAAGGTTCCTCCCCAGACAGCAGAAGGTAGGGTTTGACATGTGGCCTGGGCTGAAGTCTGGAGGGCAGTGAAAGTGCTGGGAGGTTAAATGCTCACTTGAGGCTGGTGATTAAGGACAATCAGTCACATAATAGCTGGGGAGGGAATGCCACCGGGAATCGTGGAAGCTATGCCTCTAGGCAGGAATGAAGCTTGGCAGGTTAAAGCTGCCAGGGGTGGCTCTCTGCATTTCAGGGAGTACCAGTCATGTCCCTGAGGCAGGATAGTTAAAGTCAGAGTTACCAAATTTGCCTCATATTGGGCACCTGGTCATCAGGACTGCTCTCAAGTCTGGCAAAATTAAGGGCCACGACTTGATCCTTACTGTCTGTCTCCAAGCCTGCGCTATGAACTGTGAACAAAGGGACCATTTGTGTTTCATTTGAATTGAAAACCAATTGTCTATGTGCTTGTTTTTATGTGCTAAGACACCCTGACCCGGACATCACGCTTTGGTTGAACACGCAGGCCCAGTGCAGGTTGAGAACAGAAGTGTGCACATAGGCCTGCAGAGCTGTTGCCAGCAGCAGGAGATATTGTCACTAGCAGTCATGCCTTCAGTGACCTCAACTATATGATTCTCATGTTCTAGTTTGATTCCACTCATGGCAAGTTCAATGGCACAAAGCTAAGAATGGGAAACTTGTCATTAATGGAAAGCCGGTTTCCATCTTCCAGCAGTGAGATCTTGCCTACGTCAAATGGGGTGTTGCTGGTACTGAGTATGTTGTGAAATCCACTGGTGTCTTCACTATCATGGAGAAGGCCTGAGCTCATTTGAAGGATGAAGCCAAAAGGGTCATCATCTCTGAGGCTTCAGCTGTTACCCCCATGTTTGTAACAGGTACGAAACATAACAACTCCTTTAGTGTCACCAGAAATTCCTCCTGTATCACCAATTGCTTAGCACCCCTGGCCAAGATCATCCATGACAAGTTGATGTGCGTGATGGGACTCAGGACCACAGTTCCTGTCATCACTGTCACCCAGAAGTCTTTGCTGTCCTCTCTGAGAAACTTTGGCATGATGTCACGCGTCTACCCAGAACATCATCCCTGTGTCCACAAGCACTGCAAAGTCAGCAGGCGAGAGCATTCCTGAACTGAACGGGAAGATTGCTAGCATGACTTTTTGTGTGCTTACCCCAATGTGTCAGTCATGGATCTGATCTGCCACCTGGAGAAATCCACCAAGTATGATGACATTAAGAAGGTGGTAAGCAGGCATCGAACAACACCCTGAAGGACATCCAGGGCTACAGTGAGGATTAGGTTGTCTCCTGTGACTTTAACAGCAACATGCACAAGTCCACCTTTGATGCTGGGGCTGGCATTGCCCCAAGGACTATACACAGAGAATCTCCCTCCTCCCAGTTCCCATCTGGGACCCCCTGAAGAAGGGGAGAGGCTTAGAGAGCCCTACTGTCATATACCCTTAATAAAAACTCTACTGTACCACCCTGAAAAAAGGTGCCAGGTGCAATGGTAACAGAACAACAGTAGTGCCTTCTTTTATTTAATATGTAAAAATTAGAGGGCAAGAACTGACAAACCAGGAGCAGAGGGAGGAAAAGGAAGAATAGTCCAAGTGACTCTGAGGCCCCAGTTGGAGGATGTGCACACAGGTTCCTCCTTGCACCTGGTCCCCAGCACAGTCTGAAGCTACATCCAAGTCAGGGGTCTCCAGCCTACCCACTGAACACTCCTACCCCACAGGCCAGATTTGGGATTAGGGTCTTTTCCGAGCTCTTCCCTGCCCCCTCTGCATTAAAACCAAGACATCCCCCATTTCTCCAGCCTCTTGTTTCTCTAATTTTATGATTGTATGAAAATAAGGTTCCCAAATTGCCTTTAATTAGCTTTAATAAGACAGCCTTTTTGCTAATTAAAACGATTATTAAGAAACCATTTATTGAGAGTGAACACAGTTGTTAGAACCTGGGAGAATTCTGAACTCTTAATAACAAAAACAGCCACCAGCAGCCCCATCCCTAGGCCACCCATTCACCTGCTGGTCTCCTTAACTGGGATGGGTGATGTTGAGGCTGGGGATCAAGGGTCCCAACCCTCCCTCTCTTTCCCGGGCACCTCAGGGGCCAGATGCTGCCCACGTTCCTAAGGCTGTACTTTCCTCAGCCCTTGGGTTCAACGTGTTAAGTAAGCATCTGGTGCTCCGGAGCAAGGCTGGGGCAAGGCAGTCAGAAGGCTTTTAAACCTCCAAAGTCACTTCACCAACGTGGGCTTGTATCTCTAGGTCTGTAAAAAATGGGCGATGAGCCTGGGTGGCCTTAGAAGCCCAGTCTCTCTGGAACTTGATCATGCTGAGGCTCCCCATAGCGCTTACACTATCGAAAACAGTTCTCTGAGTAATGGGGCAGCTTGGGGCTGGCAGAGCGCGGCAGCTCATCTATTTCTCTCCTCCCTCTCCGCAGGGCTGCTCAGCCTGAGGAACTGACACACATCGCGAAGGGGGTCAGAGGCTCTGAGAGGCACGGTTCAGGTAACTGGCAATGAGGCAGGCCCAGAAGCCAGGCCCGAGCCGCGGAGGGGCAGTGCCCGGTTCCCCAGGTACTGGGTCCCCTGCTGGGGCGCTCCTCCCACCTCCTCCTTATCCCGCCCGGGGCAGCATAGCTGCAGACAGCTCCCTGAGGACCCTGAATCCCTGGTGCTGTCATCTTTTCTTTGCGTACAGAGTGGGCTGGGAGCTGGAGTCTGCAGAGGCTGGGCGGGGACCTTTGTGTGACATCTGTGGCCAGGGAGGGGGAGACTCAGGTCGAAGGTGGCTGGAGATGTCCTGGGCTTCTTCTAGGGACGTTGTCTGGGTCATGTCCGCTTTCTCGGGTCATGGTGTCTGGGGCAGCCTGACCCTCACTTCCCCGCAGGCATCCCAGGGTCCTTTTGGGGACTTGGCCAACTCAAGGTCTGGCATCAATCTAAAAGCTGTGTTTGGGGGTTCATTTTATCTTATTTTATTTTTTTATTTTAAAATATTACAACAAGAAGAAGGTGGCCTCTGGAGTTCCACAGCCCTGGGTTCCAGTTTTGTGGGGGAGAAATACCAGCTTTGTGACCTTTTGTAACACAACTGAGCCTTCGTTTCCTGAGCCAGCTTTCTTCCCACGGTACTGCTGGAAGGTTTACATGTAGTAATGAAATTGCGCAGCCAAAGAAGGTGCACTTGACCTCGGCCAGTGAGGGCAAAGGACAAACTTCAAGGCCTTACATCCAAGGCTCAGCTGGCCCTTCCCTGCTCCGCACTCGCTCTAGGCCAAGGTCAGCGCCTGGCTCCGCAGTTCCCAGCCCAGCAGTGGCTCGGAATCACCGCCCACGTTGGGGGGGGGGTCTCAGTGGAGGCTAATTAGTCCTGATTCTCCAGGGCAAAGCCTGGGCCTAGGGGTTTTGTAAAGGCTCCCCGGGGGTTTCCGAGGTACAGCCAGGATTAAGAACTGGCGAGGTAAGTAAAACGAGCGCTCTTTCCGAAAGGAATAAACAAAGAGGCCTTCCAGGGCGGGAGGGAAGGGAGTTGCTGGGTCCCTTGCCGTCTGCAGGTGAGCCTTTCCCACCTGCACTCACACGTAGGAACACACGCGTGCTCAGACGCATATTGATAGGGATTGACACTCATCCACATCCACACACACACATACACACTTTGGCGCTGCACGGACGCTCACACCCACACGCACTGTCTTCTCCTGGCATGTCCAGCCGCCCAGACCCAGGCAGTGTGCGCCAGCGGTGGGCAAAGAAGGTCTCCTGCCCCACGGCCAGGGACGCACTGCTGCTGGTGACAGCGCGGCTCCTCGGAGCCCCGGGTGCTTTGCAGAGCCCCCGCAGGGCCGCGCCGCGCTCGCTTCGGCTCTTTGTTATGCTAATTCCCCTTCCCAGCTGGTGCCAGCTGCCTGCACAATGAGCGCCCGGAGCCCTCGCCAGCCTTCGCCAGCCAGAGAGCGGGGGTGGAGAGGGACGCGGGGGTGGGGTGGGGTGGGGGGCGCGGGGGTGGGGTGGGGGAGGACACTACGCCCTGCGCCGGCGATTTCAGCCTGGCCCTGCGTGGCGCAGAGGTGAGCTGCCCAATAAGCAGCCTTCCCACATCCTTCCCTCCCCCATGCTTGCAAGGCCGCGCCCCTTGGGGCCTTCAGGGCATCCACTGATTCATTCCAGTCGCCTGGGCTGCCCGCCCTCCAGGTGCCAGGGCTTGATGAAAAGTAAAAGGCTCCTTGGCGGCTCGAGAGCCGTGTGGATGAAAGAGGGGAAGCCGCCTCCCAGACCACACAGCTAATCCTCCCATAAACCTCGAGCAAATAAGGGGAGAGGAAGAACAGGCCGGCTACAGATGTGGAGTGCAGCCTCCGGGGATCCCCAAATTAAAACTCGTGCAGGGGAAGCACTTGGACCACCACCAAATGACACTAATTGGGTTATGGGACCATAATCTTGGCTGGTATGGAAAAAAAAAAACAGTTATAGTCACAGCTGCAAGGACTGTCTTCATAAAACCGAGGAAAGTCGGCTATTTTATTACGCATAAACATGAGAGAGAAGAGGGTTCACGGATCCCCTGCCTGCCCCACACTAGCTTGAAGGCGAGGACAATCTTATGCCAAGAGGAGCAGCGTTGTGCCTGGCTGGCTCCGGGTGTCTGCAGCTAATGGGCTGGGGGCGGGGAACGGGGGGGGGGGGAAGCACTCCAGGGGGAGGGGTAGAGTATTGAGGATGGGGAGCGTGGACTATCTGGAGGAATGTAATGCAGACAATAGGTTGGCAGCCAAATGCAGAAAGCAATGATTCTGAACAGAAAAATCTCATATTTAGTCTCTAAAGATCATTCAGAGGGCTGGGATGTGGCTCGGTGGTAGAAGCTTACCTAGCATGCACCAGGGCCCTGGGTTCAATGCCCAGCACCATAATAAAATAAAATAAAATTTTAAAACACCCAGAAGCAGTTTCTCCAAGGGGGTAGAACCTGGGGAAACAAAGGAAAGAAAAATGTTGTAGAAAATTCAAATGCAAATCTTCAGAAAGATCCCAGGTTGTTGGAGTCACAGATGTTAGACTCAGGAGAGAACAATCTTAGAGTCCCTTTAGGTCCAGCCTCTTCACTTGACACCCAGACTCTGTTCATGGTAGGACAGCTAGCAGGTACCAGAGATGGACAAGAATCTGTCTTCTAACTCCTAACCTAATGCCCTTATCACTGCTTTAGCTATAATTTTGTGATTAAGAAACAGCAGTTATTTGACCAGAAATGAGTAGTAGACCCTAAGAAAATAGCTAAAAATGAGAAAAAGTTAACAATGAATGATTAAGTTAAATCTTATCTGAGCTATAATTAGAGTTGGAAATTAATTTTTACAAAATCCATCCCAAGATTCTTCCAGTACATATGTATCTATTCACCCATTAAAACATCCAGATGGACAGATGATCCTAAGGTTTATTTAAGGTTCTTTCTGTTTGGGTACCAACAATGTTTCCCAGGGAGCATTGTCATGTTGGCTAAAACCAGCTAGGTCAAGGCTGGACTGGTTGAAAAATCGAATTGATCATCCTTACTGTTTGGAATCATCTTCTGGGTTTCCAAACAGAGAGGACAGGGGTTTGGAGATGCACAGCTGGAATATCCTTGAGCATGTTCAGGTGTCCTGGCCTTTCCTTTCCTTTTGTCAATCAACCGAAATGGCAACTACAGATACCAATCATGCCATTCCAGAGCCTGGGGGGCGTAGGAGGAGACCCTGTTGCTGAGAAGTCCTGGAACCATCATGACCCAAACTACATTGATTTCATTACATTCTGGTGCCCATTTCTCATTCTCAAATCACATGGTTCAGAAACTCATTTCAGGTCCTATCAGTCAGCAAGTATCACTACAGGTGCATCTCATCTTGTGGAAAAATATATACTCTTGAAAAGTGGTCAGAGAGGGAAATGCAACTTTGTAAATGAAAATCTTTTTTGAAATCATCAGTTGGGCTGCATTGAGAGGTAGCATTAAAAAGGGATGATAGTTTGAAGTAGGGATAATCACCCCATAGTTAAGAGTTGTGGTTAACCCTTAACTACAACTCTGGTAGTTCTGCTTTTTAAATTTAGATTTTATGAGTGGAAACTGTATCTTAGTTTTGTTTGTTTTTTGTGGTGCTGAGGATTGAACTCAGGACCTAATGCATGCTAGACATGTGTTCTACCACTGACCCACACTTCCAGCTCTCTGTCGTAGTTATTTTATGATTATCTAGAAAATTCTGCTTTGGCTTTTGTTGCCAGGGAATAGTATTGAGTTTAAATAATAATAATAATTATATATATATATATATATATATATATATATATATATATATTTAAACTTAGCACCATTTTTTTCTCAGAGACCCATTTAATATGCTAATAGAATCAACTGGAACTTGGGCAAATGCTGGGGGTGAGTCAGAGGTTAGTGGTTTTTAATCTTTTCCCTTGTAAGGGGCACTTCTTAGTCCCTCAACACAGACAATGTTTTAAAATATACTATCTTCAAAACAAATTGCACTTATTAAGAATCATGCCTTGATTTCCTCAGTCAGTTTCTTCTCAGTCTGTGATAAATGGGTCAACCTAGAGCTGATTTAATTCCAACAAAGGTAAAAAGAAATCTGACATGGGTTTGCCAACGCAACTGCTTTCAGGAAATTTTATGAGTTTCAATATGCTTTTGGAAGCACTGAATGTATCTCAGGGACACCAATATCCTGAGACTACTTTTATAATTGTCTAAAAGTCCTGGGACCCCAAGTTTGACAACATCCCCCTGTTCAATTTCAAGCTCACTGTACAAAACTGCAGAGGCTGAACATTCTCCATCAAAAAGAGAATCTAGTATTGTTAGGACCCTGTCACAGGGCATCCAGGGACAGTAGTGGAAAAGTCACAGAGGCTTGCTCTTATGGTACACCCATAATGCATACCTGCCCCAGGTTCAGTCACTTCCTCAATATTGAAGATTTTAATCCTGACAACCTTATGATGTGGATACCATGTGCCGCCCCATTTTACAGTCAAGAGAACAAAGGCACTAGGAGGTATGTGGCTCGTTGGCCAGGACTGCACAGCTACAATGGCGGAGTTGGGATTTACATCCAGAAAATTCCACTCCAAACCCCACACTCCTAACCCTCTGCTACGTCCCAATCTCATTAGACACCCACAACTTCTATGCCTGAACTGAACAGGAGACAGGTGCTAATGCCTATACCTACTCACAAAGACAGTTGGGCAGTATCTATAGACCTGGAGAACAAGAAACTCCTCTGGCTCCTGAAAGGGCAGACAAGTCATTTCCCTCTTCCTGCAAAAACATAAAGGAAATTCTTTCATCCCTGAGATGTTTTTTCTTGTCTTCATAAAGAGCTTTGACAGAGGGGGAAAAATTGTCTTCCTTCCTTTTCAGTCTTTAGACTTTAAACTGATCATTCTGTAACGCATGTGGAGCACCAGACTTCCTCCACTCTACTGGATCAGAGATCAACTCCCTAACTTTCTGCCAAAATCCCCTGCATAGCCTCTCGTCCTGTCTTTTCCTTATCAGCACAGGGGAGTGTTGTGAGTTTTGAAGATGGTGTAGCTGTCGGACTGCTGTGCCAGGCAAACTTTAGAGCGACACATTCACCTCTCAATTGCAAGAATGCAAGGATCATGCCATATCTGAGCTTAGTTCATTACAGCAACCTCAAGAGGCAGCTGCAGACATGTCAGAAGCCTCAGAGCTGGTTTGTGTGAGTTGACTGATCACATCACATGCCAGGATTCAGTAGCTCTCATGGAATGACCTGGATGGAAACAGTATCTACTAAAGGCCCAGCTGGTTTGGGCAGCACAAGCCAAAGTGTAGATTGGATCCCTTTCCCACAAAGTTCTGATATTTGTTCATTGTCTTGAGGATCTCTGTGGGAATATCACAACTTATATCTCTGTAAATTCTTTTCTATGTGGGTTCTGTCCCCAAGATAAGGCATTTTATAAGATGGGATCACTTTATTTTTATTAGTTTTTTTTTTTTTTGCAGTGTTGAGGGCTGAACCAGTGGTGTTCTACCACCAACCCCCATCCTCAGACCTTTTAATTTATTTCTCTTTTTTGTTTGGAGACTGGGTCTTGCTAGGTTCTAGGCTAGCCCTGAACCTTCAGCCTCAGCCTCCTGAGTTGCTAGGATTAGAAGCATGAGCTTAGAAGTGATAAAGTTACTGTGCTAACTTTATCACTTTAAATCAAAGAAATACTTATAAAATGGGAATATGGGAAATTTCATGAGAAATGATTAATACATGACTATACTTTCTATTAGCTTCATTGTGGTCAAAAGCAGGTGTTTTCAGGCTATGAATAAGTAGTTTGCATTTTCGAAGTTAACTGGATCAACACCAAGGGGAAAAAAAAACAATCAGACAGCCCACCAGAGAACTGTTTACCAAAGAAGCAGCTCATGGCAATGGTTTGCAAACACCACCAGACTAACTTGTATAAATTCCATTCGTTTAGTCATCGTTCTTCAGCCTGTCACAGATAGTGAAGGGAAAGGCAGAAACAGGAAATTACAGACTATTTTAAACAGCATGTTTTATTAAATTCACTTGCTGATGCACTTTATGGCAGGATGCGAGATTCAAGTGTTCATAACTTACATCTTTGCAAGTGCTTTTTCTGAGTGAGTTCTCCTAGCCAAAATCTAGCATGTACCCAGGACTGGAAACATCTCTTAAAAAGTAACTGTTTCACCCTAGGTCATGCAGCTATATCACATAAAGTGGAGAAGTTTTAGCCATGTGAGGAGAATATACCTTGCGGATGTACCATAACCCTAGGAAAGCAACAGAGGCATCTTGTAGGTAACTTAGGTCCTTACTGCCTTCATTTTAAACTGAAGAATCAAAACACAGCAATCTTAAAATGAGTAACTAGAAACCATACATTGTTTCTTCTTTTTTACTTAAATGCTGATTTCATGCTTTTCTTCATAGGGTAGTTGTGCAGCTAGTTTCAGCCATCATTGGTAAGGCTGAATCCTTGTCTTCGAAAAGGCCTAATAAAATTGGCAGGGATGTGATAACCTTAACTACAAATGAAATGACTTCAAATTTAAGGGGCTGTCATAAGCATGGTTTCGAATGACTAATAATGTCTAAAAACATCTCCTGCTCCCAATTTGTTTGAAGGATAGAAGACTGGCTGCATCACCTAAGAATCCTTATGTTATTAGCTGATATTTCCTGGGAAGTTGGAGTCCCAGTGGAATGCTCATGTCTTCTGTAAGTTTTCTATTGCCCTTCTGATACACAGAAAGGAGGTAATCAAGGGGAACTCTAATAAAAAGTTCATGATTGGAAGGGTGGTAGTCATGCTTTGATGGATTTAAGGATGAGTTCTAAAAATAAAAATACTTTCATTCACTTGCTTCAGCATATAAAATGTTCTAAATTTCTGTTACCTTACAAGATCATGCTAAAGATGCTTTTCTCTAATTCTTGATTAATTGTCAAACTGTGACTTCTCTTGACTGAGTTTTTCTATTTTCCTCCCACATCCCATCCTGTCCTAGCCTTAAGACTCTTTTCAAGAATAGGATTTTAGGGCTGGGGATGTGGCTCAAGCGGTAGCGCGCTCGCCTGGCATGCATGCGGCCTAGGTTCGATCCTCAGCACCACATACCAACAAAGATGTTGTGTCTGCCGAGAACTAAAATAAATAAATAAATAAATATTTAAAAAAAAAAAAAGAATAGGATTTTAAGAATGGAAGTGTATAAAATCTTTACCCTTTTAAATTGCCTTTGCTGAGCCACTTTCTACAATGACCCACTTTGGAAAGGAAGGTCCAGTGATAAAGTCTAATGATTGGCTCAAGACATGTCCTGAGACGCCAGGGAGAAGCAATGGAAGGCACTCTTGAGAAGCAGGGCCACTTTTTAAAGAATTCCCTTGTCTTTCAAAAGTCTGGATTCAGCTCTATTGGGTTACACTTGAGGTAGAGCACAGCAATGAGAGAAGGTGCTACTTCCAAGCAGGCAGATGGCAGATTGGGTGGAAAGTGTCAACTTTTCCAATTCTCCCATAATGGATGTAACTTACCATGAAGGAGTGCCTTGGCCACTTTGGGAAAAATCTTAGTATCTTGTAAACAGAAGTGACAACGCTGGGCATGAAGGGCCCACACAGGAGGCACTCAGGCTCTCATGCTAATGACACGGAAAATTTCTGTAATTTGGATGGGTGTTTAGGGATTATATTTGGTGAATAAAAAGAATCTCTATACGTATTCTGGAAATGTCCTAGGATCAAAAAAAAACCTGATGACTAACAATTACAGATTTTTATGCTGCTGGATTCAAAGGTACCACCCACCCTGCAAAGAAGTAATTCCAGTTGGTTCTACTGAGCAAATGGGAAAATCACCAACTCCTTCATTTGATAGTTTGGGCCACCAAGAACACATTATATGGCAGTGTTGGGGGCTTTTAAAACAGCAAAAAGATAAGCCCTTTCTTTCATATTTAAATCTCCATGGTATTATAATAAGAATGCTACTTTTGACAAATTAATTAGCTTTCAACTAGCTTTCCCCTTTATCAAATAAAATATTGGCTTTTAAGAATAACATTAATACAGAATTGAATGGAATACTACTTGCAATAATCTGTAGCTGTTAACACCATTTATATATGGGTCATCTTAATAATTTGACATTTCATAAAGAAATCACCCAGGGTTCAGTATTTAATGGATTCGTGTTACACAAGTTTTTTCAGAAATTTTCCCAAAACAAAACTTTTTACATTTTTTAAGATATAACTTTAATCAATCACATCATTTATCAACACTGCGCTTCTTTAACCTACGAACTAGGACCAGTCTAAAATATTGGCCTTTTAAAGTACTCTTTCAATTTGAAAATTCCTGTGTGGTCACTGTCCACTACAGTTTCTAAGTGTTTTGAGTTTTTTCATGGAGAGAGAATAATGGCAAAGAGAACCATAGCCAATAGTCATTAAGATAAAATAAAAAAGCTTGATGAATTTTGATCATTTTAATAAATATATATCAAGAAAACCTCACTTTATTACAACACATTCATATACAAGCATCTATCATCTAAATTTTCAACATCAAATGTTTATCAAATATTGAAAATAAAGGACAAAACATTGCTAGACTATTTAGCTATAACACAAGAACATTTGTTTTAAAAATTGGTCCTTGTGGACAATTGTCCAAATGATCCTACTCATACACTGTATGAATGAGACCTATATTTAATATTAATAGCAATAATAATAATTAAAAAAAAGCTTTATCTTGGAGAAACTGGGAGGACTTACTTATTTCCTCTGTTTGGCATTTGGTTCCTGTAAAGTAATATTTCAAGAGGCCCAAGTCACTTGGTAACCCTGGCAATAGGATCGCAGAAGGAGTTGGCTGGAGTGGAAGGAAAGATGGTCAGAGGGTCACCTGAACACTCTTGCAAGTATCCAAATTCAAGACTTTACTGAGAAGACTGTTGGCCAAATACACAGTAATGATTACAGACCAAGTCCCATTTCTCCAAAATAACTTTCCAAAAACTAAAATCTTTACATTCTTTAAGATAAATCTTATTGATCACACATCATTTATTAACATTGTGCTTCTTAATCAACAGCAAAAGTCATATATAAAAAACCACATGCTTTTATAATCTAAACGAGTGAAATGATGCAAAACAGATTAAAGTATAATGCATGCCACGGGCTCATGAACTTCATTGGACAAGAAAACAAAACAAAACAAAACAACCCAAAACCCAGAAAACCCAGACCCCAGCAACACACCGTTGCCATAGAAAAGCTCAAGCAGTTAGTGCTGGTTGCTAACAGCTCTCTCTATTGTGTCCTCCATCCCTATCCAAAAATGCCAAACCCAAAGCAACTGGGCATCAAAAATAAAGGAAGAATAGAGGTGTCGAATCAAAAGCTGAACGCAATAGTTCAAAGTTAACAGTTTCCAAACCATATGTATCCACCCTGTTTTTTTTTTTTTATTCCTGTTTGTCAAATCCCTGCTGTAACTCTGATTTATCCTTAATTTTCACATTGGCAAAAATTAAGATAAAGTAAGGCACCAAAAATCGCCCTGTATACCACCTCCTTAAAAGCCTCTTCCCCCATCACAGGCAAGCCGGGAACTTGCAGGGAATACCCTCTCCAAAGAGTGTCAATTGCTGCCCCTAGACAGGTGTTTCATTCGGTTCCATCCTATTTTTACCTGTCACACAGAGACTGTTAAATACAAATACTTAACAGCACTATGAAGCCATTTATCTAGCTCCCTGTCTTCAGTCTTTTATTCAGAAAAAAAAATACTGTATCATATGGAAGAAGCAGACATCTTTTGCTGGTTATATTGATTTGCTTACCAAATAACTACCTAATGAATTGGCAAACGAGTTGAACTTTCTTAGCTAGTAGTGACAGGCTTCTTGGGGGGGCCATGAAACTATCACAAGGGCAGGTTGTCCCCCAATTTAACCTACTGATCTTTTTCTGTAAGAAAACTAAGATGAACTTTTAAGCATGAAGTCGACTGTTTCCTTGGTAGAATCACCGCATTTATAAGTAGTTTGCTGATGCCTACTATACAGATGTTTTATGCAATCTGCTCTCCAGGCATTAAAACGACACGGTATGTTCATGGCATAATTTTATCAGTTGTACAAAACTATAAAATCCATTCAAAATAAAATTTATGAGAGCTAACTGATCATGCTGCGCATGCTTCCAAGTTTCAGTGAAAAGATGGTTCATATTTTACTTCCTTTGCTGCAGCACAGTTTGTTGCTTGGTGAAGGCTCCTTTTTCCTTAAAGACTTTTTCCAGGACTCACTTACATTGTTTTTGTCATTATATCCAGTCTCGAAATAATCATAAAATTGGCCTTTGCCCTCAAGATCGAGGTCATTGCCCACAGGTTCTTGGCTGAGGGGGTCACCTTCTCTGTTGGTGTCGTTCGCTTTCTCCTCACTTAACCTGGCCTTTTCCTGAACGCCAAGTGACCTGACATTAGTGACAAAGATTTCATTGGCAGGTATCTGGCCATCACTCTTGTAAATGGGTGCCCCGCCTACATCAAAATCCACCTGATGGGAACAACTGGGCAAAGGCAGAGGGGGAGAGGAAGAGGAAGAAGAGGAGGAGGAGGCACTTCCCACATTCGAATTGACAGAGAGGGGTAAATTCAGGTAGTGACCACCGCACTCTTGGTAAAAGCAGCAGGCATGAAACTTTTCACACTCCTCTTTGGCCATCCGTGGTCGTTTTCGGTAAGGACAGTCTTGAGCCATAAACCACTCCTGGGCAGAGGCGCCACTGAAGGAGCAGGCGGGAAAGCACCAGTTATTCTGCATGATGATTTCTCCATGAATCCTTTTCATCAAGTTGTTTATAAGGACAGATCTTCGGAGGTACACTTCAGGATCATCGATAAACTTCAGCTTTTCTAAGGACATGTAAAGGATGTGGGCTCGTTCCTCAAAAATTGAGATGGTCTAAAAATTTTAAAAAAAGAAGAAAGCTTAGAAAATGGACTGTACAAAAATATCATGCCTGCATATTTCTTTCTTGGCAGGATCTGGTCTGGCAATGTTGTGTTCTTGCTTCCCCTGGGGTCCACTTAGAAAGGCTGACCCCAATGCTACAGATGCCCCCCATCCTTACCTGCAAAGCTCCACCCACTTCTTTTTTTTTTTATTTTCAGAAACCAATCACAATCTTATTACAGGGACAACAAACTAGGATGTAAAATAACCAACTAAATCTATAAGTTTTTTTTTTTTGAAGGTTATTTTCCTGGGGCATGAAAACCATTTATAAAGTTTTCAAAGTTTTTAAGGACCCCTTTGGAATTACACTTCTAACTGCCTATATATGTAACAATTTGGTTAACACTTTGGAAAACTCCCAAGTTTTCACAATATCCCCAAACCAACATTGATACTCTTATGAGTATTTTGGTTTGACACTTTTTTTGTTGTTGTTCTGTTTAGTTATACAGGACAGTAGAGTATATTTTGACATATTATAATACATGAAGTATAACTTCCCATTCTTGTGGTTGTACATGATGTGGAGTTACACTGTTCATGTATTCATATATGAACACAGGAAAGTGATGTCTGACTCATTCTACTGTCTTCCCACCCACTGGTATGGTCACACCAGAGAATCCAGCCCAGTGCAGATCTCAGCAGGGGCAGCCTGGTTGTTCAATCTTTTATGGCTCAGTGAGGAAGATGATGAAACACACAACTAATCTAAGCTGTTAGAAGTTAGAAGAGCAGTAACCTTGGGTGGAGCAAAGGGGTAGTGACTAGAAGTGGGTTCAATGAAGCATTCTGATAGCTGGTTACATTTTGGTTCTTGACCTGGATATTAATGATGTGGGTATGTTCATGGGTGAAAATCATCAAGCTGTACTTCACTTGCACTTTTTTTTAATGTGTGTATATACAAATACATATGCACACATAGGCACACACATGTACTGCATATCAATAAATGATTTTAAAAAGATGTCAAGGCACAGATCATAATGGGTATGCTTTGAAGTATACCCAGAGTCTGATCTAGCCGTCAGGGAGCATGAGATTTGGCTTTTGGTGCTGTCCTTCTTTTAATCCTCTGGGTGTCATATCTGTAATGACCCTTGCTTGATAAGAGAATGACAATAATTAATGAGGCTCAGACATGGACAGTATCTTTCAGTTGAAGGACCAAAGTAAGCTTTCTTTTAGGGTCTGGCAGGAGAAGGCAACTGCAGAGAGGAAATGAGGGGACTCACTCTTGAGCTGTGAGATACCATCCCTGTGTGATGGTTGGTGCAAATCCAGTAGGAACTGGAAAACTGCTACAACCACAACTTCAAAATTGAAAAGAAAATAAACTGCCAGTGTCCTGGGGGCCAGCTCTCCCAGATCATTAAAAAAAAAAAAAAGGCAAACTGGTAGCATGACCCAAAGAGCTGTGAATTAAATCAGGGAAGACTGACCAGAGGCCGAGACAAGGACAACGCACACAGGGAAAGGAACATCTGCCAACACATGCTGGTGTCTTTCTATGGGCAAAGCAAAAGCAACATCTAAAGCATGTGGTACAGGTGCAAGAGGAGACAGAAGGGAAGCTGAACTCAAAACCCCTCTGCATTTCAGATAACAATGGTCTGGGGCTATATCCTCTTTCCGTCTTTCATTAAATCACCAGATCATTTGTGAAGGAAGATTATTATAAGGAAAAAAGAATTGATATTTCAAAAGTTCCATAATCCTATGCTCTTTCCCCATCTTAATAATCTCTTAGAATATGTGCAAGAAAGTAAGGTTTGTTCTTCTCTTAGGAATGGATTCTATATTTCAACAAACTTAACATGAATGAATGTGACCTCCCTCAGCCATGAATGAAAGTAAGAGGAAGCGCATGTCTGTATTGCATGCACATACTGAGAAGGCAGGGAAAGCCCTGAGGAGCCACCCCCATGTGGGTACACAGAAGTAACATGGGCCACCAGAGGCAGAGCTCAGGCTGGGGAGAGCATGTCAGGACAGAACAAGTGCATTTCCTGGCACATGAAAGTGTAGAACAACCATAACCCTTCAAGCAACTTGAGAAATATTAAATCTTAAGTAAAAAAGATGTTTGTTGCATTGTATGATTTTGTTATTTCTGCATAGAAGATCTCTTTCTGGCTCTCTCTTCAAGTACTTGTGAAAAATAACACAGGACCCAAAAAAGTGACAACACTTAATGTGGCCCTCCAAAGAAGTGGCTCATTTTAATTTCTGGAAATGGATCAAGCAAGTAAGTATCTTAAACTCTTAATAAAAATAATGACTATTAAAAAAAAACATACTTTATGGCTACAGCTGCTGAGTGGTGGGTGAAAATCCTCTTCTTCCACATACTTCCTCTTAAAGTATGTGATCTTGGATGTTGTTATAGGATTTGAAATTCCCCTGTAATGTGATCCTGTGGTAATAAATCAGATATGACAAATAACATGCGGTTTGCCAGAGGTTCTCCAAACAAAATACTTTCATTTCCTTTTCTTCCAGAGGATAGCTTGGCTACATCTTTGTCTGTACATGTGGTGATTAAAAATAAACATTTGTCTTAATAGTTGCTATCACACAGAATCCTGTGACCCAAGCTGGGCGACGGCTTCCAGGCAATTTTAGAGGAAAATGATAACTTTCAGCACCTACTAAACACTCAGATTCTTAACTCAATGCATAGACAAACAGTGAAATTTGTAAAGGGGAGGAGTACGGCAACTCCGAAATAATATTAATATTTATTCCAACTGTTTCATTAAATCCAGACAACATAACATCACTATTCAGAAGTATACATCTTTAATGGGAACCACTGGTAACCAGACTTCTTTTAAATATTTTTGGTTCTAGGTAGTAAACACATGGGGACACACTGGTGTTATAACAGTTCTTTTAAAATGCAAAACTTAGATATTAAAACTCAGATTTTGGGTAATTAAAATCATTTTCACTCTTAAAAATGTAGCACATCATTCATAATAAAGTAGGCTTTATTATTAATAAACAGACTTCCTTCAAGTCTTATTTTATATTTTAGTTTTTTTTTCTTTAAATAGCCAGTGCTACCAAAAAATCCCCAAAGGAACTTAAACCTCAAGGATAAAGAATCAGGAAGAATAAACTTCTATTTTGTTGGCTTATAATAGTTTTCCTCCAATACCAAAGCCGGTCATATGTTCCATAAAGAGAAAAGGTACACAGCTGCTCATCCAAAGTGCAGATTCTTTTATGTCTCAAGGGGGTAAAGATTTCACTGTCAAGCCCACCAGAGTTTGTGCCACTCTGAGAGAACTATACAGTTGTATGAGATTGGAAAATAAACTCAGAGTTTCAAAAATTTGGTTTGGTTCTCCTAAAAATACAGGCCCATGACTAGTATGCAAGGAGCAGCAGAGGTACAGGCACATTTGAATGCAATTTAAATACCACCACTGTCCTCTCCAGGAGCCCTGGGTTTGCTTATGAAAGGCACACTGGCAGCCCTGGAGCATCAGCTCTCAGCTCAGAAGGACGTCCCATCTGTCTACCAGTCTGGCTGTGGAGGGCAGAAGGGGAAGGTCAAGGGCAATACCTGCCAGTGGGGGACCGGCTCCCCGGTCTCCCTGCAAAGGAGCCTGTGCTGGCCCCGGGGGGCTTGGGCCTCTGTAGCTGTCAGCCTCCCATAATGTTTGGTACCCAGCAATTTCAGCAGCTCCTTCCGAGACAATGGGCTCGCAGAATCTATTCATGGACAGAACCAGAGTCATCTCTGACAGCCTCAGATCTGGAAAAAGAAAAAGAGAAAACAGCCCTAATCAAGACCAAGCTAAGGGACAGCCTTGGCATCTTCATGCCTTTGCTTTGGGAAACTTTTACTTCCCAGTCCTCCCCTTCACCCTGAACCATTTGATTATTTTCCCAAGAAAACCTCAGCAAACTCCTGCTATTAGCTCAGCCTCTGTGTTCAGCAATCTGCATCTCAGGGGCGGATCTTTAAAAGCCCATTTCTTATTGTTCTCAGATTCCCTTCAGCCCTCTTCCAGACAGCTGCTTTGCCTCCTAAACACATTTTCCTCCTGACCTTCCCTCAGAAAATGTTCCACTAAGAGGCAGGGCCAAAACCCTTGCGCTTCCTTTCTATTAATAAGGCAAAATCAATTTTCTAGTCAATCCCCCGGGAGTCTCCTTTGATGAAACCCGCTAATCAATCAAAAGGAAAGGGCGGGGGAGGCAGAAATCTCCACCATAATCCCAATTGATACTCTGAGGTTCAGTCTGTTCCGCGGCCCCCTGTCCCCTCCTCCTCTCGCTTCCACAGGCCAGTTCCTCTACAACATTCTGGGGGCTCCCTCCACTTTCTCCTTCCAAAGCGAAGCAGACAGAGAGACACTTGGTAGTTGTTTCCACCAGCCCTGATCCGCCTGAACTGGATCTGCCTCCAGTCAAAACACTGTGAGATGAAGACAGAAAATTGGCTCCAGTTTCCAGCCGTGAGTTGCAGTCCCACAGGAGCCAAGCACAACATCAACGGAGCAGGCAGAATATTAAACAGCAGCCAGGGCTCAGGGGCCAGAGGCAGCCAGCAACTCCTTACACAGCAAAGCCCAGACACAAGGCAGGAACTTTCCAAGAGGCAACACATCACTGCTCTCCTCTCCAGGTCACGCCCTTCCCTGGAGACTGCAGGAAGATGGGAATATCTTTGATGGTGATGTTCCCTGGGCTCCTCCATAATTCATGCATGGGGCCACTTCCATGGGGACTCCATGTTTTCACTTGATCCAAAGAAGGGTTCAAGGTAGGGTCAAGGATAAGTTGAAACAAGAACGAGAAGAGAGTCTGATATTAAAACAGAAAGATCTTGGGGCCTTAGACCAGTGGTGACAGCCCCGAAGCCTCGATGCCTTGTTAACTGCCAATTCCTTTAGGAGACCCAAACCTCCACTCTCTCATTCTGCGGTTTAAAGAACTGTCACAAAAGTGATGTCAGGCTTGCTTTCTGAAGATTGATTGTCTTTCAAATATACACTAAGGGTCTCGTTCTTTCTTTCTTTTCCAAATTATACAGCTTGTAATGTTTGGAGGTGGGTGTGAATCTGTCATTGTCTCGAGGGAGACCATTACTCCCTCATGCTATAACGAAGGTCCACTTCCAGGTAAAAGAATGAAAAGCTTCAGGGTAAGGGGAAATAGCTTCATTAAAGTGACAAAGTCCTCTGGCTAACAGAGCAGCTCTTGGCAGCAGTGCCTGTCTTTCATCAGGCTTCTCTCTCAGTTCTCAGTCAGTCCCAAACCCACTGAAGACAGAGAAGGTGTCCAGGTCATTGGGCGGAATTAGTACTCAGCTGATTTAGGCTGCTAAACCTGACCTCCCCTTTCTTTCAAGATGCCCTCCAGAGAGACATCCACAAGGACTTATAAGAGAACTTTGTTACAAGAGGGGGAGAGAAAAGAGGTTTGAACAATTATGAAGAAATAATGGATATGCCATTTATTTTTTTTTTCTGTTTGAATCATCAACCAAGAAATTTAGCCTCTGTTGATTTAACAAACTAAGCCACTCTGTCCATCACTTCTCAAACTCCACAAGCAGGCAAGGTATCAAACCTCAGGATACTTTATGCCCTGGAAAACTCTCATGAAATGATCCAATTTCTTAAACTATTCTAAGAGACGATCATATCAGGAAATGCTATTGCTAGAAGCACACAAATCATAGCTTTTTATCAGAATCAGCAGGCTTCTCTTTATTGACAAGAATGATATTTTCCAGCTTGAATTTTACACTCACTTTTGTGCTGGATTCTGGGGAAAACATCCAAGCCTTTCGCCTGGCAGAACTTTTATTACAAATAAACAAAAGCAGGTTGACAAACTCAACCCGCTTAAGAAAGAAAAGCATTTGCAGGCCCCCAGTAGCAATTACCTTTGTTTAATAGGATGTTCCTGGGCCCTGTGCTGTTTTATGTTAGTCAGAGTTTGTTTGTATTATAATGGTGAGTAGCTTTTTTGGTTGTTAAGAATTTCAGTGTTTCTATTTGTTAGCATTGTTTCCAGCATATGAAATTTCATCATTTTGCATTTGAACTTGAAATGTGGCATAATAGTTTTTATTTTGGTTGTTTCTTTTGTTTACAACATCTAATTTCAGTTAAGTTTTTCCTTTTTGAATTGGAAACTGTTGCACACAAAATTCTAAATGAAAGAGGCTGGGTTCTGCAAGTGATTTATGTAAATCTGAATAAAACATGAATGAGTTGGGATTATTTGGGAGCAGGGAGGAGATTTTGCAATTGCATCTTCCTAGCCTACTTAGAACTTACACTGGGAAATTAACAAATTAAGAAGGAAAGTTTTAATGTTCATGAAACACTGGACTGTATAGCATCAACATCAACGTTTAACATGCATCTTTATTTGTAGTATGTGTAGACAGCCAAGCTCATTATTCTCAGAATGATGAGATTTACATTACAATTCTGCTACAGAATTCAGAAGTTCAAGTCCACAAATTCATGTGCTGTTAATATTCAATATAGCCACAAAGATGTACACTATGGCAAATTTTTTAACATCAAAAGTGAACAGATTCAAAAGGAGGGTGTTAAAGTGTGTTTTATCTGTGCATGCATTTAAAAAATTAAAAAAGCCCTAACCCTTTATCCTCAGGCTACTGTGTGTCTGTTTTGTTACCCAAGGGGATGTAGTGGAATGACCCCCTCAAGCATACTCAGAAGGCTGAGGGTTAAAATGTCAAGCCGTCCTAGCAAATGTTCATAGTAAAGTTACCAGGCATTTCAATACAATTTGGCGTTTCCAGATGAGCAGTGCTTGCTCCTTCCTTCATTATAATGCTAATAGGAGTGGCTGGCACACAGAACAGGAGGGTAGCTATGATTCAGTGGCACCTTGAATCTAACAGAGGGCTCCTGGTCATGTTTTGCCCATCCCTCCTCCCATCTGTCATTAGAAATCAGAAAACATTTTATTGAGAGCATTGTAGCAGTGACAGGACTGATTCCAATGCTGGAAGCCGGGAGGTAAAGGGCAGGTATTTCCAACTCACTCTTGACACTGCCAGTCTTAAATATTCTGCCCAGGTGGAATCAAGCCCCTGACCTGGACATTGTCCCTAACAAGCTCTCAACACCTTGGCTGGCTCATGGTGGTGGTTGTGGAAGAGGCTGAATAGGCAGAACAAAATCTTCCAACCTTTCTAAACAGACAGCTGTCTCTTTTCTGCTGGTCCCTGCAGTACACCTGTCTTCCCCGGGAAGTCCATTTCTCAGCTGTTATCCTGCGAGGCCAACAGCTTAAGTTGGGTCTTGGGGCTGGGAATGCGGGCGCTGCTCCTAAGGAGGTTGAGGGGTCCCCTGGGTGATAGCCCAAAGAGGGGGGTCTGGGGTTTGGCGGGCCAATCCCCTACCAGCGGGTGGCAGCCACCACTCCTGGTTTCCGCACAACCACACCCCCCCGGGATTGGCGCCCAGGCCCCTAAATCTCTCTCCTGGGTAGCGATCAGAGCCCGGCCAGTTGCTGACCGCAGGAGAAAGTAAACACCCCAAGTGTCTGGGAACAAAGGCAAGTTGTCTTTCCACGGTGCAGGAGCTCAGTGCCTCTTCTGAAGAATAAGAGCTATTATTATTCATTCTTTCTTTCAAAACCAAGTTTCCTTCTAAGGGAAATAAACACCGAAGGTAGGATTCCAAGGAAATGACTCACGGCGGCTGGCAGGGCTCTGGCTAGGCTGGCCCGAGCCCCGCGCTCCTGCCCGCAGCAGATGCCTGCGGGGCCCTCCCGCCCTCACGGCCCATGCCCGCTCAGAGCAGGCGACTGCGGGAGCGCCCGGCGCGCTGGTGGGACCCGCCGGCGAGCACCGGGCCTGAGCCTCCTTGGACCTGGGGTCCGCCTCTCCCCCCAACATCTGTGGCCGCAGCCGGGCACTTGGGAAAGTTGCTAAGGCCGAGGAGGCGGGAGGAGAGAAAGCGAGGAGAGAGGCGGAGGCGTGGACCCGGCGGGCAGCAGCCTCAGCCCGCTGGGGAGGTGAGCTGAGGACAGAGGAGCCGCCGCCGCCCGCAGCGCGGCTCGGCTGCTGGGGAGGAGGGTGCGGGGGCGGAGGTGGCGGGGGACAGAAGGTGTCAGCTCCCGCAGCTATTCCTTTTTCTTGCAAACGCGCGCTCCTGACATCCATAACCCCTCCCTCCCCACCTGCCAAGCACCGCGGCGTCCAGCTCTGGGAACATCCTTCCTGCTGACCCTAGAATGAGGGGCTAAGCGGCCACCCAGGACCCTGAGGTCTCACCCAGAGCTGCTGTCCCTACCAGCCTCTGGAGTCAGCTCCTGCGCGCGGGCGACAGTCGGAGCAGCCCTAGTGGAGGCGGCGGTTCCCGCCCTGGTAAAGGGCCCCGCGGCGCATGCTAGCCCCGGGAAAAGCCCGCGCCGCCTCCGCGCCCAGCTCTGCCCCGGCCACCTCGCCGCTCTGGCCGCCTCGCCGCTCCGACCCCGCAGCAGCCGCCCCGAGTCCACTAGGTGACCCGGGCGCTGCCCTGGAGCCGGGGGGCGCGCCGGAGGCCGCGTGGGTGCGGGTTTGCGCCGGCTGGAGCCCAGAACCTGGCCCTCGCCCTCCGCCCGCCCCGGCCTCCACCCCCGCCACCCGCGCCCAGCCGGGTCTTACCGCGGGGTCAGCGGGGAGGCGGCGGCGGCCGCAGCGCTTGGGCTGCCGCTGGTCCGCTCTAGGCTCGGCGCCAGCCGGACCACCGGTGCACACTCGCGCCGGTCCCGGCCGAGCGGCCCGGTCGGCGGTGGCCGCTGGTGCGCGGCAGGCGAGGGTCCCGGCAGGTCCCGCCGCCGCGACTGGGGTGCTGAGCCGCCGTCGCTGCAGACGGTTATGGTAATGAGCGGCTCTGTCTAGCGAGGAGCGTGTGAAACCCGTCAATCCTGTTTGCCATTTCCCCGTGGATTTCCGAGGAGAGGTTCTGCAGGATGCCCCCAGGGTGAGAGAGGGAACATGACAAGCGCGCCCGCTCTCCCTCCCTCTCTCTGCTCCCGTCGCCGCCGCCACCGCTCCTCAGGCAGCACACGGGGCGCCTTCCCCTCACCCCCACCCCAGCCCGCCCCCTGCCTCCTTCCCTCCTTCCCGCCCTCCCTCCTCCCTCTCCTCCCCTCCCCTCCCGGTGCCCGGGGACACGCGGGCCCAGCTCCAGCCCGCAACCCAGACCCCACGCGCACTCGGCTCCCGCCCTAACCCTGGGGGCTCGGCTCCAACCGAATAATGTATTCACTCTGCAACCTTCTGAGATGTCTTGTCTTTTTTTATTTGGTTTAGTTTTGTTGTGTGTGTGTGTGATTAAAAAAAAAAAAACTGTGCCTTTCCCACCCTTTGCAAAAGACTTTCTTCTCCTTTGCCACAGCAAACGGAGATGAGAAACAGATGTCTGTGCAGGACCAAGCAGTTATTCTCCTCTCGCCGCCCGCCCCCGCCCGTTCCCCTCCTGAGCTGCATATGTATAAAAAAGCAACCTAGGTCCTGCTGCAACTTGAATTGGCAACTCTTTCTGGGTGGGGATTCTCTGGTGAAAACCTCCAGGGGAAAAAAAAGTAATAAAGGAAGCTATCCTTGGTCAAAAGAATGTAATTTAAGCTCCAGAATCACACTATTTTGCAAATAGTGGTTTCCCCTATATTGGACTCAATTGGAGTTTGTATTTTTGAAACATTAATTCATAACTTGTGTCTAGGGACCCCTCCATAGTTAAGATGGGTCATTTCAGGTGTAATGAACGCAGGGGCTTGGAATGCATACACCTAATAAAATCGGGGGTGGAGGAGGCACCTGCACAAAAGTGTTACAAGGACTATCGTGTTTGTTTACTGCTACTATGCCAGATGTGCTAAATATAACACTTCTTTAAAACAGTGATCCTCCAACTGTGAAAAGCCAGACCTCTGGCTGCCTGACTCCCTAGGAATCAGGGAGATGCACAGACTGAAAATCGGGAAGGAAAGGAACAAGATCAAGGATGAGGATTAGCATCTGCAAATTGAACTCTATCTAATTTGCATGTTTATTTCTTAGAATTGTAATTAAATTTGTGTAATAAATGTTTTCCATTTCATTTGTATACTTAAAATTTGGGTGACTGACATGCAGTTAAGTGAATTTCCTTTTTCCTTTTTAAAGAAAATGTGGTTTATTCAATAAAGCAGCAAACAAATATTAAGCATAATTAGAACTAATCTGTTTTGAAGGTGTTTTTGTTGAACTTTGTACATTAAAGACACTCAGAGGTTTCAGGGGTATTAGGAAGCTTGGAGGAGGCAATTATGCTGAAAACAGACTAACCCAACAGACTATCAGGAGCATTATTTCATTTTTTCCACAAGACATTCCAGGGTTGGATGCCTAGAATTGGGAACCGGCACCCGTCTTGGCTTTATTTGAAAACTATATCAAATTGCATTGGCTGGTGCATGATGCAGGTCATTACAATGATGATTTTAGAATTGTAAAGATGCCATTTATTTATTTATTTATTTGCAATCAATGAGAGTTGTAGTCCAGGTTAAAGGTAGAATATAATTTCCATTTGGGTCAGGGAGCAGGGCAAGGAAAGGCACAAGGGCATCCAAAGCAGTGTAAGTACTTGAGAATTCTAAATCCGTATGTAAAACTGGTTATCGTCTAACTCCAATGAACTAAATGTGAGGGCTTGGAGGCATGGCTTATTATTGTTTTTATCTCTCTGTATTAAAGTTTTATAGCATTTAAAGGACTATAGGGAAATCCACACACACACTTGGCTGTGTCAAAATACATAAAACCAAAAGGAGCAAATTAAGCATAAAATTGAGAAATAACATGAGACTAAGAATCAGCATGGGTTGCATTGGCATCTTTGGAGCTTTGCTTTGTCTCTGAGAAATGAGCCTTCTGGGAAATTGGCATTGCCCTTGGGTGAAGAGGACTCTTGGCTTTTAATGGTACAACCAAATGGCATCACAACACAAGAATCAAATCATTATGCTTCCCAGTACCCTTGCGGCTCTGGGTGTGAACCTGACCCTGTTTCCTTCAGATATGTCAGGCTAGCATGTCCTACTGCCGGCTTTCCTTGCCTACTTTTAATCTCAAGTTTATTGTTTTCTGAGATTCAGTGCCCAACTGTTGACAATGTGAACCTGTGTCTACAAGTAGAAAAGGCAGCCATATGTCTACGGAATGAGAAACATCATTTAAAAATTTAAGGTAAGTGGCAGCTATGGCTCGAGTAAAGAACTAACTGCCATTCAACAATGAAATATTTGGAATGAGTGAATGCTATTTATGAGGGACACTATTCGACTGAGAACTATGACATCATCATTTTGGGATATATGTGGATATGTGTGTGAGTTTCCAAGATAGACGGTTGATTATAAAACTTAAAATACTTGGAGCTGCAAATTCACTGAAGGCAGTGATTGTTTTTGTACAGTTAACAAACAGAGTGCCAGACTTAAAACTGCTGAAACCCATTTCACAAAATCTTCTACTCATTTGAAAGGGAGATTTTTGCAAGTAAAATCTGACTTATTCAGATTTCTGTGGACACAAACCCTGTTTGGATTAATAAAGCCTGAATTACTGGCTTTAAAAAAAAAATGCAACTCTTTTTAGAGCAAAAAGAAGCACTGAATTGAATTCCTCTTCTCCCTTCTTCGGACTTTCTCTAATTAGACTTTCTTATCCAATCATTTCATTGAACCTATTCTTGTCATTGTCACCTATCTCTTCCATGTTGCTAAATCCAAAGGTCTTTTCTTGTTTCTGCTCTTTCTTAACCTGTTATTAGTGTTTGAATCAGTTGTTCAATTCTTCCTTCTTCAAATACCTTTTAAAATGGCTTTCAGGATAACACACTTTTCCTGACTTGACTCTTACTTTACTGGGTGGTCCCTTCCAAGTCTCCTTTGATGATTCTTCCTGGGATCTCAAAATGTCAGTCTCCCTCAAGCTCAGCCCTTGAACTTCATCTCTGCTCTATAGCTCCTCCCTTGTCAATCTGATCCTGTCTCTTGGCTTCAAATATTGTCCAAATCTGATGACTCCTAAATTTATATCTCCAGCCCAGATTCTCTCCTGACCTCCAACTCCATTTAGATGTCTAGTAGGTATCACAAGCTTTGCAGATCTAAAACTCAATCCCTGATTGTCTCTGCCCCCACCAACGTGTGCTATCATTGACATTCTCTATTTGTTAACCATATTGTCATTGTTTTTCCAGTTGGTCAGGCAAAAAGTTTAAACCCATCCTTGACTCTTTTCTCCCTCACACCCTACATCTGACACATCAGAAATTCCTCAAGGAATTTCTTTTAAAGTTTTCTAGACACTGATCATTTCTCAGTATTGCTACTACCATCACCTGTCTAAGCCATCAGCACTGCCTCATGCTTGGGATATTGCAATAGCCTCCTAACTGGTCTTCCTGCTTCAATCTTTGACCCTCTCTACAGTTTAGTCTTGGCTCAAAATTGATGTCACTGATGTTATTTTTTGCTAAGACTCTTCCTAAGGTTCCCTATTTTACTCAAAAGCCAGAACTTTGCAATGGGCTGCAGAGGCTGACATTTCCCTGAATTTCCTTGACCTCACTCTGAGCTGCAGTCACTCCAGTCATTCTGCCTTCTTTCTGTTCCTCCAACATGCCAGGTCTTGCTAGCCTCAGGATGTTTGCACAGGCAGTTTCCTGTGTGGAATGCACTTTCCCAGATAACTGTGTAGTCCAATGCTCACCTCTTCCACATCCTGCTCAAATATCACTTTCTTAACAAGTCCTGACCACACTGCTTAAAATGTGAACACTTCAACTCTATATCCTGCTTTATTTTTATCCAGAAGATTGATTAATAAGCTCTGTTTTATGTATATAGTCTATTTACCACTTCTCTCTTTCTGCTAGGAAGTGAGATCCATATGGCAGATATTTTAATGTTGTTTTTTTTTAATTTACCCCTGTCTAAATCTTCATTGCCTAGTACACCAAAGACAATAAATACGTGTGTTGATTGATTGAGGATTTGACTGAAGGTTGTTTCACATATGTACAGAAACCCAACAAGGCTAAAATAGAGCTATTCTAGTGCATGTAGAATGGTGAAGCAGACAGTTTATTTTGTTACCAACTCATTTGCCTCTTGTAGAATTCTTTGCTTCCGTGTTCTCATCCATCTGCAGCATTTCAAGACCTGAGGATACTACCAGCGTCCTTAGCACCCAATGGTCTCATGCTGCCCTGCCTGCCGGAGAGTCTCCAATACAATGTCATCAAGTGGGTGCTGGTGCTCTGGACCAGCCCTCCTTTCTCCCAACTCAGATTTCCATCATCACCCAGATGCTTCTCCTAAGCTACAATCTTAGACAAAATTACAAAGTATGTGAAGTTGCTCTCCAGGACCCTATAGTGTTACTTCTTGGCAAAGCCACCTTTGCAGAAGCCCAGAACTCCTCCACTTTCTCACCTTCCTTCAAAACTCACTCAGAAATGCTTCAATAATTACATGCCTCATATATGCAAGAATTGAGCTAGGCAAGACGGGTAAAGTAGAAATGAGTAAGGCACTGTTCCTAGACTTATGGGGTTGTCCATATGGTGAGCTACAAAGACAAGCATAGAATTAGTGGTACTATTTAGTAACTCAGGGCATAGTAGGAACCATGGGATACCAGTGATGGACAATCACATTCTCAGTGGGATGATCCAGAAAGACTTAGATCTAAGAAAGTAAAATCTAAGAAGTTGACCTTGAAGATAGGTAGCTCTCAATATGTAGAAATGGGCAATGAGTGAAAAGTATTCCAAGCAGAAGAAACAACTGGAGGAAAGATATGTAAGTTGGAAAGCAAAAGGTACTTTTAGAGAAGAGTGAGTGATCCGGTTTTACTAGAGGGCATGGGAAAGTAGAAGGTAGATGAAGCTGTATCATAATAGACACTGAAAAACAAAATGAGCTTGATTTTTATTCAATAAGCAATGAGTTCATTAAAGATCCTTGAACTAGGGGATGACATAGTCAAAGCCAAGTTTAAGGATGAGTGAGGTCCAATGGAAAATGGTATTGGGAATAACAATCAGAAAGCTCTTTTGGCCGCCAAGAGAGGAAAAATGTGGTTCTGCATTAGAGTGCAGGTCTCTGAGTGAGAAGAAGACAGCTGAGATGCCACAGGTGTGAGACTCTTGGACATGTGGGAGATGGAATGTTTGGGCTATACTTAACTGTGGGAAAGAGGAGTAGAAAGTGACTCTGAGGTTGCTGGTTGAGTTACTGTGTGGTCAAGAAACAGGTTTGAAGGGAATAGGATGTGCTGGTTCTGGGTATGTTGAATGTGAGGTGTTTATGGAACAGACAGATGGAGCATCCAATAGACATCTGAATGTCCTGGTCTAGCTGAGGCAGAATAAGAGAGCAAATTATAGAACCGTATCATTATTTTAATATATATTGAAGCTGAAGCCTTAGAACTTGGTGCAGTGGTTGAAGACATTGTCAAGACCCCAAGAGTGAAAGAGTTACATCACTACTTTAAACAATCTATTAAATGCATTTATTTAGAGGTGAAAACAACATTTGTGGGCTAGATATATGAGTTATTTCAGTATTATCTGTAGTTAATAGTGTACATCCTTTGGCTTAAATTTAAAGGAAGAAATTAGGGATTTTAGTACCAGTTTTAGTACCAGGAGTCTCTCCAAACTGCCTTGAAAGCATAACACAGAGGTAATTTTATGACATGTTTCTGCATGTGGCTGAATTTACTTATGTGCCATCATAGGTGGAAAGTGATTTGTTTCATCAGATAATTCTGAAATAATCCCTGAAAAGATGTTCATTATTGATCATGAGCTCCGAGTGTTATCTCTCTTAGGGATATTTGCATTTTAATAGGAGTATCATAACTTTAATCAAAGCAATTAATAATTAATGACATGATTTCAGATGTAATACAAGTCAGTAAGTATTATTTCTTAATGGAAATTCCATAACACATATCATCCTTGCTCAGGGTACTATTTGGGGGGACCTACACTGGTGAATAGCTAGGAATGATTTACAGTAAGCTTACCAATTATGTGTAGAGAGATGTTCTTCTAACATTCTTGGTAATTTTTTAATTAAAAAATTTCCATTGAAATTCCCTTAATATTATTAATACTATATTAGCTAAAAAAGCATGGTAACTAGGTGTCCAATGACACCAACATTCATCTCAAGACGTCAAGGAGAAAATGGGTCCTAAGTCATGTATGAATTTGGGTTGGACCTGGATAACCAGAGAAGAGGAAGACCCTCTGTGTGACCCACATGTGACCATGAGCACTGAGTACTCCAGAAATGAGGGCACTGGATGAATCAAAGCCAACTCGATGCTTCAAAAAAATCTTCCTGTTTGGGAATATGGCCGAGCTGTTGTCAGGAGCACAGAGGGAGGAGGGAAGAGTTGTTTGAGCAAAAGGTAGTGAAAGAGTGTGTGTGTGTGTGTGTGTGTGTGTGTGTGTGTACACATGTGTGTGTGCACGTGCGCGTGCTTTGGAAGTGGACTGGGTTTAAACTTTTTACGTAATAAACTTGGATAATAAGTTAATGAGAAAATGGTGACATGAATATTTGCCAGAAATATCAATTTTTTTTAGTTGTTGTTATTTCTCTTTTCCTCTTCCAGAGATTTTCTTCCCTGTATCCTTTTCCTTTTTTTTTTTTTAAAGAGCATATGTAGTTTTTTTTTCTTCACCAAAAACCCAACACACAAGATCGACACTTTCTAGAACACTTAATTTTGAAATCTGAATTACTGAATACAGAGGTGCCATGTTTCATCTGAAATCTAAATGCAGATTTTGGTGAGGCCAGGGAGAGGCTGTGCAGGGTGGTGGTGGTGGTGTGGGATGTCCAGAGCTGGACAGCGACACACAAGGCTGTTTAAGCCTAAATATTATTCTCATTGTACAACAACAAAAGCCTCCTGAAACCCTCGTTTTATCATCCCAATAGAAAGAAGATATAAGCCAAGGGGCATAAGATCCAAAAAGGGGGCATATATGGAGAAACTACAGCCACTCATAATTTGATGCAAACTCCCTTTCCTTCTCTTAACATGCCTCATCTGTACATTGTTATAAAACAGGCAGGCTAAACATTTTATGCACAGATTAGATAGTCAGTGATACTGTGTCATCACAATCAAGCTGCATTGGCACATAGAGAATTAGCCCAACATAGTTCTTTCAGGAGCTGTGGTATCTGTAGACATTGGCAGTATTTTTTTTGAGCTCAAATTTCACCTACAAGTCTTTACACATTAATGTACACCTAGTCTATTTCTGCTTTTTATATAAGATTCAAGCCTCAAAGAAAAGTTTTGGTAACTGACAAGAATACATTCCAATTAAGTAATAATTTGAGCTATTTTTAAAAAGTATAGAGCTGGGCGCAGTGGTCCACTCTTGTAATCAATCCCAGCAGCTCAGGAGGCTGAGACAGGAGGATCATGAGTTCAAAGCCAGTCTCAGCACAAAGCAAGGCACTAAGCAATTCAGTGAGACTCTGTCTCTAAATAAAATACAAAAAATAGGGCTGGGGAATGTGGCTCAGTGGTAGAGTGCTCCTGAGTTCAGTCCCTAGTACCGCCCCCCCCCCAAAAAAAATAAAAACCAAAACAAATAAAGTGCATCTTTATTCTGTTTTTGAGAAAGGATAGAGATTTAAGTGCCATTATAATTCTATTTATTAAATTTAAGTAGTATACTCTTTCACTACTAAAATGATTGACACAAAGTTTAAGTGAAATGTGTCCACTTTCACAAGAATGTTTTTCATAGATCAAATATGTTCCAGTAGAGATCTAGGATAGCTATAAAGGCATAAAGCCCTATTTCTGATAAAAATATAAGGGAGACATAGCATTTGCTAATCATTTTTCTCCCCTGTAGGTAATGGCCTTGGCTTAAAGCTCTTGATTGAATGACCATGTATACAACACAGAGAGAGTGAACTATGTCAATAACTGGTGCAGGAAAGGGGAACTGGGGGGGGGGTATACCAGGAGAAAAATTCATCTTTAAGCATTTCTTTGTATTCCTACTTTATGAGTAGTAAAAAGCATGCAGGCCTATCAAATTTCACAACAAAACCTGCTTATGCCATCGGAAAGGTATATTTATTTTCCACAATCTAAAGGGAAAGTCATACAATTGGTGCGGGAAAAAAAAATGGAGAGAGAGGCAGAAGGAGGCGGTGGGGGAGAGAGAAAGGGCGAGAGAAAGAAAGAAAAGAAACAACCTGCAGCAGACATCACCTGAGCAGGAAATTACACATCCTGCACACACAGGCAGGCTCTGCACACACATGCACAGAATTCATCTCTGACAATTTAATTGTTTAATGGTAGGACTAACAAGGAATCCTTTCTAAAGTAATGGCATATAAAGGCTTCCTAGTGAAGTTAATATTCCTGCTGCATTTGATGGGTGTTTCCCATTTGTGCAGTTCTGCCCTAACAGACTCCTGGTGTTTGATGGGGGGGGAAGCAGGAGGGGTAATGGGTCTGTATTCAATAGCAGGATCTGGAGAATGCCTTAGCCTGTGACCTTAGCCATTAAAACAATAAATCTAAGGCCATGATTGGCACCAGAGCAATTGCTTACGTGGGTTGTAATGTCTTGGCTTGCAGTCCTAAAGGTCTGGTCTTCGTGGACCACAGGCTGGGTGTTTCAGGCACAAAGTTCTGCATGCAGAGTTGTCTGTTTTTGCTCAGTTCACTAGAACCAGGGTTTGGCAGCCGTTTCTGCTGAGGTTGCAGGACTTCAGTGTGACCAGTCTTCTAGATAATGACATGCGTGATGCCTCAGCTGCTCTGGTTTGAATTCTCATCCTGAGTCACAGACTCTTCTCATATTTCCTTAGGTTTCAACCTTGCTCCTAGGCTTTCATTTGATCCCCGGATGGCCTGCCTGTTACAGCAGTGTACATAACCATGAACCCTCCTTGGAAGAAGGACCATCTCGAGAAGCAGGAAGTTTTCAAAGCAGACCCTGACATGTTCTCATTTGGTAGTTTCCATTCTTAATACATTTTACGTTGTTTTGCTCTGAGTGACTTGGCTTTGGATGGAAAACAAAGTTTCATTGCCTGCATCAGAGGAACTCAGTGGAGGTGGTCTGAACACCATGGAGAAGTTGCTTTGCTCTGCAGCACGTTTCCCTGTGGTTGTGAGCGACCAGCATGCTGTGCCGGCTCCTCTCACTGAAGCACTGTGTCTCTCAGTCAAGGAAAAGGCTTAGTAGGCAGAGTTGGAAATGACAGACTATTTTTAACACGAGCTTTCTATCCCACAGCTCTGGTTCCTACTTCTATTATCATTACTTATTCATAGACTTTTATTCCCAAATATCATTACCCTTTACCGTAATAGGATCAGCAAAGCAACCACTTAAAACAAAACAAACAGATGCAGGAATCCAAGTCCAGGAGTGGTCCTGTTTTCTCCACTGTGCCTGCTCCCTGCCTCTCCCTGACTACCTAGAGGAGAAGTTGATTTTATCAGTCGCTAAGCAGCTTGGCTGCTTCAGAAATGCCAGAGTAACAAAGGGACTTGGCACCAGAAAAGGTGTGAAGGCACCAGCAGTCTAGGAAAACAGGAGGGAGGTAACAAAATGTAAGAAAAAAAAAAAAAAACAAGGGAGGAAGAAGGAAGAGGAGAAAGGTGGGAAGTGTCAAGAAAACTAAAAAGAATACGCAGTGTGCATTCCTTAAGCTTAGAGTCTGCGGAGGAAGACCCTTCTAAAGCAGACCCCATTTAATTTACAGTGAATCTTAAGTGGGATCCTGGGGTTATTCCCTGCCTTCTAAAGATAGCTACAACTTACTGAGGACCTGCTATGTGCTTTCTATATGTTATATGATTTGCACGTCTTTTAATAGTGGGTATCATTTTTTTCCTCCTTTCACATTCACGAAGACTAAGGTTGAGAAAGCCTGAGTGGCTTATCTAAAGTTGTATTTCTTAACTTAGTGGAACTGGAATGTAAACTTAGATTTCATGAATCAAAAAAAAAATGTGCCCATAACCATTACAATTTTTTCATATTGACACCCACAGAGATACATGGCCTTGCATTTTAATCAGTCATTTGTCTCTCCACTCATGCATTTATTCACTATATACCACCTTGTTCCAGAAGTGATTTAAGGTAGTGGAAATGACTTGGAGTTATACATATCTAAGCAGCTAGCACACAGTACACTACAAGTATGTGTTGATCAACAGAGTGGTAGAACCTTGATTTGTTAAAAGTTCAGGATTCTTTCACCTTTGCTTTTTTTTTTTTAATCCAGAAACTCATCTGTGGTTTGGATATGGAGACAAGAGACTGGATAAATCCATCTCCCCAAATCTCTTATAGACCTAGGCTTCTATACAGGACTAGCTTATCATGTGGAATGAAAATTATTTTCTCTTTCATCATTAATTACAGAAGGGTAAGAAGTAAATTGTCAGGAGGAAAAAAGAATAACTTTATCATAACCCAACAAACACTATATCAACCAGGTGATCAAGGTCAATGTTAACAAATGCTAACTCAAGTTGATAGTATGTATGCTCGGTGTGATGTATTGAAGTGGCACTTTACCTCTGTGGTCTTCCTCCTCAAATGCCATTACTTCAACCTAACCATGAAAAACACCAGGCAAATCCCAACTGAGAGGCATTGTATAAAATACTTGACTGGTACTCCTCAAAACTGTCAAGATCATCAAAAACAAAGAAAGACTTAGAAACTGTTGTAGTCCAGAGGAGTCCACCAAGACAGGATGACTACATATAATATGGTGTCCACAGAACACCATATTATCGGTGAAAACTAAGGAAATCTGAGGAAGTATGGATTTTAATTATAATGTATCATCATTGTTCATTAATTTAAAAAAAACACCCATACCATAAGTTGTTAATAAGAGCAAAAATAGTTGTACTGGGCATATGGAATTTTGTTGTTTTCTGTAAATCTAAAACCTTTGTACACAATTAAGCCTATGAAAATATGTTTATACACACACACACACAGTGAATAATCCAAGAATATGGAGAGAACCTGTAACATGACTAGATGGAGAATATTTGCCCCTATCTTGAAAGCCAATCCAATCAAGATGAATAGCTTTTTCTTAAATTAGTGCAATTTAGTTTCCTGTTGATTTTGGAGTTTTATGACTGGCTTTTGAATATTTAAAGATAGGGCCAAGTTGCAAAGGAATGATTCAGTTTATTCCTATGTTCCCAGTAGATATTCTTCTGGAATAACTGAATTCCATTGCAACATATGCTTGCAGAGCTTCCCTGGCTGGCACTGAAGACCTTCTTCCCACCACCCACAGTCCAATGTCAAGCTACTCCAAGGTGTTAATTTCTCTCTCTTTAGAACTTAACAAGGGTTCCTGAATCAATCCAGAAACTGGTCAAATAATTATCTCAATTCAAAACACAAATGCCACATCCTGTATATACTAATTGTTAACTCCTAAAGTCTTAGATGTAGCAATAACAGCAACTTTGTCATCAATAGAAATCTTAGATATGTTGGGGGCTGGGGTTGTGGCTCAGCACATGTGAGGCCCTGGGTTCGATTCTCAGCACCACATAAAAATAAATAAAATAAAGATATTGTGCCCAATTACAATAAAAAAAGAAAAGAAATCATAGATGGGCACCCAGCACATTACAGTTATTATAGATAACTTTAAATATTGTTTACACTATCACTGCTTTGTAATTATAGTTATTAGTATTTGCTAGTTATTAGATTTGCTACTGTATCTTGATATTTAATATATCAATTATGCACGTGGATTACTGTATTACAAATTTTAAAGTATTTTGATAATTGTATTTTACTATAATTGGTTTCTTTTGTGATTCTATGGTATTTAAAAATATATATATATGTGTGTATATATATATATATATTTTTAAATTTATTTTATTTTATTTTTTTTTGTGTGTGTGTTTTGATTGATTTTTTTGGTGCTGGAGATTGAACCCAGGGCCTTGTGCATGCAAGGCAAGCACTCTACCAAATGAGCTATATCCCCAGCCCCCTAAAAAATATATTTCAAAACATTTTTCTGAGAAGGAGTTCAAAGGCTTCTCCAGATTGTTAAGAAAGCTCACAGAACAAAAAAGTTGAAGAACCTCTGAAGTAGTGGAAGAAACTTGAATTGAGTCATAAATTGTGTACTCTCCATCAAATTCACCCCTAGGATACTCATTTTTCTCAGCAGTGCCAACTCTATAAGGAATCACTATTATTATTTGTTATCCTTGGCCATTAGCTAAAAATGACTTTTTACCAAGGTTTTAAATGCAGTTCATTGCAAAGAATATTTTTCACCCAATGATTTAGACCATGCTTACATGAGCAAAATGAAATGGAAAATTGAGTCAATTCTCTAGATAATAATTCACGCTAATAGGTTCCTACATTTGCCTGCAATATCCAGATAATCAAAGAAAAAGTGTTTTTAACTTGAATTAGCAGCATAGCAATATCACAATTCTCAATTGCACTTCGAATACATAGATTCAAGTGCCAGAATTGACGTTCTTAAGAATATGAAGAGGAATGTGACTCTTTCTGGAGATACTCCAAATACACACACTGAGATAACTCATATATTCCGGAGATGTTTGTGGTTGACTGTGCATCAAGATACATACTCACGATTGATTAGAAATGAGTTCTGTGTTAGATAAACCTTTTCATTCCATCTGGATGCACAGATCTCTAAACCAATTAGACTTCTGTGTAATACTTCTGTCTTAGGACAGTACTGTCTAGTTCAGACCTTCTGGTCATTTGTATGAATGTAGTGAATGTTTTAAATGGAAACACAGGCTTACTCTTGAGTTGAAGTGTATAGATCCTAAGCAATCTACATACAATAGTGTACATTCAATGATCTTTTTTAAAAAATATATTTTAGTTGTAGATGGAAACATATATTTATTTATTTTTATGTGGTGCTGAGGATTGAAGCCAGTGCCTCACATGTGCAAGGCAAAGGCTCTACCACTGAGCTACAGCCCCAGCCCCATACAGTGATCTTTTAAGAAAGCTTAAAAATTTCTGTGATTTGGATATAGTTTGTCTCACAAGGTTCATGTGCTGGAGGCTTGGTCCCTAGGTGGTGCTCCTAGAACCTAGCTGGAGCCTAGTGGAAACAACTTAGGCTATGAGAATTACCCTTAGAAGGGATTGATAAAAAGATCTGTTGCCTGGGGAGGGTGGGGCATGCATGCCTGTAATCCTAGCAGCTTGGGAGGCTGAGGCAGGAGGATCATGAGTTCAAAGCCAGCCTCAGCAACTGAGTTAGGCTCTAAGCAGCTCGGCAAGATCTTATCTCTAAGTCAAATATAACAAAGGGCTGGGAATGTGTGTGGTTAAGCATCCCTGGGTTGGATCCTAGGTAACAACAACAACAACAAAAAGTCTATTGACTCCTTAAATGTTTGATGTCTTGTCTCACCATACACTCTCTCCGCATAGGCATTTGCTCCTCCTAATATCCCATTCACCATGCTGTGATGTAGCCAGAAGGCCCTCACCAGAGCCTAAGAAGATGCAGGTGTCTTACTCTCAGATCTCCAGAACTTCGAGATCACTTTTCTTTATAAGTTACCCAGGCTGGCTATGGTGGTGCACATCTGTAATCTCAGAATTTTGGGAGGCTGAGACAGAAGGATTGTGAGTTCAAAGCCAGGCTCTGCAATTCAGCAAAGCCCTAAGCAATTCGGTGAGACCCTGTCTCTAAATAAAACATACAAAAGGGCTGGGGATACAGCTCAGTGGTTAAATACCCCCTGGATGCAATCCCTGGTACTGACAAAACAAACAAAAAACCCAGTTACCCAGTCTTAGTTATTTTGTTATGGCAACAGAACATGGACTAAGACATAAACCAAATGTACACTGAAAAGACTTGAATTAGTTAGAAAATCAAATAAAGAACTGGAAAGTCTTTGTGAGTCTGATCTTTTCCATCCCATGATAGAATTCATTCAGTCTAAAGAATGTATTATATTTTCTGTCTCAGCTATCCCCTCTCATAACTCTACCCCTGAAGCTCTAAAGAAGAATTTAATTCAGTTGACCATAATTATGTTGAGAAGATAAACTATAGCCATATTGACTCTGGGTAATTTTTGCAACAAAAAGAAAGTTATCTGGCCAGTAGACTATCACTTCAAACATATATTTCACATGGTATTAGTTTTCTGGTGGTTTGTTGGCAATCTTTGGTATTCCTGGTCTTATAGGAGCATCACCCCAATCCCTGCCTTCATTTTCTCATGGTGATTTTTCTGTGGATGTATCTCTGCGTTCACAATTCCCCCTTTCTATAGGGACACCGATCTTATTGATGCCCTTAATGACCTCATCTTAATAATCATATCAGCCATGGCCATACTTCTAAAAAAAGTCACATTCTGAGTGATGAGGGTTTGGACTTCAGCATATGAATGGGGTGGGGGGTGTCACAATTTAAGCCATAACATACACATTAAGTATTCAATATATATTTTTTTAATATTTATTTTTTAGTTTTCGGCGGATACAACATCTTTGTTTGTATGTGGTGCTGAGGATCGAACCCGGGCCGCACACATGCCAGGCAAGCATGCTACCACTTGAGCCACATTCCCAGCCCTCAATATATACTTGAAATATTGAATTGAAAGGTAATATGCCTATGAAAAGCTAGAGGGCCTTGAACTTCTTGAGAGGAAATGACAGTACTCAGAAAGCTCTGATGTCAGTGTAACCATCAACTTAGCAGTGAAATTAATTCCAATTTCTCTCTGTCTTTAAGGTAATTACTAGCAGAAGTTTTTAATAGTGAGAAGAATGAGCATGTATATTGAGGCTTCAACTAAACCGGTGTTTTAATGCTTCACTGTTCCCTATAACATGGGCATGTTTTCTAACACAGAAAGGATCCTTATGCTAGTAACCCTTGGGTAAAGTTGAGTCCCTAATCTAAAGATGGATCAAGCTTACACTATAGTTCCTCATTCCTTCCAGAATACTGTAGGTCTGCTTAATCATGCAATTTGAGTAGGGTGTCTTTACTGCCCAAGAATTTGTATCTCTGAGAATACACCCAAAGAAGGGAGATATTCCATAGGATCAATCTTTCATTGAAAGAAAGTGAAGAGATGTGGAGAGCAATGATCTAAATCCTGGTGTCTGACTCTTGTGGGCACATTGGCACTGGGAACTGCCTGTACAAAGGTTCAGGCCCAGATTCTCCAGTTGCTATGGTGACACTGGCCTGAGAAGGCTCCATGCCGAAGTGCAGAGCTGTTACCAGTTGAGGCCTTGAGTTCAGCACCTTCTCCCATGGATAGTAAATTCTGAGCAAAACAAAATAACCCTAATGTCTCACCAGTCCTGCGTCCTTCAGATTACTTGCTTTGCTGAAACGTTCCTACAATTAACCTTTTGATGATAAAACCTATATAATAAACTTGCTGAGCTCACTCTGAGTAGGTCAAGCTTCACCAGGGCTTGGCTACCCACCTGGCCCCAGCTTTTTTCCCTATGTGTGTCTGTTTGTCTTTTCTTTATCCCTCATTGCCTCTGCACATCAGGTATCTCATTAATTAATGGCCACAGCCAGGAGAGATAAAAAGGTCACGGCAATGATATGGTTTAACTTAGGCCTAAGTTCCAATTCAAAATTAAGAAAGAACTTGCCCTTTATTACATATCTTCCCCAATTTTAATTTAAGATATCCATATGCACAATTTAAAATGTTAAAGTTCTATAAATTTTATAACTAAAACCAACAATTTCCATCTTACTTTCCTCATCCACAATTAATGCTAGCCAGAAACAACCGCTTACACACATTCAGGTCTTTCTTGTGGTATTTACCTTGATATTTCTAGATGACATTTCTAGAAGGCTACCACCTTCTATTTTTTAATTTTGGTTATCATCTATCATTGACTTCCCACTATGTAAGATAATATTCTCTTACACCCCCCAGATTCTTCCAATTCTCACCCCATCTTCTTAACATAGTTTGTGCTCGTCATTTCTGTCATTATAAGAAAATACCTGAGATAATTAAATTATAATGATAAAAGGTTTATTTTGGGCTCCCAGTTTTAGAGATTCTGATAGAGGATTGGATAGACCTATGCTTTTAAGGCTGTGGTGAGGCAGCACTTCATGGTGGCAGTGCATGGTGGAGCAAACCCTCTCACCTTATGCCAAGAAGCAAAAGAGAGTGAGCATGGGGTCAGGATACCACAATCCACTTCAAGATCACACTCCTAAAGAACTAAGGCACTATCGCTTAAAGTTTTCACCAGCTCCTAATAGTACCTCCCTGGGACCAAGATTTCTAACACATGGGCTTTGGGGGGACATTTAAGATCCAAACTTATATAATATTCTATTTCCTTCCCTTTTCCTCTTTCTCCGTCTTCCTGTCCCTCACTTGTGCACACACACACATGCACACGCACACTTTCTCTTTTGAGGCATCCTTTCTGGAGTCCTTCATCTCTCTGTTCTAATCAAAGATGCTGGTTGCTCCCCAGTCCTGCTGCATCCAGCTGTCATCCAGGAACTTCCTCTGTCATCATTCTGGGATTCGCTTCATCTCATTCCTATACTCTGTCTCCTATCTCTTGTTTCTTGGATCTCAAACGTTCTTCTTTTCTTAATATACTTTCCTTTTGATGGACCACAAGTTTCAGCCGCTTTCCTAAGAAAAGGTACGTAGGAAGTGTATTTTCTGAGGCTTCGTGCGCCTGTGATCAATTTGTTACCTCTTAACTCTATTATTTTTCTTTCTGATACTGGAGCTGGACCCTGTCCACATTTCTTTTGCCAGTTGGAATAATGCTAGGCTTTGTCAGTTGCAGGCTCTGGAAAGATTCTGTAAGTCACTGCAGAGAAAAAGTCTTCTTGATTTCCTCACGCAGCTGCCAACAGGTGGACAGGGGACTCGGTGGCACTTACCCTCCAGCAAGCCTCTCTACTCTGTCTCCAGTCAGCTCCTTCAATTCTCCAGCAGTCAGCTCCAGTTCTCTCCAGGGGGTGACCTCCTGCCTACTGGGTCCAGCTTCTTGTGGATCTGTTTTGGCTTCCGGTATCCCTAAGGAACTTCTCTGCCATTCTGCAGGCTTCAAACACACCCTCTATGATGAGATCTGAATTTCATCCTTTCAAGGAGGAAACCTTTCCAGTTGATTCCTTCCTCGGTTATGGATATTTTATCTCAGCCCTAGAGGAAGCAGAGGCTCCCTACACTTAGTATTCTCCTATTCTTTAGGGTCCTCTTTTACCCCCCTCTTAGTAGTTAATCATCTTTTACTAATTATGAATTCTTTGTATTCAGTTGTCTCTGCATCAGTCAGAATTCTAACTTAATTTTGTCTGATAATTTGCACATCTGAAAATGCCTTTATTCTATCATTTCATTTGATTGAATACTTGGCTAGTAGACAATTCTGGGTTGAGAATATTTCCTTCAGAATTTTGAATCCCCTTACATCTTTTTCTAGTTTCCATTGTCATTGCTAAGAAATTTGATGCCAGTTTGATTTCTGATTCACTGAACAATATTTTTTAAAAAAATCTCTGGAAGCTTTTAGGGTCTCCTCTTTATTATAGGGTCCTGGTATTTCATGATGAGTCTTGGTATGACTTTCATAGGTGTCTTGGTATTGCGTTGGACATCATCTGGAAACTGATGCCACTGAGTGTGAGACATTGTCTTCAATTATTTCTTTAATAACGTCCTCCACTTCGTTTTCTCTACTCATTCTTTCTGGAATTTCTATTATATGGATATTGTACTGTGCACACAGGTCCTCTAAATTTCTAAATTTCCTCTCCCATTCCCACCTCTGTCTTTTGTTTTTCTCTTAGCAGATTAACTTAACTCTTTGCACAATCTTTCTCTGCTACTGTGTGAGTTCATCGAAGAGCGAGGCATCGGGAAACTGGATGGGGCTTTGGTGTGAGTGGTGGTCTTCATCCCAGGGTGGCTGGACTGGACAGTGATAGGGCCCTCCATAATATCTGTGAGCCTTTCCTCTTGAGTGGGTCTATTTGCCCAGAGAGGGATATTCCAGTCTTCTTGGGGGTGTCAGTCTGGATGCCATTGGCTTTGGGAGCTAAACGAAAGAAGGTTGATAAGATTCTTACCTTTCTTACATAGACTTTGATTTTCAGGATAGTATTGCTGTTTCTGGCTTCCTGATCTCCTATGACCCAAGCTACTACAGTGCAGCCTCTTCAGAGAGAAAATCAATTTTCTATTGGGGTTTGGGTTGTTGTTATTTGGGGTACAGAGGAGCTCTGAGGGGTTCTAACTATATCCTATACAGACTTGCCCACCCTTCCATTTTTAGCACCTGTAATTTCTGAGTTTTTCTGGGGTTCTGTGGAGTTAATTATCTTGCTTCTGGGCTATCCCCCGTTTCCTCACCTCTGGTTTGCTTCACCTTTCTTTTATTTAGTGAATAACATACCACTCATGTATCTGCCTTCCACTCTCTGATATGTTATACTGTCATCTCCCTCTTTCTTTTGCATCGCTCTTAAAGGTGTATGTCTTTTAGGCCATCTCTTTTGTGGTAGTAAGGTTTGGGAAGGAAGTGGAGGCAAACTCATGTATTTAATCTGGTGTATCTGAACAAAAGTCTCTTTTGCTTCTTAAAGTTTCATTCTATGGGGCATAAGATAAGAAAAAGTGAAATTTCTCCCACTAGGCCTGTGGGGTAAATCTGGATAGAAATGCTACTTAAAAAAAAAAAACATTTTTAGCTGTAAACGAACGTAATACCTTTATTTTATTTATTTGTTTATTGTTATGTGGTGTGCTGAGAATCAAACCCAGTGCCTCACACATGCTAGGCAAGTGCTTTACTGAGCCACAACCCCAGGCCCAGAAATGCTACTTTTTCTATATGCAAAGCTTACTCTTGGAAAAATACAAAATTTGAATCAAGATATCCTCTATGAACATAAACCTTTAAGACCTTAAGCATCAACACTTCAGTAAGTTAGAAATCCACTGAATTAACAGGTAAAAAGATACAATAAAGACTGCCAACCTTAAAAGGAACCTGTGTATTTCATAATAACATGTGGATTGATATGGATGGAGTAAACTATCCCGAAAGATAATAGTTTGAAAAAGAAAGTATGTCCTTGATGTATTTCAATTAGCTTATTAGGTAAATTATTTATAGAAGAGAAAATAACTTCTTTCCAGGCTTGGAGAGTTCCTATCTATGGACATTTCTGTTAATTTGGGGGGAAGGTAAGAAAGGGGTTAGGTAGACGTGAACAGAGGTACAAGCTGAAACAGAACTCTGCTTGGACCTTATGCGGGCTCATTCAGTAAGTCTAGGTAGCCACCTGTAATGAGTGAGCTTCTCACTCTCACCAATAGTCAAAAAATAGTTTGAAATTTCTTGATTTTTTTAATTTAAAATGACTTTTTTTCTCATACATTTATAACAGATATAATAATTTTGAAAATTTTAAACCAATGTAGTTTAAAATTTCTCTTATAGTGCGATGCCCTGATTTTTCTCCTCACCGAATTAATATTTCACTGTCAGAGAAATGGCAGGTGTCTGCTGGAACAACGAATTTATTGTTCAGTTTGGTCCAACTTTCTTTCATTTTTCCATCTTTGATAATAGTCTTGAAAGTCAGGCTTTGTTGGGAGAAAAAAAAAATGTCAGACTTCACTTACCAAAACCGAAGTTTAGTGACCTGCACATAAAACTCCACCCAGAAGAGCTTAGAATATGAGCTAGAGCCATGCCCCCTAGCCCAGAGAAACTCCAGATGGGTTCAAGGAGATTCTGTTGACATCCAGGCCTGCACTTTGGGTTATAAAGGATAAAAATCTACCTAATCTTCCCAGTTGAGAGTAAATAAGGAATGCCACCTGCAAATTAGTGGCACCTTAGAGTTTTGTCTTCTATTCAAAAACTGTTATTTTAAATAACAATAGGTTATTTAAAAAACTCTTTTCATGGTTCTGGCATTATGCTAAGTATTTTACATGGATTATCGTGTGTGTGTGTGTGTGTGTGTGTGTGTGTGTGTGTGTGTGTTTTACAATAGTGTTATAGAGACATTCTTCCTTTTTTAAATATTTTTTAGTTGTCGATGAACCTTTTTTTTTATTTATTTGTATGTGGTGCTAAGAATCGAACCCAGTGCCTCACACATCCTAGGCAAGCGCTCTACCACTGAGCCACAACCCCAATCCCCAAGAGACACACTCTTTCAAGAAGGGTAATGAAGATTAAAGGAAGAGAAATATCTTGTTCATAATGTCCTGCTAGGAAGTATGAGAAGCCAAGCTCTGGCTAAGTTCCTAATACCTCTGCAAAGCTTTCTCCCCTGAACTTCTGTTTCTTTTCTGAACTCTAATCCTTAATGCTATGCTTATCTTTCCCCCAAGCAAGAGATAAGTTTGCAACTATTTACACCTAGTTCAGAGACAAGATTTGCAGTGTACTTGAAACTGATTCACACTAAACTGTTACCTCAGCCAGCCACCCACATTTAAAAAACTTTATTGAGGTATAAATTTACATAAAATTCACTCACCCTAAGTGTACAATGCAATGACTTTTATTAGGTTCACTGAGCTATGCAACCTGCCCTGAAGAATTCATTTTTAGGATATTTTTATCATCCAAACAAATTCCTTCATGCTCAGTTACAGTATATTCACATTTCCACCCTCAGGCACGGATACCACTTTCCTTTCTGTCTCTATAGATTTGCCTTTTTAAAGATCCTGGAGAAAAAAGAAATTGGACAGTAAAGGGTATTTTGTGTTTGACTTCTCTTCCTTAGCATAATCTTTATGAGACTTTGAAGTGTGTTTTAGTTCCTCTTTTAAATTGCTGAATACTATTCCTTCGGGTTGATATGCCTTATTTTGTTTATCCATTCAGTGGTAGATTGACATTTGGATTGTTCCTGTTTTTCGGCTGTTGTAAATAAAGCTGCTATGAACATTTACGTACTAGTCTTTGTGTGGACTCATATCTTCATTTTTCTTGAACAGATATCCAGGAGTGAAATTGCTGGATCATATGATCAGTCATCTTTGAATACGAATTCAGAGATTTTCCCTTAACTAAAGGAATTTCAACCATTAATAAGCAATGGAGAGACTTATAAAGCTGGAGGGACAGCAGGCTCTCACTGAAAGGAAATCTAGTTTTATTCTTTAAGAGTGACTTGTAGAGTGCTTCTGGTCCTCACAGAAGATAGACTATGTACTCTCTAGATGAGGGTAGGTTTTTGTTTTGGGAAAATTGGCAAAATACTGCTGAGATCAATCTCAGTTTGCAGGGTTGAAGAACACTTTTCTGCAAAGGCTAGTGTTATGAGGTCTTTCAAGAAATCTCCCTCTAAACAAACTGGCCATCTACTAAATGAATTCAGCCTGCAGTTATGTATTGTTGGCCTACACAACAAAGTTTGTATTTAAAAAAGATTAGATTTGATTGTTTATAAGTTGGTCATGCATTCTCCATTTTCCCCACATTTCCCACTACTCCCGACTGACCAACATAAGAACAAAGTTAGAGAACTCACATTATCTGATCTCCAGGCTCACTATCAAGTTACAGTAATCAAAACATTGTGGTGTTTGGTGGACTTGGAGATCAATGAAGAAAAATAGAACACAGGAATCAGCCCACTCTGATGTGGTCCTTTGATTTTTTTTTAAATAAAGGTGCAAAGTTGATTTAATGGAAAAGATAATCTTTTCAAGAAATGGTGTTAGAACTATTGGACACTTGTATATAAAATCCTCACAAAAACAAAACGCAAGCTAAAAAAACCACTGCTCTTCAAAAATAGAGCTGAAAAAATAAAAAGAAAGCCACAGACTGGAAGAAAATATTTGCAAACCACATTATCTCCCATAGGACTGGGAACCACAGTTTATCTATAAAGAACCCTTTTAAAATAGCTTCATAATAAAGAAACAAGTAAACCAATAAGAAATTGGGCAAGAGATTTGAACATACACTATACCAAACATACAGATGGCAAATCAGGCACATTAAAAGATACTCAACATTTTTAGTCATTAGAGAAAAGTAAATTAAAATCATAATATGTTACTGATACATCTATTAGAATGGCTAACCTTTAAAAAGTAAAGCAAAAATGACTTTCAATACTCAATTCTGGCAAGGATGCAAAGCAGCATTCATACAGTTTGTTTCAATGCAAAATTTTACAGCTCCTTTGGAAAATAGTTTAGCATTTTTTTAAATAAAGTTAAACATACACTTACCACATCATCCAGAAATCCCACTCCTAGCATTTTTCTAGGAGAAATGAAAACTTACATTCACAAAAAATTATACGTGAATGTTATAGCTATTTTATTTGTAATCACCCCAAACTGGAAACAAAACAAATGTGTTTCGCCTGGTGAGTAGTTATACACACTGGTACGTCCATAACAAGGAATACCACTCAGCAATAAAAAGGAACAGAGGGCTGATACAAAAATGTGGATGAACTCAGATGCACTCTGCTAAGAAAATGAAGTCAGACCCAAGAGGTCTTATGTTGTTTGATTCTATGTATACAATGTTCTTAAAAAGGTAAAGCAGAAAAAAAAGATGGGTGGTTACTGGAGTTTAAAAGTGGGGAAAAGATTGTAAACAAAGAAGCAAAAGAGACTAGGGAAGAAAGGCAGCTATCCGACATTTGATTGCAGGGGTGATTGTAACTGGGGTTTGTCCAAACACATAGGACTGTACAGTCTGCACTAAAAATGAAGAATTCTACTGTAGGTAATATAAGGCTGCTTTATAGTGCTATTTGTCATTTACAAGATAGTAACCTAATGTTCCAAGTAACTTTGAAATATGGAGAAAGTATCTCTCTTTGACTAATTATTAAGACTTCAATATGAGAAAAGTCAGCTTTCCAAATTTAGCTTGTATAGAAGACACAATGGTGGAGTCTTCCAGCACAAATCTAAATAAAGCTTTTCTGGTCATCTGTCTAGGCATGCTCACGTGTTTTCCTCTCTAATATAGCTATTAAGCCTATGAAATCTTTTCAGTTTCTACTTCATCTATGAGCACTTCTCATTTAAGTTTTCTGGTGTGCACGCAGAGTGATTCTGCTGCCTCGCTTTACATCTTCTGTTGCCTCTGACAGCAGTGATTGCCAATCATGTTTAATTTTGTTTGCCCAGAATAACAATGAAATGCTAAAAATATATATATATATTCTATTCACACTTCTTTTTACTCTTATAGTAACAGAAGAGCCTTAATGTCCTCTGAGGAAGCTTCTGGTAAAACAGAAGAAACACTATGAATAATTAAAAAATATGATATTTACTCCAGGAGAAAGATAAATCTTTGAAAAATCTCTGCTGGCAGAAAGCTTCACAATCAGGTATCATATCCTTACAAATAAATTGCTAGTCTTTTCTGGTGTCAAGGGATTTTCATAGTCAGATATTAATGAGATAAAGATGCTCAACCTGATCATTAAGGGTGGGAAGAAAGAGGATTGAGCTACTTCTTGTTAATTCTTATCATTCTTCATTGTGAACTAACAAGTGAGTACCAGATGCTTAGCATTGTGCAAAAACTATAGCTATAAAAGGAGAAGCAGATCCTAGACTAGAGAGGTTTTTTTCTTTTTGAGAGATTTGACTTCAAAATATTCAGACTTAGGAAATTATTTGCTTTTTCATCGGACAGACAAAACTTAATGGGATTGGCCATTTGACCTATTGTTGTTTTACTACATATGAATACAGGAAAAAAATTTCCTATTTCCTGAGTGAGGAATTAAGGTCAGTTGAAGAAAGAAGTGCTCAGTCAGTCAATCTTGACAAGCAATTTATATAGTAACTGGCTGGGCTTCAGTAGACTTGGCTCCAGTTCCACTGTGACTTTAGTTGTTGACTCTGGGCAAGTCATATTGGGGGGCCTTAGTTTTCTTATATGTATAAAGATAGGGTTCAATCTGATAATCCCTAAAATTAACTACAGCTCTAAAAACCACTTCTGATTCTGCATGCAACACCACTTTTCAAATTATTTGAATACACTGTATAAACTTATATTAAATATAATTAAATTCTTGATAATTCAGAATGCATTTCAAAATGCTGCTTAGAGGCATTACTATGAACAGCCTAGCAAAGTTTGGTTAAAGAGAAGTTTCAGATAATGGAATCCTCATTAGATTAGCTTTTACAAGTGTTTTACACAAATATAAAATTCTAATGGCAATGAAAAATTTACCCTCATGTTAATAAAACAAACCCTAATTCTTTAATTAACCAGGAAAAGAAAGAGATGTAACTCTCTTGTTCAGGGCTGATGCGTTCATATATAACATTTGGATAGTTGTCAATCAATTCTTACTCCTTCATTAATTGGGAAATACAGATTATCAGATGAAATTTATGAAAATATTTGGACAAGCAAGACTATTCTGATGGGCCCTAGGTAGGCTCTGCAATGCAATTTCCTCTGTATTTTTAATATAGACAATGAATTTAGAAACTAACAAATTAATAACCAATTATAATTACAGTTAACCTCCACTGATGGGTTAAGGCTAATTGACATCTGTGATATTTGGATATGAAATGCACATTTCCTTCCTTCATTCCATCTTTTCTTCACCAAGCATTTATTGCATGGTTACTATACCAGACTCTGTAATTGCCAGATATAAAAACATAGATCAGGGCTGGGGCTGAGGCTCAGCAGTTGCGCACTTGCCTGGCACGGGTGAGGCACTGGGTTCAATTCTCAGCACCACAATAAATAAAGGTCTATAAACAACTAAAAAAATTTAAAAAAAAAACATATATCAATCCCCGAGGGTCAGAATCTATCAGGCAAAACATGATTTGATCATTATAATGATGAGACAATTTATTGATAGAGATATATGAAGGCTAAAAGGGGAGAATTTACTAAAATTGAAGTTTTCTGTCTCTATCTCCATCTATGTCTCTCTCATACATACACAAATTTGCTTGAAATGACCACTCCATATCAAATTTCAAAGAAAAACTTTGACTCATTAAGTTTTTTGAAGCACTCATTTGCACATCACTAACGTATTTTTCATTCACTTTTGAAAGCAGATGTGAGAACTTATGTTTAGAAAAATTCCTATAATTTTGTAGTTGCCATGAGTAGAGAAATTAAAAGTAACTTTAAAAAAAGCACTTTAAAAAATCGTTTTAGAAGGAATGGTTATCTAGCTTTAATGAAAATGAAGAAAGAAGGCACTTTTGATACATTCTGAATAGGAATAATAGTATGACCTTTCTGGAGGGAAATATGGCAGGATTTGCCAGAAGGTTTACAAATGAATGTACTTGGATGCAACAAATTAATCTTAAGAAAGTAACTGAGAATGAAAGCAAAGATTCAGCTATTAGCATACACACATTTAGGATTGCTATATCTTTTTGGTGAATATACCCTTGTATCATTATGTAATGTCCTGCTTTATTCCCAAACCCCAAAAGTGGAGTAACATTTTGTCAGTTAGTTAATGTAGGGATACAAATATATGCAACACCTTTTATAAGCAGTGGCAATCTGAAAAAATCGAGTATTTCACTCACAATTGAAAACAGTTGCTTAGATTCTGCTCGAGGCTGAGCAGGTACATGTTAGTGATAACATGCATTTGTAGAAATAACTTTCTATTATTAATAGTCTGAGATGCATGACTTCTAATTAGGCCTGAAACAAATAACAGTAAACCTTACGCATTATTCATGATCGTACCAGGGTTTACTGCCAGATAAATTGTTTTTGTAAAATCCATATGATTTGTTATATGATCCCATTGGATAAATTTTATAGCTTTCCTATGGTTTTGTGCTTTGTCTTAATATTATTTTGAGCACCCCTTTGAGTTTATATTACAGCATTTAAAAACCATCAGTATTTTATAAGTAGGTAGAATGTCTCACACGAAATAGAACAAAGCTACATTGCTGTCTTTAGACCAAGTCTTCCTCACTCAATTATCTGGATAGTGGGCTGAGAGTTAAGTGAGCTCAAGGTTGTGCTGACACCTTGTGTCTAAATGTACTTGTGAGAAATTTTACGAAGATGAAAAATTAAAATAGGAACCCTAATGTATAGGAGTGATGTCTATTGCACCACTCCTCTGGTTTGAATATTTTTCTGGATTATACTTGATTTTCCCCTTTCACTGTTCATTGGCTCCCACACTACGTGCTATTGTTTGGTGCGGCCATTTGGAAAAATGCTCATGTCTAAGTAATGTGGTTATGTTACAGTGTAGAGCTCTTTAAAACAGAAGGTGTTATACATACTCTTCACTTTTTCTGTCTCTCTTTAATTCATTATTTAGGAAATAACCATTTTAAATTGTTTCTCTGCAGGTTAGAAGCTAAGAATAGGAACCACACCTTTTACTATAATTCTGTACAAAATTTAGCAAAGTTTCATATATATATATATATAGTTACCTTCAAAAAAAAAAAAAGGATTCAGAGAGGCTGGGGTTTGTGTCCAACTACAACTAAAAAAATAAATATTTTAAAAAATAAAAGGATTTAGAGAACTACATTTACACAACACTTAACATATGCTGGGCCCTGTTCAATGTATGTTATAAACTTTATCATTTAATAAATAAGATTCATAACATATAGAATCATGATTTGTAGGTCCTATCCATCAATCTTCCACTGGACCAGAACCTGTGTTTTTGAGCTAGCCTGGAAACAACAAATAGTCTTGACCAATCTCTGAATTCCTTGACACTACTACATCTTTGATGAGTCTTTCTGTGTTAATCTATTTCTTTTTTAAAAAATTTTTAGTTGTTGGGGGCTGGGGATGTGGCTCAAGCGGTAACACGCTTGCCTGGCATGCGCGGGGCGCTGGGTTCAATCCTCAGCACCACATAAAAATAAAATAAAGATGTTGTGTCCACCGAAAACTGAATAATAAATATTAGAAAATTCTCTCTCTCTCTCTCTCTCTCTCTCTCTCTCTCTCTTAAAAATTTTTTTAGTTATATATGGATATAATATCTTTAATTAATTTTTCTTTTTAAAATTTTAATTTGTTGTATGTGACAGCAGAATGCATGACAATTCATATTACACACATAGAGCACAATTTTTATATCTCTGGTTGTACATAGAGTCACATCATTTGTGTCTTCATACATGTACTTAGGATAATGATGCCCATCTCATTCCTCCATCTTCCCTATCCCCATGCCCCCTCACTTCTCCTCCTTCCCCTTTCCCCCTCTCCCCTATCTAGAGTTCATCTAATCCTCTCATGCCCCTCCTCCACCATATTATGAATCAGCAGCCTTAAATCAGAGAAAACGTTCGGCATTTGGTCTTTTGGGATTGGCTGACTTCACTTAGCATTATAGTCTCCAACTCCATTCATTTACCTGCAAATGCCATGACTTTTTTTTTTTTTTTTGAGAGAGAGAGAGAGAGAGAGAGAGAATCTTTTTTGTAGATGGACAGATGGACACAACACAGTGCCTTTATTTTTTTTATGTGGTGCTGAGAATCGAACCTGGGTCCCACCCGTGCTAGTTGAGCACTCTACCGCTGAGCCACAATCCCAACCCCAAAAATGCCATGATTTTTATTCTCTTTTAATACTGAATGATATTCCATTGTGTATATATACCACATTTTCTTTATCCATTCATCTACTGAAAGGGATCTAGGTTGGTTCCACAGTTGAGCTATTGTGAATTGTGCTGCTATAAACATTGATGTGGCTGTGTCCCTGTAGTATGCTGTTTTTAAGTCCTTTGGGTATAGACCAAGGAGTGGGATAACTGGGTCAAATGGTGGTTCTATTCCCAGTTTTCCAATGAATCTCCATACTCTTTTCCATATTGGCTGCACCAATTTGCCAGCAATGTATGAGTGTGCCTTTTTCCGCACATCCTCAGCAACACTTATTGTTGTTTGTATTCTTAATAGATGTCATTCTGACTGGAGTGAGATGAAATCTTAGAGTAGCTTTGATTTGCATTTCTCCAGTTGCTAGAGTTGTTGAACATTTTTTCATATATTTGTTGATTGATTATACATCTTCTTCTGAGAAGTATTGTTCAGCTCCTTGGCCCATTTATTGATTGGGTTATTTGTTTTTTTGGTGTTAAGATTTTTGAGTTCTTTATATATCCTAGAGATTAGTGCTCTATCTGATGTGTGTGTGGTAAAAATTTATTTCCAATTTGTAGGCTCTCTGTTCATCTCACTGATTGTTTCTTTTGCTGAGAAGAATCTTTTTAGTTTGAGTCCATCCCATTTATTGATTCTTTTTTTTTAATTTTTAAGTTGTAGATGGATACAATCTTTATTTATTTATTTTTATGTGGTGCTGAGAATCGAACCCAATGCCTCATGTGTGTGAGGCAGGCATTCTACCACTGAGCCACAACCCCAGCCCTTGATTCTTGATAATAATTCTTGCACTATAGGAGTCTTATTAAGGAAGTTGGGGTCTAGTCCGACATGATGGAGATTTGGGCCTACTTTATCGTCTAATAGATGCAGTGTCTCTGGTTTAATTCCGAGGTCCTTGATCCACTTTGAGTTGAGTTTTGTGCATGTTTTGAAAGATAGAGGTTTAATTTCAATTTGTTGCATATGGATTTCCAGTTTTCCCAGCACCATTTGTTGAAGAGGCTATCTTTTCTCCAATGTATCTTTTTGGCACTTTTGTCTAATATAAGATAACTGTAATTATGTAGGTTAGTCTCTGTGTCCTCTATTCTGTACCACTGGTCTCAAATCTATTTTGGTGACAATACCATGCTGGTTTTTTTTGGTTGTTGTTGTTTTGTTTTTTAACTGTTGCTCTGTAGTATAGTTTAAGGTCTGGTATAGTGATACCACCTGTTTCACTCTTCTTGCTAAGGATTGCTTTAGGTATTCTGGGTCTCTTATTTTTCCAGATGAATTTCATAACTGCTTTTTCTATTTTTATGAGGAATGTCATTGGGACTTTGATTGGAATTGTATTAAATCTGTATAGTGCTTTTGGTAGTATGGTCGTTTTGACAATACCAATTCTGCCTAAGAACAAGGTAGATCTTTCCATTTTCTAAATTCTTCTTTAATTTCTTTCTTTAGTGCCCTGTAGTTTTTGTTATAGAGGTCTTTCGCTTCTTTTCTTAGGTCGATTCCCAAGTATTTTATTTTTTTCAGGCTATTGTAAATGGGGTAGTTTTCCTCATATCCCTTTCAGAGTATTTGTCACTGATATACAGAAATGCCTTTGATTTATGGGTGTTGATTTTATAACCTACTACTTTGCTGAATTCATTTACTAGTTCTAGAAGTTTTCTGGTGGAATTTTTTGGGTCTTCTAGGTATAGAATCATATCGTTAGCAAATAGTGCTAATTTGAGTTCTTATTTTCCTATCTGTATTCCTTTAATTTCTTTTGTCTGTGTAATTGCTCTGGCCAGTGTTTATTTTGCTGAGGATCAAACTCAGTGTCTCACACAAGCTAGGCGAGAGCTACAACCCCAGCCTCTAATCTGTTTCTTTTTACTATAATGAAACACCCAGGTCAGGCTTCTTTATAAAGAAAAGAGATTAATTTAGCTCACAGCTCAAGGTTCAAGGACATAGGCATCAGCTTAATCTGGTAAAGACCTTAAGGTGGTTGGTGTCACAATGGAGGGAACACATATGAGAGGAAGAGAATACATTGCCAGTTAGGAAGCCACAGAGATCCCAGAGAGCAGAAGTCCCAGAGATCTCTTCCAAGGGCATGTTCTCAGTTGACCTAAGGACCTTCAACCAGGCCCCACCCCTTTTAAGGGTGGACTTTTAGTCCCACCAGCCCTTAACGTTGCCTCATTGAGGCCAAGCCTCCAACCCATGAACCTTTGGGGAAAACACTCAAGTCATATGTAAAACACAGCTGTTTTACTTGCTAAATATTCCTGAAAAGCCTTAAGAGTGATCATATCCATGTATCTGCAAGTTAGTCTTGGGTTTCACTTTATCCTGGTATAGAGGAAGAATGTCTTTCAGTGTCTTTCTGGAAGCTCAACTTTACATCTATGAACCTCTTGATGCCCTCTTCCAGAATCCAGTGGGTATGATCACTCTTAAGGCTTTTCAAGAATATTTAGCAGCGAAACTGCTCTGTTTTACATATGACCCGAGTGCGTCATATATAAAACTTGAGTGTATCATAGATGAAAAAGATGTTTTGCTGTTGGCAAAATTCATAGAGCCCTGTCAGTGTCTTGTGTCACTGAATCCATTGGTTTCGTTATAGGTTGGCTTCAAGTAGGCTGGGCATCAGCAACCATGAGACGAACAATAAATGCTCTGCTTTGTTATACTAACCCAGCTTTCTGTAACAAAGTGGCTTGTACCCTGAAGGATATGTCTTTAATGGCACAGCTCTTGCTATTCTTACATGCACAGACACATTTTCCCCAATTTCCCCAAGATGGGGTCAAGTTCCTAGAATTACTGAATTGGGATGAACTCTGTATTAGCTGTAGGAATCAACAGCTCTCCCATTTAGCTCTCAGCACAGAGCATGGCTTGTAGGTTCAAAGGGCATTAGTTAAGAAGGAGGACAGAACCCACTCTCTCTCTCTCTCTTTTTTTTTTAGTTGTCGTTGGACACAATACCTTTATTTCACTTGTTTATTTATTTTTTAAATGTGGTGCTGAGGATTGAACCCAGGGTCTTGCACGTGCGAGGTGAGTGCTCTACCACTGAGCCACATCCCCAGCCCTAGAACCCACTCTTGCTTATAGAACACTTGAAAGAACTGAAGAAAGAAACTCTTTGCAGAACTTCAGAAATGACTCTCAAACCCACCACAAAGCTGGCTGCTGGTAGACCCCCAGACTGTACCATGATCAAGAAGTTGTAGGACCAGGAGTCTTCTGTGCTACATCTTTTAGGTCTAGAATCACTCTGCCTTGTGACAATTGAGAAGATACCTGCCAAATCATAATGTTGCTTGTGTTAGTTTTCCATTGCTATATTTTATGATCTTGAATACCCCCCCACTTATACATTTAAATCTAATCCTCAATGTAATAGTGTAAGAAGGCATTTGGAAGGTGATTAGAAAGAGCACTCATGAAGGGGATTAGAGCCAGGGAGCTCACTGGCCCTTTCTCCCAGGTGAGCATGCAGGAGGAAGGTACTGTTAGGAGTTCAGGGACACCAAGATGGCAGAGACAGGGTACTAAAAAGGAGCCACTGGAAGACAAGACAAGGAGGCAAGTCCTGTCCCTGTTTACAATAAATTCCATTGCCATGACAACTCCTACCACTTATCACCATGACAACTCCTGCCACAAGTTCAAATTTAAAATGACCAGTGGAAGTAAAGTGGGCAGTATTCTAATTAGGTTTTCTAAAGTAACTAATGGGGGAGAAAACTGGAAAATAGTCTAATCAGGTAGTATAAGGTAACTAATGGAGAAAATGGGGTAAAGTCTTCAATCAGGTCTGTATAGGGAAGAACATGCCCCACAGTTCAGGATATAAGACCCTAATTTCCAGACATTGGGGCCTTAAGCCTCTCTCTCTCCATTAGGTAAAATGTTCTACCTAATCGAGTGCTGTCTTCACCTTCAATAAATCTGGACTCTGTTACTTTTGTATGTCTCCCTCAATTCTTTGTCCGTGACACCAAGGACCTGAACTTTGACTGAACACTGCAACCATAAGAATGCCACCTTTTGAGGAAGTTGGCTCTCATCAGACAACTCTGGTGCCTATATAAAAAATAATTTCTGTGGTTTGTAAGTTAGCTGGTATAAAGCATTTTGTTACAGCAATCCTAACAGACTATGACATTATGTAACCAAGTGCTACAATCTTAGTGGCTTAAAACAATATCCACTTATTTTCTACAGTTCTGTGAATCAGAAGTCAGGGCAGAGCTCAACTGGGCTCTCTGCTTAGGATCTCACCAAGCTGAAATCAAGGTATCAGCTGGGGTAATGATCTCACCTGAGGCTTAGAGTCTACTTCTAAGTTCATTGTGGTTGGCAGAATTCAGCTCCTTGGGGTTGTAAGACCACTCTCTTGCCAGCCCCCAGTCTGGGAAGTTCTCAGCTGTAGAAGCTACCTGTTGTTCCTTACCTTGAGGAGACTATTTATGAAACCTATTCAGGCCTAAGGAAGCCATTCGTAAGGCCTTGGTGGATGGTGAGCAAAATGTCATGAGATGCTGGAGGATAGAATGTGTAATAAATATATGTCCTCACAGAGTAACTAGGCAAACTGTTACCTGGGGTTATGTAAAAAAGAAAGATTTTGAGGCTGTGGTTAAATAGATTTCCAGGCAGAATGCAGAAAATACTACTTGGCCTTTTCTATTTACCTACTTTAAAATATGAGAAGTGAGGCTGAATGTTCTGATATGTGGATGCTAACACAATAAGAGGTGGGAGGAGGAATAGAAGTTCATTGGATTAGACAAAGAGGAATGAGGGGAAGGGAGGGGGAGATGCGAACAGGAAAGACCATAGAATAAAACGGACATTACTTTCTTATATTCATACATGAATACACAACCAGTGTAACTCCACATCATGTATAACCACAGGAACGGGAAGTTATACTTCATGCATGTATAATATGTCAAAGTACATTCTACTGTCATGTATATCTAAACAGAATTTTAAAATTTATAGAAGTATGAGAAGCGAAGACAAAAAATGAACATGGAACTGTTCAACTTTTGAAAACTTAGAGGACATATTAAGGAGTTAGAGCATGTTTGGTTAAAAAATAAAACTGTTTCTAATACCTAGTCTCTTTCAACAAGAACCTCAAATTAAGAAATGGTTTTAGAGCAAAGGGACTGCTGATAGAGGTCTGACGGGTTTTGTAAGTATTGTGGACCCATGGCTAGAATGAGCCTTTGGTTTTCCCCTTCCCTTTTTGGAATGGTAGTGTGATTGCAGTCCTCATCCCTGTGTCACCGTTGGATATGGGGATGTGGGGGAGACAGATAACGTCATCTTCATTGCACAATCTTCAGATCAAGAGACTGTCCTCAAGGAACTGCATCAAAGGGACTTATCTACATGATGAAAACCTAGACTTCAGGCCAGTGCTGAAATAGGCTGAGAGATTTGGAAGACTCGGGAGCAGTTAAATGTGTTTTGCAAGTGGGGTAAATGTAAATGATTTTTAGGCAAAAAAAAAAACAAACTGGAAAATGACTGCAAATTCTTTGTTATTTTCCCATTGATAGGTGGAATCTGATTCCCTTCTTGAATCTGAGAGGATCTAACTTCCTTGACTAGTTGAATGTGGCAGAAGTGATGTTCTGGAACATCTGAGGCTAGGTCATAAAAAGATTTTTACCTTCTGCTCAGATCTTATAAGAGACTTCCTCTTGGAGCCCTATCTGCTGCATAAGATGTTGGACAACGGTGAGTCTTATCCCAGAGGATGCTAAGCTACCCATGAAGACAGGCTGTATGCTAAGACAGGGGTAGGGTAACTAAAAAGCCTCAGGGAGTTATAGCCTCAGAGCTTTGGGATCACTCTGAGACCCCAGACATCACGGAGGATAGATGAGCCATTCCTTTTTCACCCACTCCCAATTCCTGACTCATAGACTCATAATAAATACATTTTTTAAGGTCACTAAGTTTGGGGGTTATTATTTGTTTTCGTCAGTTTTTTTGCTGATCTGACCAGTACAACTTAGAGGAAGAAAAGTTTATTTGAGGGCTGGCGGTCTCAGAGGTCTTAGTTCATAGAAGGCTGGCTCCATTCCTCTGGGCTCAAGGTGAGACTGAACATCACGGTGGGAGAGAGAGGCAGAGGGAAGCAGCTCACATCATGGTGATCAGGAGGCAGAGAAAGAAACTCCACTTTCCAGATACAAATATGTACACCAAAGCCACGTTCCAGTACCTACCTCCTCCAGCCATATCCTAGCACTTCAGTTACCACTCAGTTAATTCCTATCAGGGGATTAAATCACGGATTGGGTTAAGACTCTTAAAACCCAATCATTTTTCTTATGAACCTTCTTGCATTGTCTCACAGGTGAGCTTTTGGGTGACATCTCACATCTAAACCATGACATTATTTATCAAAAGATAATTACAATATCCCTCTTTCTTCTTAGAGGTCCCAGTACCATTTTCTGGGATCAAGATTTGGTTTGATTTTATCCCAGTTCATCAGAAATGATATTTCATTCTTAAACCTCCCTGGATGGTAGAGTTATAGCCTTACTCCTTTCCCCATTAAGGAGGGCTCCTCATTTCCTTTATAACTCTGCATCTGCAAAGCAATACAATGGATATCGCTCTGTCTGAGTCCATAATTTGAACCTCTGAACTTCGATTCAGCTCAAAGAAGATTTTAGCCGTGACAGAATAAAGAGAACTTCCTGCCAAATGAAATGTCCTGCAATAAATAAATATGCTCAGTGAACATATAAATTACTTTCATAATTTTCAAATAATATTCGATGTACAATAAATATATTTAAAATCTGCAATAATCATTAAAGTCAGGAAATAGTTTTTAGACCTCTAGAGATCATACATTCAAAGCCTGAAGATGCTTGAGAGTAAATTGTGTACTGTAAGTTTCCAGGCAACATCAGTATTCAGTCCTAGGTTTGGGCTACTTTAGAAAAAAAAAAAGGATTCACAGCATTTTCAGAGGAAGGGACCAGCAAGCGGGTGCATTAGTCATATTTTCATTACTGTGACAAAATGACTGAGAGAATCAATTATAAGGAGTAAGGATTTATTTTGGCTGATGGTTTCAGTGCCTGGTCACCTTTGGGCTTGTGGTGAGGCAGAATATCATGGTGGGAGAATGTAGTGGAGCAAAACTACTCACCTAATGTCAGCTGGGAAGAGAGAGGAAGAGGCTGGGAGTCCCAACATCCCCTAGAAGACCTAACTTTCTTCCACTAGGCTCCAACCTTTAAAGGTTCCATCACCTCCCAACAGCACCACAGGCTGGGAACGAAGCCTCCAGCTTCTGGACCTTTGGGAGACATTTAGGATCCAAATCCTAATAAGGAAATTCTTCAAAGTTGAGAAGAACTGATCCAGTAAAGAGATACTCTCCGTTGATCATAGAAGTAAATGGAATGTAATCTTTGGAATATCTTGGGAAGTACCTTCGAGGCTGAGGTCTGAACAATCTGTTCTTTTTTTAAAAAATTATTATTTTTGAAGTGACTTGTTTTGAGAGAAAACATTTTAAGACAACCTCATACGCAAATTGTACGTGGCCCATACATCCATACTCAGCTTGGAATGGGACCTATTTCTTTCCTCCACTGTACATTCTAGCTGCTCTGGGTGCAGAAAAATATGTGTTTTTAATATGACTCCCTCCCCAGGTGGTTTGTAAGCACATGCAAGTTTGAGAATCACTGACAGGAGAACTAATGAGTGTTCTCCTTACCTCCTCTATACCTAACATCCCAAATGACCTTTAACGCATTTCACTCTGTTGCTGCCAATAACAAAATCAAAATAAAAAAGAAAATTAGAAATACCTTATTGGGAACAGTGTGTGTGTATAAAGTGAATGAGAAGGCAATGCAACTATCCACTAGTGGGTTTTGAGAAATAAAGACTAAAAACCACTGGATAATGCCTCCAGATCTAGGCACATCTCTATAATTCTGAGTACCCTTGGCATTTTTAAAGTTAGTGTTTTATTTTCATGAACCCCATTTAACATCTTGAAATACAATCCATAAGTCATAGATTAGTTTACCCAAAGGTTTTTATGGAATACATACCCTTCACTTAATGTTAATACTGCTGCATTCAGAGCGCCAATCAACCCCATCTGGCAGGAATTTTATTTCAAAACTATCATATGAAGCAATTTCCCCTTCAAGACATTTCACCCTGTTGCTGTCAGAGATCCATTTAGAACAAAGTCAAAATCAAGAGAGAATCAGAAGTAACTTTATTGGGAAAAAAGTGATTGTGTTTGTAGTGAGAATGAGAAGACATTGACCACCATCCACTCATGGATTCAAGAAATAAAAACTAAAACACTTTGAATAATGTAAACAACCAAATCCAGTTTTTACCTTTTATGATTTCCTGTACCCTGGTGATATATATATTCATAAAGAATGATTCTTATCTAGGAATGTTATGTAGATAACATTATTATCTAAAAGTTCTCAATAACAAAATAGAGCCAACCAAAGATCAACCAAAGGAGATCATATAACTTTGAAAAACAAGCTGATGCTTGAAGCTAGGAGAGAAGGCTGGGTAGCTGCTATAACTGCCTTCCTAGGGCAACTCACACAGTGGAAATGGGAAGAACATCTGTTCATTCTTCTCCAAAATCATACTTAACACTGTTTTTCAAAAAATATTATCCATGAACCTTCCTATGAATACTGCAAATCTGATACTCAAAAGGTTTTGCTTCCCTCCTTCTGCACTTAGGATAGAGCTGCACTAAATGGTAATGAGCCCTTGGTAATGGCCACATGGTCCCAGCTGAGAACTGTTTCTATGGTTTAGATCTGAGGTGTCCCTGGAAAACTCATGTGTAAGACAATACAAGAATTTTCAGAGGTGAAATGAATGATTAGATTATGAAGGATGTAAACTAATCATGGATTAATCCATTGATATGGATTAACTGGATGGTAACTATAGGCAGGTAGGGCGTGGCTAGTGGAAGTAGGTTACTAAGGATGTGCCTTGGGGGTTTATATTTTGTCCTTGGTGAGTGGAGCTGAGTGGAGCTTTCTTCTTGGTTGCCATTCCTGAGATGTTTTCCTCCGCCATGCCCTTCTTCCATGATGCTCTGCCACACCTTGGGCCCAGGGCTATGGAGTCCACTGGCCACGGACACAACCTCTGAAACAAAACAAACTTTTCCTCCTCCAAAACATTTTTTTTTCCTTTTTGGTGCTGGGGATTGAACCCAGGGCTTTGTGCATGCACAAAGGCAAGCACTCTGCCAACTGAGCTATATCCCCAGCCCTATTAACTTATTCTTGTTAGGTCTTTTGGTCACAGTGATGCAAAGGTGACCAAAATAGCTATCATTCTTATACTCTTATTTGTCCTGTAATTATGCACATTTTTCTTTTAATATCTGTTTTAAAAGTTAAATAGTAATTGTTACTGTTATGACTTAAAACATTATACATACATACTATGTAAAACATGCTAGTAAAGCCTGTTCTTTCTTTAATAAAGAACCAAATTTAAATCAAATTTAAGCAGCTTTTTGGTAACTATTCCACATCTCTTACTTTGAAGGTAAACGCCCTATTCAGGGTGAATACAAAGCTCCAGAATTGTGCACCCAAATACTTCCCTGTGCTCTTGTGGCTTTCACTATCTTTTAGCACTTAAGATTATTCTTTTCTGACTCAACCAGCCAACAAGATTAAGTGATTCTGATTGACATTTTCATATATCCTCTTTTTCTTGTCTTTCCTCCTGTAAGGGGACATAGGAAAGTGACAAGAATATATGCAATTAATGGTTTCTTTACAGTTAGAAGGTTTCAAGAAAAGCAGCATTGTCTCTATGCCTGGAGAACATTCTCAATTCAGTTGGGCATCTCAAATATAGAAGAAAGAATTATATATTAACTACTTCCCAGATGTTTTCTTAAAAGTCTTTATGCTTTGAAGAGAGTTTAGCAAAAGAGATCCTCAGGACCAATTTTTAATAGCCTAGTTCTTAGTGGAATTATGCATACAATTAGATTATTACATATTCTGGTTAATTCATGAAAAGTATATTGGAGTTGATTTTCCTCATAGGAATGTGCTAGTGGGAGAGATCAAGCATGCTAATAATTAACAATACCAAGGTCTCAAAATATTTTCATGAAATTGTTGGCAGGTGTTGGAGAGCTGGAGAAATTAGTCTATCCCTTGCCAGCAAAATTTAATTCTCTCTCTGATAGTGATAATCTAACCATTGCAATTAACAGTCAAAGTAGACAATGCATTCAATTAAACATATAAATAATCTATTTAAAGGGATGGTAATTAGAATTATATGTAATGTAAGTTCAAACACTATTTTAAAAGATTATGGCTTTGTTCAAAAATATTGTTAACAATTCTTTAGGAATTTGAAAGTCTCTACTTCATTCTTCTTAAGACCTTAAACACAGCTCCTCCAGAATGGGTTTAATCACAAGCAATACAAAAATATTAATCAGAATCTAGACTTGTAAATAACATATACACTAAAACTATAGGTTAAACTGAGTAGTATTCCTCAATAGGAATGTGACAGATAACATTTCCCAGAGGAAGTCAACCTCCTTTTATCACATCTCCTACTTTCCCTCTACTTGTACCTGGGCAAACCTTGGTGACTCTGTCAACAAATAGTGGGAGTAGTAACACTTTGTGACATACAAGCCTCTTTTATACAAATACCACATGCTTCGGCCTTGTTTTCCTAGGTTACTTGCTTTTGGAACCAGGCACTATACTGAAAGGACACTAACCAGGAGAGGTCATGCAGAGGTGTCCTGTAGACCACCAGTCAGGTGATTGAGCCTTCCAGTGATTTCAATTTCAACTAATGGAGTCACTCCCAGTTGGTAAGTTATTCCAGGTAATGCTGCAAAGACCAGAGATGAGGTGTCTCTACCAAGTTTGGCCCAACGACAGATTCTTGAGTAAAACAAATGATTGTTGGTCTTTTAAGCCACCACCTGTGGGGTGATTTGTTACTCAGCCATACAGAACTAGAACAGTATTGTACTGCTGACCAAAAACTTAAAACATGTGGCACTGGTTTTAGGACTAGGTATGGGAGGAGCTGGAAGGGCCTTCAGGAGACACTGTATTATCAGGGGTCTAAAGGACCTTTTGGTGGCTGTCAGCAAGGGCTGAAAAGAAATCGAGGAAAATGTTATTAGAAACAGAGGGAAAAGAGCTTTGCTTTATAATGGTAAAGAGTTGTCCCTAAGTCAAATGCAATACTACTGAAAATAGGAAATGCACCCAATTCAATCAATAATCTAGTTAAGGAGATTTACAGACCTTGCATTGAAAATTCCACCTGACTCCTGACAGGCTATGCATTAGAAGAGAGATAAGAGAAAGAACAATATATAAGGAGCTAGGACTTAATGGGTACAAAAATTAAACTTTTTCTCATCCTCAGCCTTTCCAAATGATAAATAATATTTGAATTAAGAAATAGTTTCTGGGTAAATCAATGATGCTGCAGAAAAATGTGATCTACATATGAAGCCAGAAGGCTGGAAATTTCTTTAAGACCTCAGAAACTCTTAAGGTAGTGTTTTAGATACTTTTTCAAATAAACATAGCTCCTTCTAACAATCTGAAGGAAACTTCCCTGTTAAACAATAGGCCATCTAACATCTGAGCCCCAGATTCCCAGGAAAAGAAGGCTTATCTTGAAGTGATTTGTGAATTCGGTTTTTGTTTCATATACTGAATTGGAAATCAATACACAAAAATTCCATCAGATTTGTAAAAATTATATTGGTTGGACTGAAAGGAACGAAGAAAATACAATATGAAAAGAGACCACGGGACCCCCAAACTTCTAAAGCAGAAAGTAATCTGTTCAGTTGCAAAGATGGACCGCATTTTACTGGAAGGAAGGAATCTCAGAGGCAGAAGTCTTTCTTGAACAGTAAGGTCAGTGGTTATCCTCTGCCTGTTCCATTGCTGTGTGCTGTGTGCTATATGCTCTACGTAGGTCAATAATACATAACGTGTTTCTCTAGATCACAGTTCTTCACAATGCTACTCAGTTCGACAAATCCACACTTATATCTAACTGATCTGATGACTTTTTTTTTTTTTTTTTTTTTACAGTGCTGGTAATCAAGCCCAGAGTCTCATGCATGCTAGGTGAATGTGCTACCACTGGGCTACATTCCCAGTTTGGTGATGAAATCTTTTATTTTAATTTTTTTTGGGGGGGTGGGTACTGGGATTGAACTTAGGAGCGCTCAACCACTGAGCCACATCCCCAGCCCTATTTTGTATTTTATTTAGAGACAGGGTCTCACTGAGTTGCTTAGTGCCTCACTTTTGCTAAGGCTGGCTTTGAATGTGCAATCCTCCAGTCTCAGCCTCCTGAACCACTGGGATTACAGGCGTGCACCACCATGCCTGGCCCATGATGAAATCTCCGACTTTATGTTAATATCATAATGGCCAAAGATGTAGGGCTTTTGGAGGAGGGATTTGGATGCATTTTGTATGTAGAGAAATATAAACTCTAGAAGCCAGAAGGGAGCAAGTGGCAGATAGCCGCAAAGATGGCCACAGTTAACATATTCTATCCCTCATTTTCTTATAGTGTGACACTGACACTCCTCTCATTGAGTTGTTGAGTCTCTGCTCAACTCCTCTGAGACTGGATAGAACTTTGTGCCTATATTGGCCAATGGAGTTCAAAGAAAGTGCACCTTTGTGATGTCTGAGGACCTCATAAAAATAGCATACCCTACCTTGTTCTCTTGGGATGCTTATTCTTGGACCTCAGTTCCCACAGACTTCGAGGAAGGTAAGCAGCCATGTGTAGAGGCTCCAGATAAAGTGCCAGCTGATAGCCAGTATCAACCACAAGATATGTGACTTGATTCCAGTCTCTGGCCAGAACAGAGAGAAACTATCCCTGCCACTCCATGCACAAAATACAGATGAGAGAAATAAAGTTGTATGTTTTCTAAAATCACTTAGTTTGGGGTGGTTTGTTATACAATAATAAATTAGGAAAAGAGAATGGAAAGCAAATTGTGGTATAATATATGCAGTGGGATATTATTCAGCCATCAAAGGGAATGAACCAATAAATGTGACAAATGAGATAAATCTTCAAGATCTTATGCTTAGTCAAAGAAGCTGGAAACAGAATATATTCTGTACATTTCCATTTATTCCAAATTCTGGAACAAGCAAAATTAATTTAAGATGAATACATTGAATAGTGGTTGCCTTTGGGTGCAGCCTACTAAGAAAGGTCATGAACATACATCTTGGTGGATGAAGATGGCCTGTCATGATAGTGTAGCAGCAAAGGCACATCTGTTTGCTAACATCATTCATTTCAGTAGTATTTATGCATTTGAATTTAGATACATTTTACTTCAAAAGCTTAAAAATAGGGCAGGGGATGCAGCTCAGTGATAGAGAAATTACCTAGTATGTGCAAGGTACAGTCAGATAAACACGCAAACTTAAAAATATTAAAGATTAAGACAGACTGTTGGTTAACTACTAAAGTTGGGTGAGTAGTTCATGAACATTTTTTATTTGAACCCATTTACTTTATTGGTGTTTTCAATTTAATAAAACATTTTTAAAAAGAAAAAAAATGCTGATTTTGTTTGTCATAACTGAGTTGACTATAAAACAATGAGATATTTTTCTTACATGGCTGCTAGGCAGCTTCTGAAAATAATATCAAAATGGTATGTTTCCGGAATGTTCGAATAAGGCAGCATTTTTAAAATAGATAAATAGCATACCATGTGACAGGACTACCAAAGTATAATGCTCATTGCAATATGAAAATGTTTTAAAATCAGTTTTATTATTTTATGTGTTTCAACCTCTTACTTGAAACAGCTCATTAATTTCTCATTATTTGTCTAGCAGTTACTGTCCATCCATCCAACATTTGTGGAACATTAAGTAGTATAAACCAGTTCTAAAAATAAAAACACAAAATCGAACAAATGAAGACCAAAAACTGTTCTTATTTTATTATTTTTTTGCAGTGCTGAGGATTAAACTCGGGGCCTTGGGCATGCTAGGCAAATGCTTTACCATTGAGCTACATCTTTAGCTCCCTAAACTAATTCTTAACGATGATCTAATATACAGAGGGATAAATGCCAACTTAAGTGTAGCAATAATGGTGGCACTTTACATTCTAGAGACAGTTTTAGATGCCAATTTATCTGAAATGTTCTCATTATTATTTTTATTTGGGTGATGGGGATCCAGCCCATGGCTTCACACATGCTAGGCAAGTATTCTACCATGAAGCTAGACCTCCAATCCCTAATTATTTTATATTTAATAAGTGGCAGAAGTGTTGACTATCCACAATGCCATCTTCCTATTGAGTTTAGTATTCCCCAAATGATTTTTATTTTTATTTATTTATTTAGGTGCTGGGGAGCAAACACAGGGATTTATTATTTTATTTTTTAAAAATAGTTTTTAGTTGTAGCTGGACATTTTTATTTTATTTATTTTTATGTGGTGCTAAGGATCAAACCAGCTGCCTTACACATGCTAGGTAAGTACTCTACCACTGAGCCACAACCCCAGCCCCCAAATGTTTTAAAAATGTTCACCAGTAATATATGCTGGTTGAACTATATATTGTGGGAAAATACAAATTCTGCTTATTCACACTTCAATTAATTTTAAATTTGATGAAACAGATTTATATCATTGGCTCAGAATTTTCTTCAGAGCTCTGAGTCTGAATATGCAATAACCTATTGGAAACCTTCTTTGGGATACCCACAGGTACCCAAGGTGGCTGATGCAGGACCTTTTCCTTGAGAAAGGCTCACTGTCTCTTAGACAGTAGCATCCTTCCTATATCCAATTGCCTACGCTGGTAACTGAGTATCTTCCCAGGCTTTTTCCTCTACCTAATCCCTCCTACTTTAGCCAGTCACCAAGCCCTGTTCCATCTCTGCATTTCTTCTTTCTCTTTTCCCACATTCTCTCTGCAACTGCCTTCGTTCCTCAATACTCCTCACCTCCTTTATTGTGACAACTTATTTATGGAGGTCCTACTTTCAGTGTTTCCTTTTGCTCCAACTCATCCTCCAAATTGCTGCAAGAATGAAAATCTTAATAAAATGAAAATCTCATAATGTTACTGTCCAGTTTAAACGTCTGGAGGAATTTTCCATTGTCTACTGATAATGTTAGCAAGGCAAATAAAAGTTATGCTTGAGAGTTTGCTTATAATTAAAACTGAGTCCTCATGGTTATTTTGTGATTTAAAAACATAGAGGATAAAGGTTATAATTTCACAGATTAAAGATGTTAAGGTAGTTCAAAGGCTCTCTAGGATGGAAAACTGGGAAAATAGGATTCATCCAAGGTAACAGTATTATATAGAGTAACGATGGCTAATTTAATAATGTCCCTTAAGTATATGAAGTAACGAAAAAATGGGAATAAAACTATTTTAACTTTTACTAAGTAAGTGTGAGATAATTTGCCCTCGCCCCAGTCAAGCCACTTTATAAGTCATAATTCTGTGCTAAGTAAATTGTATTTCTAGGTCAGAAAATAGGCTTAGGCTCAGACAGTTAAAACCTTCCCAAGAACTTCTGGCTTTAGCTTCAACATGTTAAGAGTTTGGATATTATCACTTGCATCCCTTAAATAAATAAATAGATAGATAAATAAATAAATAAATTTAAAAAGAAAAGCAAGTCAAAGAAAATAAATAATAATTAAAGCTGGAGCAGCCTGCAGCAGGGCCCGGAGAGCCAGGCCAACTGATTCGCGTGGCCTGCCCTGCGGCTACAGAAGGCGTGGCGCCTCAGTGAAGCCATTAATTGGCAAGCAGGGAGGTTAGGGAAGGCCATTAGGTGGAATCCCACCAGCCAAGCCCACACGGACCCTTGGGCCGAGCACGGGTTCTCAGAAGGGGAAGGAAGCGGTACAGTCCCATCCCCCACAGCGGACACTCCGCCGAGCCAGTCAGCGGCCACCATCCGGGAAAGCTGAAGGATACACCGCCACTCTCCTTCAGAGTGCGACATCAAAACAGGTCGGTGTCATTCAGCTCACCCCCCAGACAGCGGGAATTCGCATAAAATCTCTCCTAGGCTTGCCGGGAGAGGGAGTATCAAGCTGAGCCTCCATACAGGCTAGGGGGAAACCAGAGACACCTGACCTCCAACCCCTCCTCCCAGTAGCAGCCAAAAGGAAACCTGGCTAGCCAGCGCTGGGGGAGGGGCAAGCAGAAAGAATCAAAGTGATAGAGTGCCAGGGATCCCAGCAGCCTGCAGCAGGGCCCGGAGAGCCAGGCCAACTGATTCGCGTGGCCTGCCCTGCGGCTACAGAAGGCGTGGCGCCCCAGTGAAGCCATTAATTGGCAAGCAGGGAGGTTAGGGAAGGCCATTAGGTGGAATCCCACCAGCCAAGCCCACACGGACCCTTGGGCTGAGCACGGGTTCTCAGAAGGGGAAGGAAGCGGTACAGTCCCATCCCCCACAGCGGACACTCCGCCGAGCCAGTCAGCGGCCACCATCCGGGAAAGCTGAAGGATACACCGCCACTCCCCTTCAGAGTGCAACATCAAAACAGGTCGGTGTCATTCAGCTCACCCCCCAGACAGCGGGAATTCGCATAAAATCTCTCCTAGGCTTGCCGGGAGAGGGAGTATCAAGCTGAGCCTCCATACAGGCTAGGGGGAAACCAGAGACACCTGACCTCCAACCCCTCCTCCCAGTAGCAGCCAAAAGGAAACCTGGCTAGCCAGCGCTGGGGGAGGGGCAAGCAGAAAAAATCAAAGTGATAGAGTGCCAGGGATCCCAGCAGCCTGCAGCAGGGCCCGGAGAGCCAGGCCAACTGATTCGTGTGGCCTGCCCTGCGGCTACAGAAGGCGTGGCGCCTCAGTGAAGCCATTAATTGGCAAGCAGGGAGGTTAGGGAAGGCCATTAGGTGGAATCCCACCAGCCAAGCCCACACGGACCCTTGGGCCGAGCACGGGTTCTCAGAAGGGGAAGGAAGCGGTACAGTCCCATCCCCCACAGCGGACACTCCGCCGAGCCAGTCAGCGGCCACCATCCGGGAAAGCTGAAGGATACACCGCCACTCCCCTTCAGAGTGCAACATCAAAACAGGTCGGTGTCATTCAGCTCACCCCCCAGACAGCGGGAATTCGCATAAAATCTCTCCTAGGCTTGCCGGGAGAGGGAGTATCAAGCTGAGCCTCCATACAGGCTAGGGGGAAACCAGAGACACCTGACCTCCAACCCCTCCTCCCAGTAGCAGCCAAAAGGAAACCTGGCTAGCCAGCGCTGGGGGAGGGGCAAGCAGAAAAAATCAAAGTGATAGAGTGCCAGGGATCCCAGCAGCCTGCAGCAGGGCCCGGAGAGCCAGGCCAACTGATTCGCGTGGCCTGCCCTGCGGCTACAGAAGGCGTGGCGCCTCAGTGAAGCCATTAATTGGCAAGCAGGGAGGTTAGGGAAGGCCATTAGGTGGAATCCCACCAGCCAAGCCCACACGGACCCTTGGGCCGAGCACGGGTTCTCAGAAGGGGAAGGAAGCGGTACAGTCCCATCCCCCACAGCGGACACTCCGCCGAGCCAGTCAGCGGCCACCATCCGGGAAAGCTGAAGGATACACCGCCACTCTCCTTCAGAGTGCGACATCAAAACAGGTCGGTGTCATTCAGCTCACCCCCCAGACAGCGGGAATTCGCATAAAATCTCTCCTAGGCTTGCCGGGAGAGGGAGTATCAAGCTGAGCCTCCATACAGGCTAGGGGGAAACCAGAGACACCTGACCTCCAACCCCTCCTCCCAGTAGCAGCCAAAAGGAAACCTGGCTAGCCAGCGCTGGGGGAGGGGCAAGCAGAAAAAATCAAAGTGATAGAGTGCCAGGGATCCCAGCAGCCTGCAGCAGGGCCCGGAGAGCCAGGCCAACTGATTCGCGTGGCCTGCCCTGCGGCTACAGAAGGCGTGGCGCCTCAGTGAAGCCATTAATTGGCAAGCAGGGAGGTTAGGGAAGGCCATTAGGTGGAATCCCACCAGCCAAGCCCACACGGACCCTTGGGCCGAGCACGGGTTCTCAGAAGGGGAAGGAAGCGGTACAGTCCCATCCCCCACAGCGGACACTCCGCCGAGCCAGTCAGCGGCCACCATCCGGGAAAGCTGAAGGATACACCGCCACTCTCCTTCAGAGTGCGACATCAAAACAGGTCGGTGTCATTCAGCTCACCCCCCAGACAGCGGGAATTCGCATAAAATCTCTCCTAGGCTTGCCGGGAGAGGGAGTATCAAGCTGAGCCTCCATACAGGCTAGGGGGAAACCAGAGACACCTGACCTCCAACCCCTCCTCCCAGTAGCAGCCAAAAGGAAACCTGGCTAGCCAGCGCTGGGGGAGGGGCAAGCAGAAAGAATCAAAGTGATAGAGTGCCAGGGATCCCAGCAGCCTGCAGCAGGGCCCGGAGAGCCAGGCCAACTGATTCTTTGGCCTGCCCTGCGGCTACAGAAGGCGTGGCGCCTCAGTGAAGCCATTAATTGGCAAGCAGGGAGGTTAGGGAAGGCCATTAGGTGGAATCCCACCAGCCAAGCCCACACGGACCCTTGGGCCGAGCACGGGTTCTCAGAAGGGGAAGGAAGCGGTACAGTCCCATCCCCCACAGCGGACACTCCGCCGAGCCAGTCAGCGGCCACCATCCGGGAAAGCTGAAGGATACACCGCCACTCTCCTTCAGAGTGCAACATCAAAACAGCGGACACTCCATCCAGGCAGTCAGTGGCCACCATCCGGGAAAGCTGAAGAATACACCACCACTCTCCAACAGCTTGTAACATCAAAACAGCCAGCAGCAGGACCCCGGAGATCCAGGCCAACTGATTCGCGCGGCCTGCTCCGCAGCTACAGAAGGCGTGGCGCCTCAGAGAAGCCATTAATTAGCAAGCAGGGAGGTTAGGGACTGCCATTAGGTGGAATCCCACCAGCCAAGCCCACCGCCCACGCCCGGAAGAGGCCCAGCGATCTGCCAGCATTGTAGTCACGACACCCCAATTGTAATAGGGACAGAGCAGAGCCGCCTTCCACTCCCGGAACAGGCCCAGAGAGCCGCCAGCGTGATAGACACGTCACCCCAATTGGAGTAGGGGCACAGCCGCCGCCCGCACCTGCAAGGGAGACTTTTCAAGTATACAAGAGCAACATAAATAAATAGGGGGTAAATTTCAAAACACAACAGTTGCACCAAGCAGAAAGAAACGCGGGCAGTATGAAAAGACAAGGAAAGAAAGGACCACAAGCAATGCAGGTCAACTCAACTTTAGAAGAGGTAATAGCTGCAACAGATGGAATATCAGATAAAGAGTTCAGGATATATATGCTTCAGATGATCTGGAGTCTCAAGGAAGACATGAGACAGCAAAATCAGACAATGAAAGATCACATTGACAAACAAATCCAGGAAGTCAAAGATCAATTTCACAGGGAGATAGAGGTAATAAAAAACAAACAAATTGAAATTCTAGAAATGCAGGAAACAATAAACCAACTTAAAAACTCAATTGAGAATACTACCAGCAGAGTAGATCACTTAGAAGAGAGAACATCAGACAATGAAGACAAAGTATTTCAACTGGAAAAGAACATAGACAGCTCAGCAAGTCTGCTAAGAAACCATGAGCAGAACATCCAAGAATTATGGGACAATATCAAAAGACCAAATTTAAGAGTCATTGGGATACAGGAAGGCACAGAGCTCCATTCCAAAGGAATAAACAGTCTATTCAGTGAAATAATACGAGAAAACTTCCCAGAATTGAAGATTGAGACAGAATCCCAAATCCTAGAAGCCTACAGGACGCCGAATGTGCAAAATCATAAGAGATCCACACCTAGACACATTATAATGAAGATGTCCAACATACAGAATAAGGAGAGAATTTTAAAAGCTGCAAGAGAAAGAAAGCAGATTACATTTAGGGGTAAACCAATCAGGATAACAGCTGATCTCTCAACACAGACTCTGAAAGCTAGAAGATCCCGGAATAACATATTTCAAACACTGAAAGACAATGGGCTCCAACCAAGAATCGTGTATCCGGCGAAATTAAGCTTCAGGTTAGAAGATGAAATTAAAACCTTCCACAATAAACAAAAGTTAAAAGAATTCGCAGCTAGAAAACCATCTCTTCAAAAAATCCTTGGCAAAACATTACAGGAAGAGGAAATGGAAAACAACATTGAAAACCAACAATGGGAGGTAGGACAGTAAAGGGGGGAAAGTAGTCATAGAGGATAACAAATCAGGTTTAGTAACATCAATAAACAAATATGGATAGAAGAACAAACCATATCTCAATAATAACCCTAAATGTTAATGGCTTAAACTCACCAATTAAGAGACACAGGCTAGTAGAATGGATCAAAAAACAAGACCCAACAATATGCTGTCTACAGGAGACGCATTTGATAGGAAAAGATATACATAGACTGAAGGTGAAAGGTTGGGAAAAATCATATCACTCATATGGACCGCGGAAACAAGCAGGAGTGTCCATACTCATATCTAATAAAATAGATTTCAAGCCAAAGCTAATCAAAAGGGATATAGAAGGACACTTCATACTGCTCAAGGGAACCATACACCAACAAGACATAACAATCATAAATATATATGCCCCAAATAATGGTGCAGCTGTATTCATCAAGCAAACTCTTCTCAAGTTCAAGAGTCTAATAGACCAACATACAATAATCATGGGAGACTTCAACACACCTCTCTCACCACTGGACAGATCTTCCAAACAAAAGTTAAATAAGGAAACTATAGAACTCAATAACACAATTAACAACCTAGACTTAATTGACATATATAGACTATACCACCCAACATCAAGTAGCTACACTTTTTTCTCAGCAGCACATGGAACCTTCTCAAAAATAGACCATATACTATGTCACAGGGCAACTCTTAGACAATACAAAGGGGTAGAGATAATACCATGCATCTTATCTGATCATAATGGAATGAAACTGAAAATCAATGATAAAAGAAGAAAGGAAAAAGCAAGCATCACCTGGAGAATGAACAATAGGTTGCTGAGTGATCAATGGGTTTTAGAAGACATCAAGGAGGAAATTAAAAAATTCCTAGAGTTAAATGAAAACACAGACACAACATATCGGAATCTATGGGACACATTGAAAGCAGTTCTAAGAGGAAAATTCATTGCTTGGAGTTCATTCCTCAAAAAAAGAAAAAACCAACAAATAAATGATCTCATACTTCATCTCAAAATCCTAGAAAAAGAAGAGCAAAACAACAGCAAAAGAAGTAGAAGGCAAGAAATAATTAAAATCAGAGCTGAAATTAATGAAATTGAAACAAAAGAAACAATTGAAAAAATTGACAAAACTAAAAGCTGGTTCTTTGAAAAAATAAATAAAATTGACAGACCCTTAGCCATGCTAACGAAGAGAAGAAGAGAGAGAACCCAAATTACTAGCATACGGGATGAAAAAGGCAATATCACAACAGACACTTCAGAAATACAGAAGATAATCAGAAATTACTTTGAATCCTTATACTCCAATAAAATAGAAGATAGTGAAGGCATAGATAAATTCCTTGAGTCCTATGATCTGCCCAGATTGAGCCAGGAGGATATAGACAACCTAAACAGACCAATAACAATAGAGGAAATAGAAGAAACCATCAAAAGACTACCAACTAAGAAAAGCCCAGGACCGGATGGGTATACAGCAGAGTTTTACAAAACCTTTAAAGAGGAACTAACACCAATACTTTTCAAGCTATTTCAGGAAATAGAAAAAGAGGGAGAACTTCCAAATTCATTCTACGACGCCAACATCACCCTGATTCCGAAACCAGACAAAGACACATCAAAGAAGGAAAACTACAGACCAATATCTCTAATGAACCTTGACGCAAAAATCCTCAATAAAATTCTGGCGAATCGGATTCAAATACATATCAAAAAAATTATACATCATGATCAAGTAGGATTCATCCCTGGGATGCAAGGCTGGTTTAATATACGGAAATCAATAAATGTTATTCACCACATCAATAGACTTAAAAATAAGAACCATATGATCATCTCAATAGATGCAGAAAAAGCATTCGACAAAGTACAGCATCCCTTTATGTTCAAAACGCTAGAAAAATTAGGGATAACAGGATCATACCTCAACATTGTAAAAGCAATCTATGATAAGCCACAGGCCAGCATCATTCTGAATGGAGAAAAATTGAAGGCATTCCCTCTAAGATCTGGTACAAGACAGGGATGCCCTCTCTCACCACTTCTGTTCAACATAGTCCTCGAAACACTGGCCAGAGCAATTAGACAGTCAAAAGAAATTAAAGGCATAAAAATAGGAAAAGAAGAACTTAAATTATCACTATTTGCAGATGATATGATTCTATACCTAGCAGACCCAAAAGGGTCTACAAAGAAGCTATTAGAGCTAATAAATGAATTCAGCAAAGTGGCAGGATATAAGATCAACACGCATAAATCAAAGGCGTTCCTGTATATGAGCGACAAATCCTCTGAAACGGAAATGAGGACAACTACTCCATTCACAATATCCCCCCAAAAAATAAAATACTTGGGAATCAACCTAACAAAAGAGGTGAAAGATTTATACAATGAAAATTACAGAACCCTAAAGAAAGACATAGAAGAAGACCTTAGAAGATGGAAAAACATACCCTGCTCATGGATAGGCAGAACTAACATCATCAAAATGGCGATATTACCAAAAGTTCTCTATAAGTTCAATGCAATGCCAATCAAAATCCCAACAGCATATCTTGTAGAAATAGATAAAAGAATCATGAAATTCATATGGAATAATAAAAGACCCAGAATAGCAAAAACAATACTAAGCAGGAAGTGTGAATCAGGCGGTATAGCGATACCAGACTTCAAGCTATACTACAGAGCAATAGTAACAAAAACAGCATGGTACTGGTACCAAAACAGGCGGGTGGACCAATGGTACAGAATAGAGGACACAGTAACTAATCCACAAAACTACAACTATCTTATTTTTGATAAAGGGGCTAAAAGCATGCAATGGAGGAAGGATAGCATCTTCAACAAATGGTGCTGGGAAAACTGGAAATCCATTTGCACCAAAATGAATCTGAATCCCTATCTCTCCCCATGCACAAAAGTTAACTCAAAATGGATCAAGGAGCTTGATATTAAATCAGAGACACGGCATCTGATAGAAGAAAAAGTTGGTTATGATCTACACGCTGTGGGATCGGGCTCCAAATTCCTCAATAGGACACCCATAGCGCTAGAGTTAACAAATAGAATCAACAAATGGGACTTACTCAAACTAAAAAGTTTTTTCTCAGCAAAAGAAACAATAAGAGAGATAAATAGGGAGCCTACATCCTGGGAACAAATCTTTACTCCACACACTTCAGATAGAGCCCTAATAACCAGAATATACAAAGAACTCAAAAAATTAGATAATAAGATAACAAATAACCCAATCAATAAATGGGCCAAGGACCTGAACAGACACTTCTCAGAGGAGGACATACAATCAATCAATAAGTACATGAAAAAATGCTCACCATCGCTAGCAGTCAGAGAAATGCAAATCAAAACTACCCTAAGATACCATCTCACTCCAGTAAGACTGGCAGCCATTAGGAAGTCAAACAACAATAAGTGCTGGAGAGGATGCGGGGAAAAGGGCACTCTTGTTCATTGCTGGTGGGACTGCAAATTGGTGCAGCCAATTTGGAAAGCAGTATGGAGATTTCTTGGAAAGCTGGGAATGGAACCACCATTTGACCCAGCTATTCCCCTTCTCGGTCTATTCCCTAAAGCCCTAACAAGAGCATGCTACAGGGACACTGCTACATCGATGTTCATAGCAGCTCAATTCACGATAGCAAGACTGTGGAACCAGCCTAGATGCCCTTCAATAGATGAATGGATAAAAAAAATGTGGCATTTATACACTATGGAGTATTACTCTGCATTAAAAAATGACAAAATTATAGAATTTGGAGGGAAATGGATGGCATTAGAGCAGATTATGCTAAGTGAAGCTAGTCAATCTTTAAAAAACAAATACCAAATGACTCCTTTGATATAAGGGGTGTAAACAAGGACAGGGTAGGGACGAAGAGCTTGAGAAGAATATTTACAGTAAATAGGGATGAGAGGTGGGAGGGAAAGGGAGTGAGAAGGGAAATTGCATGGAAATGGAAGGCGATCCTCAGGGTTATACAAAATGTCATATAAGAGGTAAGGAGGGGTAAGTCAAGAGAATACAAATGGAAGACATGATTTACAGTAGAAGGGGTAGAGAGAGAAAAGGGGAGGGGAGGGGAGGGGAGGGGAGGGGGGATAGTAGACAATAGGACAGACAGCAGAATACATCAGACACTAGAAAGGCAATATGTCAATCAATGGAAGGGTAACTGATGTGATACAGCAATTTGTATACGGGGTAAAAGCGGGAGTTCATAATCCACTTGAATCAAACCGTGTAATATGATGTATTAAGAACTATGTAATGTTATGAACGACCAATAAAAAAAAAAAAAAAAAATAATTAAAGCTGAAATCAATAAAACTAGAAACAAGAAATTGCTAGATAAAATCAACAAAACCAAACATTGTTCTCTGAAAATATCAATAAAATTGACAAACTCCTAGCTAGGCTGAGGAAAAGATACAAATTAACAATATCAGAAATGAAAGAAGGCCATCACTATGATGCAATAAACATTAAAAGAATGACAATGGAATAGTATTAGCAGCTCCTCATCCACAAGTTTGATACCTTCAATGAAACAGAAACTGACCCAAAAGTGACACAAAATAAGTGAATAATACAAATAGGCTGGTAGTTGTTAAAAACTGAATAATTAATAACTTTAAAAAAAGAAAGAAAAGAAAGCACCATGCCCAGATAGTTTCACAAATGAATTTTATCAAACATTTAAAAAAAAAAATGTTACCAATTCTCCACAAAAAACAGAAGTAGATGGAACACTCTTTTTTGGGGGGGAGATTTAAATTTTTAAAAATTTGTTTTAATTAGTTATTCATGACAGTAGAATGCATTTATGCACTTTGATATACATAGATGGGATATAATGTCTCATTTTTCTGAGTGTACATGATGCAGAATCATATTGGTCATGCAGTCACATATATACATACAGTAATAATGTCTGTTTCATTCTATTATCTTTCCTATCCCCACATCCCTTTCCCTCCCCTCCCATCACTTCCCTCTACCTAATCTAAGGTAAGGCTATTCTTCCCTAGTGTCTCCCACCTTATTGTGAATTAGCATCTGCAGGTTAGAGAAAACATTTGGCCTTTGGTTTTGTGGCATTGGCTTATTTCACTTGGCACGATATTCTCCAACTCCAACCATTTACTGGCAAATGCCATAATTTCACTCTTCTTGAAAGCTGAGGACTTTAAAGCTGAGTAATATTCTCTTGAGTCTATATACCACATTTTCTTTATCCATTCATCTATTGAGGGACACCTAGAATTTGTTCTAGGAGGCCCAGTACTAAAATGTGAAGACAAAGGAGGAACTAAAGATTTGACAGTCTTCAACAAAATATGAGCAAATGAAATCTGACAATGTATGTAACAAGAATTGTCACTGTTTACCATCCTCACATTAGACTTATTCTAGGTATGCAGGGTTAGATCAATGTTAAGAAACTTATCAGTGTAAACCACCACTTTAACAGGAGAAAAAGGGAATGAGGAGAAAACCCCCATGTGATCATTATCCATTGATACAGAAAGGCATTTGACAAAATTCAATAGCCATCCATTATGAAAACTCTTAGAAAACCTATATATGGAAGACTATAAAAGTAATAATGAAAGAAAGCATGTAATGATTTAAATAAAAAGATATTTTGTGCTCTTGGAGTACAAAACTCAATATTAAAATGTCAATTCTCACATAGATCTTTAAGTTCAACACAATTCCAATAAAAAATGCAAGAAGATGTTTTGTAGATACCAATAAATTGGTTCTAAAGTTTATGCAGAAAAGATAAAATGCCTAGAACATTTAAGACAATACTGAAGAAAAGAGTTCTCACAGTACCTAACATTAAGATTTAACTGTGAGACTATGGTAGCAAAGACCACATCCTTATTGGTGAAAGAATAGGTACACAGATCACTGAAAAATAAAGAGAATTAAAATAAGAAGTTATTCTCATTCAGAAGTTAGAATAAGATATATTCCATGCTTACATAATTATATCAAAGTGTATTCTACTGTAATGTATAACTAAAACAAATTTTAAAAAAGAAAAAAAAACCCAGACCCATACAAATATAGTCAACTCATCTTGACAAAGGAGCAGAGGGCACTTCAAAAAATAGTGCGGAAACAATTATATCTCCATCCATGAAAAGTAAGCAAATACAGATACAGACATTTTACCTTTTAAAAGTTTTTACTCAAAATAGTTGATAGACATAAATGAAAAATGCAAAAACAGAAAATTTAGGGGGAAAAAACAGGAGAAAATCTAGGCAACTATGGGTTTGATTATGAGCTTTTATATAAACATCGAAAGTACAACCCATGAAAGAAAAAAATTGATAAGTTGAACTTCGTTATGATGAACACTTCTGCTCTGTGAAAGACATTGTTAAGGGAATGCAAAGACATTACACTGGCTAGAAGAAAATACTTGTGAAGCATTGCATTTGATACAGATACAACATACAAAGAACTCTTAAAAACTCAAGGTTAGGGAAATAAATCAGTTTTAAAAAATGGGAAAAGATCTGAACAGACACCTCACCAACAAAAGTATACAGACTTAGAAACTATCTCATCTGTAGGGAACTACAAATTAAAACAATGAGATACTACTATAAATCTACTAGAATATTAAAATCTAAGAAACCGACAAGTCCAATTGCTGGCAGTGATGGGCGCAACAAAAACTTCCATTTATTGCTGGTGGTACTGCAAAATGCTACAGACACTTTGGAAGTCTGGCAGTTTTTTCACACAATGATGAGACCAAGTTAAACGTTTCTCAGACATATCCCCTTCATTAAGCAATGCATGGCTGTAATTTGTCTCTATTCGGTATTTAATTACTTAGAAGCATTTAGTGTATATTATACTTTTATAATTCATTATGAAGTACTAACCAAACAAAATATCCCACATATTTTACTGAGACCTTTTGTTTTTAAATTGGGAATGACTTTATTTTCAAATGGGAAACATTATGGAATATTTTGATAATCTATGGAAAGAAAAAGTTTACTTAAATGTTATTTTGCATACGGGAGGTCAAAAAGAGTTACAAGCAATTTGCAATTAAAACATAATCCTAAGTATAATAACATGTTATGAAGATTAACCACCTAAAACCCTCTGTGACAACAGAAAATACCAACTTTTGTGACAATTTTCTGCTGGAATTTCACTTTATATAAATTATAATTCTCTGAAAGACAATAAACCATGACCCAGATGCAAATTACTCTTTTTTAAAGTGCTAAATAACTAATAAATCATGCCCAGTTGAGAAGCTGTTTACAATTCAGAAAACATTTTTTCTTATGAACACTCAAGAAGTCTGTTGTTTTTGCTTCTTGAAACTTAAAATGTCTTAACATGGAAGCCCAAAATGTTTGAAAAAGGGGAAGAATTAACAAAGTACTAGGAAGAGATAAAAATTACTTAAACTTTAGATTGAAATTACATTATGAATCCATTTATTTTGAGCAGAAGTGTTTCATGTTTTTACTGTTTTAATAGAGACATCTCTATAAAAAGGAAAAAAGGTAAAGCAGACCAACTGGTCCCTGGCATTCCACTTTTGAAAAGCTCAGGTGATTTATGGAACCAAGGATTCAAAGACAGTCAAATACTAGACTTAGGAAACTAAAGATTCAAAGACAATCAAAGATTAGATGATTCAGCAACTTTAATTTCTGGCAATTTTAGAGCACCAAATGTTTAAATTCTCTTTCATATGCAAAATAGTACTTGTTGAATGTGTTGTTATAAATCTTTGTTTCTGGAAATAAAAGGACAAGGTAATGAAAGATGAAAAGAACCTCACTTCAAGGTCTTTGGGAAATAATAGAACTACCTAATAAGAAAAAATTTTAAAAAAATCATCATACTACTGCTGCCAAGTAGAAAAAGATATTGTTAAATGAAAGAACAATATCACCATGAATCATGAGAAAGTCACATTAAATGGAAGTGGAAGGCGGAAAGCTGGACCCATGTGTATATTCTAGCTAGGAACATTGAGGCCATCGTAAAGCTACTTGGTTTTATTCTTCATTTGTATGAACTTTAAAGGAATTATTTTAAAATGTTTATGTCTGGAGTCTATTTTCATTTTGGGGGAGTGGGGATGGGTACAAGGGATTGAACCCAGGGGCACTTAACCACTGAGCCACATCCCCAGCCCTTTTTTCTTTTTTAAAATTTTGAGACAGAGTCTCAAAGTTGCTTAGGTCCTTACTAAATTGTTGAGGTTGGCTTTGAATCAGTGATCCTCCTGCCTCAGTCTCTGGAGGGAATGGGATTACAGGCATGTGTCACTGTGCCTGGCTGGAGTCTATTTTCTTTGAAGGCCAGATCTGACTTACAATTAAATGTCCCAAACATTCTGAGAGAAACATTTTATAGAATATTTAAATGAGATTCTTTTTCAAACCTAAGATCCTAATAACATTTATATATGTCCATGTGAAATTTGCTAATGTAATTGACATTCGTTTATCTTGTGTAATAGTCATATTAACACTTACTTGCCAGTGATGAAAGAGGGATGATTCTGATCTATCACCATCAGGGAAATCAGACGTTGACCCATTTGATGTGAGTACCGAACAACTTTTTTACATAAAAGTGAAGAAAAATAACTTTTAACCCACACAAAAAATTTATTCTCTGGAAAATTAAACTGCCATTAAAATCTCCTTGGAATAGTAATTTCAACATTTTTTTTACATTGTTTATGCAGAGGTCAGCGGTTTCTTTATGTAATACAATTATACAAAAGGACAAAGGCACCGAGACAATCGGTGTATACAGTAGAAAAGTAGATGTGAGAATACAATGCAACATGTAGCACACATTTTCAATTATTGAAAATGAGTAGATATATAAGCCCATTCTAGAAAACAGATTGCTTCACACACTTATCCGTTTATAGTTTTGACAAAAATGCAAATTAATGTGACAATAATACAACACTGTTGATAACCATACAGACCCTTGTTGGTAAGGTCCATCAATGGGTTAGAGTTACTCACAAATATATTAGAGACAGTTTAAGACCAAAGGAAATGTTAATCAGCAGTGTATTTCTTCAGGTTGTTTAACAGAATTTTGCTCATAGAGCATTTAAACTTCATTTCACTGTAATATCCATTATTAGAAAAATAAGTAAGAAAGCTCTGTAGAAACTATACTATTAAGGAAACTTCTTGCCTCTAAAGAAAAAAAGAAAAGAAAGAGGAAGGAAGGAAGGTTGGTAGGTTGGTTAAGGAATATAAATAAAAGATTCCATTAATTGAGTTTTTCCATAAAAATTACATTATTTTGAGAAAAAAGCACAATGCAAGAGTATTGAGTTCTAAAACCCAAGAGTTTTAGAAAAAGAATAGATCCCAACATTTATTAAGACTCTTAAAATTCATATAACTATTCTTCCTCAAGACTAAAGTAACTGAAAAGTAATATTTATTTTCTTTCTTATTTCAAAATTCTAGGAAAAGTCTAGCCAAAGTTTGGCTATCTCCTCTATATCAGCTTAAAAGATTCCTCAAAATTGTTGCCACAATATTATTTTCACCACAAAACAAAGCACATTTTAATACAATTATGCAGAATCATGATAAATTACTTTGATAATGCAAGATACTACTGAACTTTTCTGTTGGTAAACTTAAAGTAACACTTATAATATCAAAATGCTTTTGGAAGTACCACCACTAATTTCTAGGTGTGCTTCAAATAATTGTTCAAATACACTAACATACTTAGATGAGAGTCAACTTATGTACCAAAGTTATCCTGGTGTCCCCTCATACAACACAGGTGACGTAATTACAGAATACTGTAAATATTCCCAATATTTATCAAAACAAAAACAAGCAACTCTCCCCCCCAATTTTTTTTCTATAATTTTAAGTATTTATTTCAGTTTTCAATTTTTTGAAATTTCCTGGTTAAAGCAACATGTGAAATTAAAAAAAAAAAGCTGTCTGACAAAACTTAAAATAAAGACAATGTGCAAGCTAGACAGGGCAGGGAGAAGATCAAAAAGGGGAGAATATGACATAAGGACCTAAAATTCCCCATTTCCAAAAAGTTGGCTTCTATTCCATTCTCACGGAAATTATATTTAGGTATTGAAAGTGTCATCCTGTTAGGGTTGTGAGATACCAATGCTTTATACCTCAGGGTTCTTTTCTCCCACGGTGCTTATGTATCACTGTCAGCAACATTAATGGGGGTTCTGAACAGGAGTGACTGTGAAGACCTACTCCTAAGAGTATGAATGGTTTGGTCATTATTAAAAACTACATCAGCTGGAAGAGGAGAGCATGCTTGGAAACTCACAAAGACTTCTTATGAGGCTCACAGTTCAACTAGATGTGAACAGCAAAGAGAAACAATAAATCTTAGAGGTATGAGAAAATTTATATTTTCTCAATGAATAAAATAGATGTATTTAATAATAATTGCTTAGACTTATGAAAATAAACACATTGGCAATATCTAAATACACAAATACATAAAATTTCCAATTTATAAATTATAATTTTGAAATATTTTTTCAGTGTATAATGGGCTGTTATATGTCATCTAGTGCATATTCATTTTAAAACACATTGGCAGGTGAAAGATCACATGCTAAAGGAATAAACAGAAAGCTGTTATGGTTTTTTTTTTTAAAGTAGTCTTGAATATTTAAAGGACAAACTAAAAAAACCAGATAGTACAAATTAGGTTTACTAATAACCAGAATAATAAGGAAGAGCATGAGAAGGGCCCTAAAATAGTAAAATAATTTAAGATATAGACTATCAAGCTGACAATGAATTAATGTCAAACATCTTGCATAAATATTCCCCAGCAGTGACTTTCTTCTCATAATTATAAAATTTTATGTAATGAGAGGCTGAAATTCTGTAATAAAATTATGCCAAAATTTTGCTAGATTAATAGTTTCCTTCTCTGCTCCCAGCTCCTACAACATGGTTTCAGGGTATATCATACTATTCAAGGTAAGTGTATGAGGATGATGACAACAACTATCACAGTAGCAGCAGCCAGCCTGTTATGATGGAGAGGGTATTATGCTTTGTTCTTCCCACAGTCTTTGAGAAAGCCTGTCTGGTCCTCTCTACTGTCTAGTCCACGAGGTCAAATGAAAAAAGTCAAGGCATCCCTTTTCAACAGGTACTATTCAGCTCTGACTAACTTTGGTACTTAGTACGAATGTATAGAAATGAGAGGTGTGTGGCAGGGAAGGCAGGGAGGGAGAAAGAGGAAACATTTAAGGAAACTGCATACTAGTATAAAGAGGGAAGAGAAAAAATAAGATTTTAAATCCAGTTTTGATAATTAACTAATAATTCCAGTATATCAAACTTTACCACCTTAACATTATATTAAGCTTGAACTATGACCAGATTCAACACAGTGATATGTCAGCAGTCACAAAGCAGTCCAATTCTATAACAATATTATTTCAAATATTCAAGTAACTTCATTTTTTGGTGGGCTTATCACAGATCTTTGTGGGAGGAAAGAAAACTTTCAAAATGTAAAATATATTCATGCAAAATATTACAAGAGAAGGCAGTGTGGTTACCTTTGAAATGAGGGAAAACAGAAACTCAGATGTACCTTATCCATAGCATTTACTTTTAGGGGAAGCAGAAGTCCTAAGGTTTGCTGTGTTAACTTGCTATTTGAAATCAAGGACCCTAAGGAAGAACAAAGCAATCAAGGAAATAAAGATCAGATCATAAGTAGTAGAAACACTGCTGTTCCTAGTGAAGAATCTAGGACTGAGGTTCATCTGAAGGTGTGGTGACAATGAAGCCATTAAAGAGAAAGTAAGAGAAAGTAGAAAGCTTACTATAACAAGAAAAAAAAATTGCCACTATCTACCACTGTTCCTATATGATTTCTTACAGGTCAACCTTGTTCAGAATACTGACAGAGAATGAAGTCTAGATAAAAACCTCCTAAGATTCTTTGCCCTATATCTAATTATTGCAAAGACAGTTTAGAGGTAAATATTTTAACAATAAATAAATTTCTAGGAATCACAAAATAAACATCATAGAATTTATGAATTATAGCAAGGAAGACTTTGAAAAAATCATGTTGAATGTGAATGGACTAGATATCATAATTATTACTTTTCATTTTCTTCGTTAAATATTTCTTTTTAAGGATGTACAAGTAACATTAACCTTAGACTTTTTAAATATATATATTTTTTAGTTGTAGATAGACACAGTATCTTTATTTTATTTATTTTTATGTGGTGCTGAGAATTGAACCCAGTGCCTCACACATGCTAGGCAAGCCCTCTACACTAAGCTACAACTCCAGTCCTAACCTTAAGTCTTAATCAGTAACATTAATCTTAGTCTTAATCACTCTTATTTATCACTATTACACACAAAGATTTAGTCTACAGGCACTGAAATATTACTACCAATAATTCTATGTAATAAGTTCAATATTCTATACCAATATATTTGACAAGATTTCTTGGGGAGCATAATAACATCTAGATTCTTAGGCTTCCCTCTAGACCAAGTGAAACAGAATCTCTAGAGGTGGAGTTTGGGAATACAAGTTAAGCTCTAAAGATAACTCTTAAACACACTACATCTTGGAAACTACCATTTTGTAATATTCCTTAGAGTTTGATGGGAATCTAACCCATATTCATTAAGTCCCAACTTAGGTATTATCTTCTCCAGGAAGATTTTTTTGAATTCCACATTATATTCCTCTACCAAATACCACAATGCTATCTTGACATCTCATCAGATTAGAGTGAAATTACACTATTCTGTGCTCATATTCCTACCTTAGAATTTAAGCCCCCTGAGGGCAATCACTTTGTCTATCCAATTTACTACCTCTGCATCTGTAGTTCTTAGAACAACTCATGCACATAATTGGTATTCTTATAAATATATATTAAATGAAGGAAAAATAAATCCACGCATAACACAAGATTTGTGCAAAATGAGACTTACATATTAGTATTATTGATTTCTTCCATAGAGAACTTAGTTCAATTCAGTATTTATTGTGTATCTACTATGAGCAAAGGCACATATAAAGATAATAAGACAATGCATTTACTACCACTTGGGGAAAAGAGAGACATGGAATAAAACTAACTATAATTCTTATCAAACCTTAATAAAACAATACAAGAAACACAAACTGCAATGAGCTTTCTCCTTAACACTGATGAGTAAGATGTGGGCTATCAGACACAGCTACTCACTTCACAGGTTAAGAAAGACGGTCAGATGCAATTTAAATATCTTGGGTTCCCAAGTGTGGCCAAAAAGCAGAACAAACTAATATACTTTTAGAATCTAATAACAACTCTTTAAAAATAAAAATCATCTACAAAACATGACACAAAATTCCCCATTGTGTTCTGATAAAAAGTAAACCTCTAGTCTTGTCTATTCTTTTTCCTGAGCTGTTTCCACCAACTAGTTCTGCCTTCAGTTAAAGTGGGTACGATTATTGATAAATCTAATGTTGTTCCAACTTTTTGTATGCAACTGAAAGGAGGGATGCAACTGCAATATGCACAGTATGGTGTTTAAAGTAATGTACATCTGGTTCTAATCCTAATTCTGCTGCTTACTTACTGGATGACCTTAGGAAAGTCTGCTTAACCTCTCTATGCTGCAATTTCTTCACTGATTAAAATATGAATAATATACCTACCTCATAATATTGTTCAAAGAATCAAACAAAATAGTAAATTATTGTTCTAGAGCTTTGGTAGATTATAGCTGTTATCATCATCATTATTACACTTTTTGGAGGGTACAGATTGATGTTTTAAAATTAACTTTACCCATGTTTATAGCAGCACAATTCACAATAGCCAAACTATGGAACCAGCATAGGTATCTATCAATTATTAATGTATGAATGGATAAAGAAAATGTGGTATATATACACAATGGAGTTTTATTCAGTCACAAAGAAAAATGAAATTATGGAATTGCAGGAAAATGGAACTAGAGACCATTATGTTAACTGAAGTAAGTCAAATTCGGTAGGTCAAGGGTCTTATGTTTTCTCTCATATGTGGAAATTAGAGGACGAAGGAAAAGAAAGGTGGGGGTGGATCTCATGGAAATCAAAGGAAGATCAGTGGAGGAAAGGGACCAAGGGATGGAAGGCATGGAGGGAGGGGTGAAGTTTTGGGGAGTGATACTGGCCAAATTATGTTTATATTGTGTATTATATACACATACAAATATGTAACCACAAATACCATCAGTATGTACCAACTATAATGCACCAATAAAAATGTGGGGAAAAAAAGAAAATGCTTTACAGCATGCTTAACCTTGTGCTCAATATTAAGTATGGTTGGTGATAAGGATATTGATATTGATGACTACTTCCAATGTAAGTCATAGATGAACTGGGGGCAGTGAACGGAAAAAAATAAGAAAACTTGTGAATTATAAATATCAATGTAAATTTCTCTGAATTATCTCATCTATATAAGTAAATGGTAATTTCATGCAAACAAATTTGTATCATTTCTATTCATATCCAAATAATGAAATGGAAAAAAATGTGCTCACAACTACTGTTTTTATGTCATCTAAGATTCAAACTTTAAATAGCCTACCTATACTTTTAATTTACTTGAGAGACTGGGAGATCATGTGTATATTAATCAGGATACTTTAGATATCTTCTCATTGGGTTTTCTTTTCTTAAATTGTGGTCTTATATATTATTTTTGTCAGGCAATACTATACTATCAAGAATTCACTGAACACATGATAAGATAATGTACAAGTGGATTTCAAGCAAATTGAACAGTACTGGGAACACAGATTACAGAATAAGGCTTCTGAAAGGGAAGATGATATTATAGTAAACAAATTCTTCACTGATTTGAAATATGCTTTGTTTCTGGGGCAATACTAAACTACTACATTTTGTAGTTCCTTTGGGATAGTGTGATTTCAGGAGCTGCCATAAATGCTGGTCAACTTCATATTTGGACTAGCTCATTTAATTATGAAGCTTAGGGGATTTTAGCAGAACAACAAGAAAGTCGAACGTCTTTCTCAAGTTTCTGAGTCAACACCTGCTGCCCACCAGTGGGCACCTATAATTACTGAGATATAAAATTTTGCCTTGAAGCTTTCATGTGAATTCAAGTAAACAAAAAAAGTAGTAGTACTGTCTTGTATGTTAGATGAAGCACAGTGAAGTGCATCTCTTGAACTCTAATCCTTTTTGGAAAAAAATAGACAATTTTGGGGGAGTAATTATTCTAGGTTGTGTCAAGCCACAAGAAGAAAAGATGTGCATTTTGCTATGTGTGGTGGAGAATGGTACCAAATAGCCCTCAAAACCAAATATAAGACCTAGTAATTTATATAAAGGATAAAAACAATCCATAAATTTGAGGAATATTTTTCTATTCAGTAGTCTGAAAAAGCCAGGGCACCTTCACCATTATAAATACATATATGTGTACATATGTATGTTGTGTGTGAGTGTAGGCATGTGTGTATGTATTGACACACATACAGATAATTTATTATCTTTGAGGACTTGGCAGCTGGGGTGGAGGAGGGTCCTCCCTGAAATTTACAAAAATGTTGATTAGTTTTTGGGCTACATAAGATTTGATACTTATACTAGATAAGCCTCTAAAGAGATATCAGATCACACACACAATTCTGTCTGAAGAAAGGTAGATTTAACAAATAACAGTTGTCTTTTTCTTACTAAAGGTGAAAGCACCAAACTGGCCTTATTAATGTGTTTGATTAAGCTTTGTTACAGCTACATATAAGACTGACAACTCTCTTTATTAGAAAGATACCAGGTGTTAACAACAAAGACAGTTGTTTCAAAGACAGGAAAGATAACTGTAGCATCAAATGCCTAAATCTAATTTCTCAGTAAAATCTACATCCCCCTTCAAACTTTTCTTGCATTGTTGATGAAAATACTTAAATGAGGTATTTTGCCATTCAACTCATGTTCTAACTGTAACTCATTTATTTAAAAAATCCTGGAAAAAAGTGCACTGATGTAACAAACAATGAATTTTTTCTTTAATGCAACTCTGTAATATATATTCTTAAAACCCATGTTGCTCATTTGCATTTTTTCTTATAACTCACAAGTATTAAAGCACAGAGCTGCCTTTTTTAAACTAAAAAATATGAATTCATGGTTTTTAAAAAATCTCTTTTAAGGCCTTTCAGTACAGCCAAGCTGAAGTAGTAATATCTATGCATGGTTTCATTATGGTAATAATGAGTTCTAGCTTACAATAACATATTGTACTTAGTGGGGACTAGGAACAATGATATTCTGCTTTTTAGTAATTGGTAAATAGTACACTTTTGTCTAGCTTTACTAAAAATGAGAAAGAAAAAAAGAAAATATTTTTCATATATACAAAACATACTCTATTTAATAAAGTATATGCATAAATTATATGTTAGATAAGAAGCAAAATTGAAAAGAAAATAGCTTATAATATTCTTGATTATTCAGAGTTCCTAAATATAAAAACAACAAATAAAAGTGCCTTGCCATTTAAAAAAAAATTAGTACATTGTATAACTTTTACATACGTCAGAGGAAATAAAGATCTTGTGACACTGTTCTGAGGAATCTTTACATTTATAAAAAATCGAAGGCCTAATTTTGCAAATACAACTTCCAAGCTGTATGAGCAAATTGAACTTACATGAAAGGCACAAGATGACATCACGTTGAAGAACGTTATCTGTAAATTTCATAAAATCTAGTCACAAGTCACTAGAAACTTCATAAGGAATCTCAGAACTGTTTTTAACTTGATGTTCTGAATCAAACTGAACAGGATAGTCTTTACATCACCATATAAACTGAAGTGAGGGCGACAGAGAAGAGTTTCTTATTTTGAATGCTACCTGCCTTATGCAGTGTTACTTACTAAATACTCAGAGCAGACAATTAAATTTTTCTTTAACTTGAATCGCATTCAATTTCCAATAGCTCAGCTTATTTTTCAGTTTGTAAAAAAAAGTTTTTCACAATACTACAATTGTAAAGAGTCAATCACTGAAAGAAATTCTAAAATAAAGTCCTGTTCTATTGGCTTCCTACATTGGAATACAAGAATACAGGAAGTGCTTTCAACAGAAAGTTACATAGTTCTACAGTACAACCTGTCTAGAAGGCTTGCAAGGGACCAGAACATGACTTGGTCTCTTTGGATCAGGCAAAAGCAAAGGCAAATAAAGAAATAAACTTTTGAAAAACAACAAAGCTTCAAAATTCTTTTGTGAAAATGAATACTTGCTTGCACTTAGATTTAGTGCTATGGAGAAGAACCGAGGCACAATGAAACTAAGGGCACAAAGAACATGTCTGAATCAAAATAATTTTAAATGTGATTGAAACCCTTCACTATTAAATATGACTTGTGATAGTGCTGGAGAACTATTTTTTTATATTAAATAACATTATAAACACCAAGACTGGCCATTTAAAATGTTTTAGGTAATATGTAGGGTGATACTAAAATAGTGTTGCAACTAAAATTCTGATTTTTTAAAATCACTTATAATCTTCCATAAAATTACTGGCTCTTTTGCTAAAGTAAAAGTAACTTCAAATCAAAAGCATATTTTTAAATCTCTGGAGGACCGTTAGTTTAACATTAATGATGTCAGTTTCTCAGTTTCCAGACAAGCTCTATGAGAGACACATCTTTTCTTTATTTATGTCAGTATTAGATGATCTTTCCACGCATCTAAAGAATTTTGGTAGAGTTGAATATTATTCTTCAAAGAATAGCTCTTCTCATGGTGACCAGGTAAAAACAGCAGTGTTGTAATAAGAAATAATTCTGCCTTTGACTGACCGCTCGTTCATCCTCTTCATCACGACTCCAGTAATGCATGCCACCTACATACTTGCTGTCCTTTCGACTCCTTCATTTCAGTCCAGTGATTGAGTTCCTCTTCTCCAGAGCTGTTCAGACCTAAAGAAATCCAGCCTATCATTTCTTTTCTTTTCATGCTGCGTTTGTTATACACAGATAGTATAAGTGTCACATCAGAAAGTTGAAATAGGGCCACTTGAAATACAAAAGTTTCCTTGTATACTGGATTTGGCTGCCCTCTGCGGATGGATGTCTTGCACTTGGACATCTCTTGACCCATGGAATTCAGTAGAGTTAACTTAACATATGTATCTAAAGAAAAAAACCGACATAATACAAATATCATTTGCAACGAACTTGGAACAATTTCCTTATAACAAGTGCTGAGAAGATTCAGTATTTATACTTTATAAGGATATGGTGTATACCATGTTTAAAAAATTCAACCAATCCACTTTGATAGAGATACTTATAAAATGTGACAAGTACAGAGAATGCTGATTAGTCTGAAAATATCTTGGGAGTAATAATATCTTAACCTCTCTATTTCTACATAATAGAATTTAAAGGTATACCTCATAATCCTTCCTCCACCCTCCCATCCCATCTTTGACATCCCACTACCTCCCCTGCCCATTCCCATTCCCATTTAGCTTCACTAAGCAGGACATCATGGCATTAATAAACACTTAGCAAGCTCAATTAGCCACAACACTGTAAAGCATTCCACTGTGTTTTCAGAGAATAAGAATCAACAAACAAATAGAAATGAAGGCAAATGGTGAAGAGGAAAAGAGGAAGACAAGAATGCAAAGATGACATCAAAACAGCTTAGGATGAAATGTCAAAAAAATCTCTGCATGGATGTGGTTTTTAAATATATTTTAAAACATTTATGGGTCATAATAAAGCCAAATGCATTAAGGGTTCAAAGTTTAGCAAACCAAGTAAAACTTTCCTGGTTTCATACAAGGATACATTTAATGTGCTTCTTCATTTTTTTTTTTTGAGTAGTTAAAATAAATAGTATAGGGTTTCTTTTAGATACAATTCAATGTGAAATTTTAAGTATGATATCTTACTATTTTCATGAATCATAAAAAAAACTGATGGGATGTTAGTGTACAAAGTGAAAAATAACACTTCATTGCCTGATTAAATCAAAGATAAGTCCTCTCGTTAAAAGATTATGTTTCAAGTTCTTTAGACTCATGCAAATGATCTTCAGCATGTTGATCCATCATGTGTACTTCATATCAAAATTTCAATTAATTTCAAAGACAATTGCAATAATTCTCATGAAATAGCTATTTCTGTTATACAATTCAAAATACAAATAAACGGAAAAATAAAAACTTTTATTTAAAAAGTTTGGCTTGTTTTATTGATACTCTGAATACCATCATCCATAATCAGAGATAAATTCTAAGTTAGTTTTATTTAAAGTATCACAGATAATAAATGTGCATTTTTTCAGAAACCAACATGGTGGACAGCTTCACTGCTGGCAAGTTTTAGGGTATTTTGTTTTTGCATGAAAAGACAACATCCAATTAGCCTCTACAAGAACTCACCTCGGATTATATAAACCTGTCCACCTATCAAGTGTTTTAGACAACAGAACAGTCCATCTGACAACAGGGGGTGGAAAGCAGTAAAAGAAATAATGACCAGATGTCAATCGTTGGGTGAAAGAGGGTCAAAGGTCAGAATTAAAGAGGAAACACTGTTCACTGGAGTGGAAAAACACAAAACTTTAGCATTTTAATTCAGGTAGAGGGCTGAACAAAAGGGTTGTTGGGTAAATTTCATGGAATGAAAAATTTTAAGGTCATTGTGTAATCTTAAATAAAAATTACACTATTTTAAAGGGGGACATCTTTATAATGATAACTTGGTCTAAAGCACATTGAACATTGAATCATGCAAATTATTAGACTATAAAAGACTGAATAAAAGTCATTATAGGATCATCATTATTATTATGCTAAATTTAAAGTTTATCCATGCAATATTAATATTTGAAATAGATCTATTACTCCAACATAATATAAAACTAAGTTATGCAAACAACATACAGTTATCACAGCTTTTGCTCTTGAATATTGCTATTTCTTTGGATTAAATTGGGATTATTCAGTCTACAACACAATTCAAGGTTTAGAACCTAGGTATATGTGAAGGGCTATAATTTATATAATATGTAGAGTTTAGGACGAACAGATAGAACTGTCTTGCATATCACTTTTTAAATATCTTACATCTCCTTTATAAATACTCTACTTTCATATAATTATTTTAAAAATTGACTTATATTTGCTTATTAGTTACCTCTCAGCTAATACCATAATCAACCTTATGCTGAAAAACTAACTCTAAAACAATGACAATTGTTATCATCCACTCTTAAACCAGAAAAACCAACTCCATGTAGTGGCTGCTAATCTTTCTTAATTTTACTATCCAATCTTGCCCTTCAGATCATTTTGAGCTCTGATTCCTTTTTAGTTCCGTTTTCTATTTCTATCAGAGAACCATTTCATTCTGCTACTTTTAAAACATCTCCAGTTAATTATCTGTCAAAAAATTATTAACCTATTAGCTAAACTATGAATAGCACATTGATTACTTGTGGCTCAATGTGACCCCAAATGGTGTTATATCTTATACTATGTTAAAACATCTTTAAATTAGAATATTTACATAGAGTTTGCACTCCTGAGGTTGTCTCGCCTCACTATCCTTCGTTTTATCTACAAGTCTTATTCTATAGTTTATCTTTCCAGCCATTTTAATTTGCATTCACAGTGTGTATGAATGAAGATAACTGAGTCACAGTTGCCAGTCTGTTTATGCTAGGATTGGCTTCTTTCCTCCTACTGAATATTTCCTTTCAAATAAAAAAGTGGATAATACTAATTCTATCCTTTTATGCACATTTGTCAGATCTGTATCTCACAATTACTCTGAGAAACACAGCCTTAGCTTTTCCTATAAAGAAACAGACTTAAGAGAGCTTGGTCATTTGTCTAAGGTAGAAATGTGAATACAATTTTGGCCTTCAGACTTATAATTCAGGGATAGATGGATTCTATGATCTTTAACATTACTATGGGCAGACCAAATATATTTTTATGACTTTTGACCTTAATTGAATAATGAATTTTTTTGACACGGAGAAGTCAAGTTAATTTAATTCAAGGGTGCTTTAATAACTGCTTGATACCTGGAGTAAAAGACAAGTCTTCATGAAACCTTTAGGTAAATTTAAGGAGGTGTTTTTATTCAAGATTTTCTTTCCAATTTTTAGTTCAGGGCATCAACAGCTTTAATTTTAGAGAAATATAAAATGAAGTTGCTCTGTTCCCAGTATACTTCCCATAGCTGTCAACAAAAAGTTTTGGATTAAAATTGGAAGACAATTTCTTTATGCTTTTATAATCTATCTCCACCCCCTTGAACTGAAGGTAAGAGAAGCTGAGAGGCACACAGGGCAGAGGTATGTTGTTAGCTCTCACTTCTGACCATCTAGGATAAACCTCCAAACTTTCTTATTCTGTTTGTCTGGTAAAGGTAAAAGCGCATTCCATCTAAGAAAAGACTGTTGGCAGTACTGGTTTGTAATTATTTTTTTTTAAACTTTTATTTTTTTTTGTGGTGCTGAGTAGTGAATCTAAGCCTTGCACATGCTAAGCATAAGTTCTACCATTGAGCTACACCCTTGGCCCCCTATACTTTTAAATGAGAAGAAAATCTAAAGAAACAGTTCCTCTTACATTGTTAAGGAAAAAAGAAGGGGAAATATAGAAGTAAATACATTAGTTCAAAGCACTATATGTAGATAGAAAACAATTTTACTTTTTAGTTAACAACACTGTACACATTTCTATTCATACTTATGAATATTACTCACTTTTAAAAACCCTGTAACTTTTTCCATCAAAAGATAATGGCTATGATAGGGATAATTTATTCTGTAGACACTGTGAAAAATTAAAATTCCTATCACCACACAATATTTTGAATTTCAAATTTTTTCTACTTCCCAAATGACTGGAAATAGAAAACATGAAACAGATTAGCTGATGATTCACCATTTCATTTTGATTGGTTAAGACTAAAATGATAGGATTGAAGCCCCTAATGCTGAGAGTCCCATAAGTGCGGAAAATGTTACAATTAAAATTTTTTTTCACTCACTGGGTGGTCTGTTTGCTGCCAAGTTTTTGAAGTGGCTGCCTTTTATCACTTCTGCTGATAATCTTCCAGTTGTGGCATTATAAAGCAGGCCAATGAGAATTTCTGGAACTGAACCATGTTCAAGAGATTGACAAGACGATGTACTTTCACTACAGGACATTTCTGACATGCTCACTTGGGAGTCACAACCCTGTTAATAAAAATGAAATTTTTATAGTATTTTTTCAAGAAAGACTTATTAGAGATATATTGTTACGTCAGCTTATTGGAATAAGGTAGGTAAATCATGATAAAGACAAGAGTTGCAAACTGAACTCCTCAAACACTATATTAAAAAAGATTGTCCTTAGATATTTTAGTTGCTAGATCTCTCTTCATTTTACAGGAGTCAAAGAAGTAATAGAATATGATAAAGTTTCATAAACTTCTGTCTCTTTATGTATATATCAAAGAAGATAAATTTAAGTTTATATACGTTACTGAACTATTTTAGGAATATGAAGAAATATTGCCTAAAAAGTTTTCAACCTTAAAAAACTACACCAATTTAGATTCAATTATATTAAATTAAATGTCTTAATTGTGCCTTTAAAGACAAAGATTGGCACAGTTTCAGTAAACAAAGCGATCTACTATTTATAAGCCAACATACATATATGCAAAAGTTAAAAAGGTGATAAAGTTTACCATGCATATAACAACCAAAAGGAAATTGATGTAGCTACATTAGTTTTATCAGGGTTGACTTCAAGGCAATAACATACTGGAGGTGAAGTAGTATAGTTAATAATGATAAAGCATTCACTTTACCAAGAAGATAAAATAATTCCAAATTTGCATGCATTTCATAACCTGGGCTGAAAACACAGAAAGCCAAACTAGCCACAACTAGAAAGAGAAACAAATATAAATAAATAAAGAAAGAAAGAAAGAAAGAAAGATACTGTGCCCAACTACAACTAAAAATATTTTTTTAAAAAAGATAGTATGAACAGATTTCTTCCAATAAGTCTGAAATTTGAGTCCTGAACACACTCATAGAAAACTATAGCAAAAAGGGACACCAAAAGAAATGAGTATCTGAATATTCTTACTGAAAAAATTGAACTTATAATTAAAAACCTTTCCAAAACAAACACACACAAATGCAAAAAACTTTAGCCCAGATGGCTTCACTAGTGAATTTCAATTAATAATACTAGTTTTTGGGCTGGGCTGTAGTTGGCAGAGCACTTGTCTAGCTGGTGTGAGGCACTGGGTTCGATCCCCAGCAACACATAAAAATAAACAAAATAAAGGCATCCTGTTCATTTACAACTACAAAAACAAATAAATAAATAAAAATTAAAATAAGATAAAAAAATTATAAAAAAAAAATGCTAATTTTCCACGAACTCTTCCAGGGAGTGAAGAAAAAACACTGCTCAACTTCCATTAAGAATCTAGCAAACCTTAAAACCAAAGCCTATCAAGGACATAAAAAGAAAAGAATTACAGGATTTTGTTTCATGAGAGTAGATTCAAAAAATGCTAACCAAACTATTAGCAAACCAAATTCAGCAATATGCAATACCATACTAAAAATGATTTCACCTTTGAAACAGAAAAAAATATTTTCTCTTCGAAACTACTATCACCACTCCTAGTCACACTGTAGTGGAGATCCCACCCAGTGAAAGTCCTAGTCTTACTAAAGACAAGAAGATGAAATTAAAAGTGTCATAATTTGGAAGGGAAGCATATAAAACTGTACTTATGTAGAGAACATATCATTATGTATACAGCAAATCTAAACAAATCTAAAGAAGAATTGAAACTACGTACAAAGGTAAAATTTAAAAATTCATGTATGTATTACTATATGTCAGCAACAAATCTGAAAACAAGTTTACCAATATAGTATTTATTATAGGGCTGGGGATAGAGCTCAGTTGGTAGAGTGCTTGTCTCACATGCACAAGGCCCTGGGTTCAATCCCCAGCAACTTCCCCCTCCCAATAGCATTTATTATAGCATAGAAGTATAAAATATCTAAGAATAAATGGAACAAACGATATGCAAGCCTCTAAGCAGAAAGTAATGAATTTTACTGAGAGAAATTGAAAAGTGCTATATAGATAAATTAATATATTAATTGAGTTTTGTAACATTCTCTCCATATTGATCTATAGGTTAAATGTTATTCTAATAAAAATCTCAACAGGCTTCTTTGCATTTGCTTGACTTCATTAGCAATCAGGGAAATGGAAATTAAAATCATGAGGTAATACAAAAAACAGATGGGCTAAAAGGATACCAAGTGTAGTGAGGATACAGAGAGATGGAACTATCATAATTCCCTGGTGGGAGTGTAAAGTGATACTGCTTTTAAAAATGTCAAAAATACACATACCTATGGCTTGGCAATTTCACACCTACATATATATTGCTCAGAAATATACCCAATGTTCATCAAAGAGATATGAAAGAATTTCCACAGAAGCACTGCTCATGCTGGACCCAAACAATACAACGGACAATTTGTGGTAAGTTCATGAAAACCATTATATATTTACAAATGTAACTGAATGAAAAAGGGTGGGTTCAGATGGATACATCCTAGCAGCAAATTCCATTTATGTAAATTTCAAAACAACAACAGCAGCAACAAAAACCCAAAACCAAACAACAACAAAAACAACTAGGCAAACTAAGCTATAGTGTTCCAGAAGTGTGAATAGGTGGCAAAAGATAAAGAAAAGCAAGAAAATGATTAATATTAAAGTCAAAATTGTGGTTAACTCTAGCGGTGGGAGAGAAGGTAAAATAACTGGGAAGGACATGACAGAGATTTCTGGATGTACTAGGTATTTTTTAATTCCTTAATGTGGATGGTAGTTAATTTGCGATAAATGGGTAGTACAATTTCTATTATTTCCATGTTTCTAATGTGTATTGGGTTTCACAGGAAAAAATGGTTTAAGAAAAGAATTATATGATACAAGGACATAACATGCACAAATAAACATACAATGGTAAAATAAATATTTAGAATTTCCTTTGAAGATTCATAAAGGTATTCATTCCACCAGTCAGAAAGAAAACAAAGAGGCTATATCACTACTGCTTATAACAATGTTTCACATAAATCTTCAAGTTTAAATCTGTTATTGGCTATATAAGTAATGACGGAGAATTAACATATATGTAGAGACTGAATTAGTTCAATGGACTAATCTTCAGAAGAATAATATCTCATATTTTCAAATCTAACTCTAAATCTCAGAGAGGAAAGCCACAGGAATATACATTTTATATTCCTAAATCATGGGTACACAAAACACCAAGTTTGGTATGTTTTCATGACAGTTGGAGGAGAAAACATAATTTTAGTAATTTTCAATTAGGATATATCATCACTTATGAAAATAGTGTCAAAAACATGCTTGAACACATTTGGTGCATTTGTTACATTAGGCTATTATACTAGCAGCATCTGTTAGAATATTATGAAATACTTTTCATAACCTAGTATTCTTCACATTAACCTACTGTCATATAATAAAACGTGAACCTAAGACTTGTGTATCAGCACACATTTTGTTGCTACCTTTGAGCAACAAAATGCTCCCCAAAGGAAGTGATAGGTGAGAACTTTTCTTGTCCCTAAGGAGAACAACCACCTTCTCTCTCCACTGTGCTGTGAAAATTCTTATCTCCAAGCACAACAAAAAGCAAGAGCATCAAGAGCCTCTAACATTTAAATAACAGAAAAAACTATTCTTTAATAGAGTTTACTCTGAGTTTCTACTTTAGAAAAAGTGCTAATCTCAAGGACTTTCCACTGCCATCAATGTGCCTGCCCACTGAGATACCAGAGTTGTGGCAGTCCAAGGAGATCCCTGAGCACAAAAGCAGGTGGAACAACTACACAAACAGCGTCACAGTAGCAAAAACAAATTAAACACACATACTATACATATGCTCAGGTGGCATCTTTCTTCTCACTATTCCTCAGGGCATGCTGCTCCATTCAGTGTATATTCAGGAATCTTTGCAGACCCTGTCATTAATTTACAGCTGGTGGCAGTAATGGGCAGGTGATTAACCCAAAGTCAAGCAAATTCCAGTCATAACTAGATCTACTTAAAGGACTAGTCCCACAGGCTCCCCAAAGTAAAACTTCCAATCTTGCATATAATTTTATTTCTTTTTATTACTTCCCCTCCTTTCCTGAGTCTTTTGCCCCAGGGTGAAGGATTATAAGCAATTCTATGAGAGTAGGAAAAAATCTACTTAAAATTTCAGACAAATGAATAAACTATATAATGTTTATCATAACCACAATTAGTGCTTATGCCAGCCAATACATTTCCTTAATGGTGCTAACGGGTTAAAATTAGGTGAGAACTTATAAATATATCTAGAAGAGCCATACAATTTAAAAAACAAAATCCCTAAGAAGTAAACATACTGGGCCATGAATACTGAATTGATTCTGACTTACTTGTAACTACTTACACTCAATATTTTAAAGGTACAACTATACAATGATAATTACAAAAAATTAAAGATTTTTCTATTTAACTTATTCACTACAGTTCGAAGATAGTTTAGGTTTTTAACTGTATTCATATATGAAATGCTTCCATTACACTTTTCTGAAATGGGGGTGATAGGCGTACTGAGGATGATGAAGGGTAAACCTGGGGAAGGCACCTGCTTCAATGCTGAACTGCCACAAAAGTGAGTTTCATCTCCAGCAGCAGTGCTCCCTCCTTAGGGCCTTTTCCTAGCCTCAGGGAATGAGGTACCCAGGAGATAACCAGAGGCAATTTCAGAAGAGAGAAAGCAAGAACAGCATTGTGCTCCAAATCCTGCCTCCTCTGCTCTGAACATCCAGTATGTATTTTTGGTAGGGATTGTCCAAACACCAGGTAAATCTAAAGGATAGCCAGACACTGTGGTGCATGCCTATAATACCAGAGACTCTGGAGGCTGAGGCAGGAGGATCACAAGTTCAAGGCCAGCAACTTAGCAAGGCCCTAAGTAACTTAGTGAGAGCCTGTCTCAAACAAATAAAAAGTAAAGAAAAAGAGCTGGGGATGTGCCTCAATGGTTAAAGTGCCTCTGGATTAAATCCCTAATATTACTAAATAAATAAATAAATAAATAGGATAGCCTACCCAGGAAAGCAGTGGATGGACGGATAGTTTAAATTTCAGAGTGGTGTTGGAAGCTAGTCTACCTAAAATTGTACACTTTTTAGCATACTTTAAGTTGCAAGTGACAGAATATCCAACTTTAAGGTAAAACTATACATATATATGCTCAGGTGGGATCTTTCTTCACACTATTCCTCAGGGCAAGAAACACAAGGGAACTTATTGGACTAAATAATCACAACAGTTCGTACAGCAGTAGCTTCAGGTACTCACTGATCCAGACCTCAACCTTTGCCATGAGGAACCAGTTCCCTATCTTCATTTCCCAGATTTGTTCCCCAAATTTGATAGACTCTTACCTTTTAAAACAAAAGTAAAAATTCTTATTTTTTCTTTTATAAGTCCTACATATTAACACTGAGAAATTAATGCATTTAATAGGAAGGTTTAAAAGAAAAAATTATTTTAAAGCAAATAGAAACAAGATATTTCATATCTCCAGCATTTTACTACAGCATCATGTGGAAAATGGTCATGAAAAATTCCTTTTGTGACCAAAATTTATACATACACATTATTATTTGCTGTAATCAGTATAAACCTGGTCAATTTGACATTTCTGCATATATGCTTATGAGAACAGTTTGTTTAATGTAAAATTTTTTTCTCATGCCGTCTTGGAATACCAATTTGAAGAATAAATACACACAGGTACATCTATTCAGCATGTGACATATATGAGATTTTGTTTTCATTAAACCTTTTTTACATTTTTTCTTTAATAGTTTTGTACTATTTACCTTTTCTAACTTCCTGAGTTGAAGAATGCTTGTATATTGTCACAAATATATTTAAGAGTATACATCTGATTATAATACTGTTAGAAGTGCACCCCACAAATTTAACAATTTTCTTTTTTTACTATAAATATTTTGAATTTCTGTTATCTTATACTTTGACTGCAAGTTAATTCATGAAGTTCTTAATATGTGAGTATCCAAAATTACAAGTATTGGGGGGTTGGGTCAGAGGGCTGCCTCCTTTACCTCATCTCCTATACTCTACTCTTCAATCATGGAGTCCTAGCTAAATAACGGCACCTCTGTGCTACTCTTTTTTATTTAAAAAATTTTTTTAGATGTCAATGGTCCTTTATTTTATTAATTTATTTATATGTGGTGTTGAGAATTGAACCCAGTGCCTACATATGCTAGGCAAGTGCTCTACCACTGAGCCACAACCTCAACCCCATCCTTGCTACTCTTTGAATACCATGTAGTACTCTGTGCTCAGGGTGTGCTGTTCAGTCCACTCACATGTTCTTTCCTGATATGCAAGTGGCTAATATCTGTGCCTATTTTTGCTCACATGTCACATTCCCAGTGAGCCTTAACCTGACCTCATCCTTCTAAATGGCATTCTTGATCCTGCTCACCCTGCTTCTGTTTTTTCCCAGAGTACTTTTCACCTTCTTACACACCACATACTTACTGTATTATCTTTCTCCTTCCCTCTCTTACCTAGAGTTAAGTTTTATGCATGTCAAAATTTTTCATTTATGTACACTGAATTCCCGGAACATCTGGTATATATGTAGTATGTGCCTCACAGATACTTGTTGAATAAATATCTAATTTCATTCCAATGTAGTCAAAGAATGAAATTTATATAACATTGATTTTTTGATATTTGTGGAGAATTCCTTTGTGGTCTAGCATATGGTTGACTTTTGTAAATGTTCTACATATGCTTAAAGAAAGTGCATATTTTAAAATTAATTGAGTAGAGGTCCCACAAATATCCATTAAATTAAATTGGTTAAGTGTTACTGAAATTATCCATATCTTAAGTAACAATTTTCTGCTTAATTTATCTCTCTCTGCTTATTTAGTTTTTCTATATGACCTTTCTACATGTTTAACAATCTCCTGGCTCATCACTTCTTCTATTTCTTCATTTTTGAATTCAATGTTTTTCTTACAAAAGAATATGCTTAAGTAATTATTATAGCTATGATCGATGGGTGATAAACACTTGGTCTTGGCCTAAAAGTATCTGGCATTTGCTTTCTCTACCGAGTAATGATTAAGGTGGCTATGATATTCCAAGCTGGTAGTTACTCTGCCTTGACACCTTAAAGATATCATACTGCTGCACTGCCTTCTGGCCTTCATGTGGCTGTTGAAAAGCCTTCTGTAAGTCAAATTATTATTCCTTTATATTTCCTCTGCAGTTACTTTTATTATTTCATCTTTGGTGTTCATTTTTTTCACTGCAGTTTTTATGGGTTTTTAAAAACTGCGGCTTAGGACCTTGCTTTTTTGCAGTCTGATGAGTTGTGTATTTCAGATCTTGCTCTCATTTTTTTTTCTCATCTCTTTTCTGCCCTCCTCATCTTCTTTTTAATATTTTTATGGACTCTTTTTTAATGACCTTCTTTTTTATTCTAGAGGTCATTATTAAAGTCTGCCTCTTTGCTCATACTGTCTTATTCTTTGTGGTTTCCCTCTTGGTTTATCTCTTTATTCTTTTAAAACATATTATTTTATAATTTCTTTTATAGTGTTCTATGAGTTCTAGAACTGCCAATATATCTTTCTTTTGGGCCTGCTGATTGTCATTCAGAGTGGATCAATTCTTTGTGTTTCTGCTTTTTAAAATATGGATTCACCTTTGATGGAGTTTTTTTTTTTTTTTAAGGGAGAGTGAGAGAGGAGAGAGAGAGAGAGAGAGAGAGAGAATTTTAATATTTATTTTTTAGTTCTCGGCAGACACAACATCTTTGTTGGTATGTGGTGCTGAGGATCGAACCCGGGCCGCACGCATGCCAGGCGAGCGCGCTACCACTTGAGCCACATCCCCAGCCCAAGGAGCTTTTTTATTTTTCCTGTCAAATTCTGTATGGCCTAGGTGTAGTTTCCTGAACAAAACAGGATTTTATTCAGGAAAAAAGTAGAGGTGACAGTACTCTGGTAGAAAATCAATATATCCATTTACTTAATATAATATCTTTATTCTCAGTTTGTTTAATAACTTAGAAACATTCATATTCATCTCATAATCCCAATTTATTTTATTTGTGACTGGACTTTAGGCCAGTTGCTAAAATGATAGACTATGCGTTTTTTTTATCTTACTGAAGGAAACACATTCAAAACAGAATAACTATTTAGAAACTTGGCAGCATAAAAGTTTGTTGAAAGGCTATTCTATTTTGCACAAGGCACTCTACTAGGGTATAAATGGATTGATTTCAAGGCAGATTATGAGAAAATTCCTAGAGAGGTTTTATGGGAGAAAATATCATAGATATGATAAACTCTGGACAACAGAAACTATATCTTGACAAGAGACAGTTGACACTGGTTTTAAAAGAATTTCAATAGGCACAGGGAAGGGCACTTCAAAATGAAAGTATGAGCTAAGGTCCCAAAGTTGACAGCACATTTGGTAAATGTAAAGTGATGTAGCGTGGCTGGTGTATATGGGTAGGGGTGAAGATATAGCTGGAAAGGAAACTGAAGCTAAATTATACTCACCCAGCACTATGTGAATATTTCTATCAGAGACACACTATATTGTATTGTTAGTGTTGCTTTGAACGTCTTACCCATCGACTGTAAGTTCCTTGAAGGAAGATATGTTTTGCCACTCTGTGTGTGTATGAAAATTACTACAGTACCTGTCACTCAGCAGACACATCATAAATACTGTTGAATGAAAAAATGAATAATGAAAGCCATGAAATATGGTGGTTAGAAAACTGGACATACCCTAACCAGTGGAAGTAAAAGAAGCATTTTGAACTGGGAAGTAACATGCTCAGATCTGTCTGTGAAAAATAACAGCATAAGGCTGAACATGTGGCGTGACTTGAGTGTTTGGGCAGGGATTATGATTTACTTAGTTGTGCTAGTGACAGTCTACCTCAGAGGATTCTTGTAGTTTGCATACATTTTACATCTTGGGAAAAAAAAAAAAACAACCTGCACTTTTTTTTACCCTGTAGTAAAATAGATTTTTAAAGTATCTTTTTTATTATAATTAGTCATAGAGATCTAGATACATAGTGAGACATTATATAAGATTTTTGTAACTTATTAGCATTAGCACATATTAAGAAAGAACTATGATTTTTGCTTTAAAATTAATATAACTGACTTGTCTGACTTCTTATTGGTCTAGAACATTTCTGACCTCAAAAGCTTGCTTTGTGAAATAAAAGAGACCCTGGTGACATACAGTGAGTTGCTAAGGTAGTTAAGCTCTGTACTGCACAAATGACTTCACGTATATACATCTGAGGGAGGTATGAACTTATTTAAATTGGTCAATAAGCTTATAGAGTGCTAGAATCAATTATTCCTATGCAAGTTGGTACAAAATGTTTCTATTAATCAATGTTTTAAATAAGATCTGAATTCATATTTATATGTGTGTGTGCATTTATACGTCTTTACTACTAAAATAGTAAAGAGAATGCCAATTAGAATATAATAGCCCTGAATTATTTCCAAATATTATCTATATTTTGTATTATTGTCTATTATACATAGCCTACTGGCTTTTCAACTGTGGTTAGTAGAACCTATGAAATTTCATTTTAAAAATACAATTTTATTTAAAAACTAAAATAAAAGCGATACAAGTACATAAGTGAGTATTGAAATAGGCAATACAGTATACTGGTAAGCAAATTTTAGAGCCAGATTTCCATGGGAATGTGACTTCGGGAAAGCATTTAGCTTCTCCACATTTCACTTTACCTATAAAATGTGGAATAACTGTGCCTACATCCTTAGTAGTATACTACTTGTTAACTTTAGAGAAAATCATCACATTTATTTGTATTGCACATTTAATGTTTTACTATTTGTACCTAAAGATTCCCTGTCCAACTTTCTCTCATTGAAAAATATTTGGATAGTAAAGCAGGCTGTTAAAAAGTTACTTTGTGGGCTGGGGTTGTGGCTTAGCAGTAGAGCACTCGCCTGGCACATGTGAGGCTCTGGGTTCGATCCTCAGCACCACATACAAATAAATAAGTAAAATAAAGGTATTTGTGCAACTACAACTAAAAATAAATATTAAAAAAGTTACTTTGTAACTCCTTATTTATGTCAATCAAAATTTTCTCTAAATTGTGTAATTAAAACAAAGCAAAAAAAAAAATAAAGAGGACTCAATTTCACAGCAACAGTAAGGCTAAAACATATCTGTAATTGTATTATTGTAGGAGTCTACACTTTTGAGTAAGACAACTGAGATTAGGTGTAAGTTCCAACATTTTGCCATTTATGTGACCTTGGGCATGTTTTACAATTTCCTTGGGACTGCCTCCTTATCTGTAAAAGGAAGACAGTAATAGACCCCTCTAAAAAATTTTATTCTAAATTTTTTGTTCATCAAAACAACTCTATTACTTTCAGTATTCAATGTTACAATGAAATATTATAAAATAAGATTTCTACTAGAAAATTATCACTTTTTAATCTGCTTTATATATTTGGATTATAAATAAATTTTTCATTTGAAATAAACAGGTTGAGTGCTTAAAAAACTTGGAAATCTATGCACACACTATTTTTACATTTGTTTCTGAATGGTCATTCAAATGACCAAATTTTAAACACTGTAAGATTATGCTGCCCCCTGCTGACCCAGTTTCTTCAGAATATTTTTAGTCTCCGGAGAAGTGAAAATTTAACAGTTAATCAATCCTATAGTCTGGAAAACCATTAATTTAGATGGTAAAATATTGAATGAAGTTCTAAATAATATCTACAATTTTTCAAGATATTTAAGTATAAACAATCTCATAATGGTAACAAAGAAAGAAAATGTACTCCCAACAATATAATATTTAACAAATTTAGATAGTTACCTCCAATAATCCTTACAATTGCTGTTATTTAATGTGCTGCTGACACCTCGTGGAAAATTAGCAATATATATATATTTTTTTGGCTTAAATATTCAGTAATTATTTCCCTGATTCTTCACTGAATTAACAGCAACTGCATCTTCATTTTCCCACATTAGAATAACATTGTATTCTGGGTAGTTGCAATATATTAAATTATCTTTTCCATGCATTACATTTTTCCCATCTTGCAATTTTCCTTCCTCTTAATCTTATATAAGGATCAGACATATCCTAGTAATTTTTTCCTCTAGAAAACATCTCAAAATCGGTTCTTCCTTACTACTTAACTTCTCTAATAAGAGTCTTACTACCTAGTACAAAGAGTACTTAATAAATTAAAAGAGCTAAGAGTAACTCTGTATGTTGTTAGTCCTATGACTTAGGGTAATTTAGCTGTTGAGAGTCTAATTTTTGTTTATCATAAAAGAAAGATTCTTGTTCATATCCTATCCAGTTATAAGATTATATGAGCTGACATATGGTGTTCTGAAAACAGATAACTGTAAGACAGTTTATTTCTTTCCATACTGAAATACTATCTTAGCTATTGTTTCTCCATTCCAGTGCTTCTTTTTTTAAAAAAAATTTCTTTATTTTATTTTTATGTGGTGCTGAGGATTGAACCCAGTGCCTCACGCATGCCAGGCAAGCGTGCTACTACTTGAGCCATATCCCCAGACCCACCAGTGCTTCTTTTTTTAATACATTTATTTTTAGTTGTAGGTGGACACAATACCTTTATTTTATTTTTATGTGGTGCTGAGGATGAATCCAGTGCCTCACGCATGGTAGGTGAGTACTCTACCACTGAGCCACAACCCCAACCCCCTCCAGTGTTTCTTGAATACCAGTATCTATGCAATCTGCCATGGATATATGTGAAAAGAAATGGCAGGCAGAAGGGGAAAGAGGAAGCAGGCATAAGAGAGATCGCCTATACTCGATCAGGTCATCTTCCATGTCCACTTGATTTGTTATTCACTTTTGATTCTTTGAACTTTTGGCTTTGAATAGCTTTTCTGATAATACTCTGAGGCCTTTCTTAATTGAATGACCATTTGGATCAGCTTATCACATTCCAATGAACAATCTCCATGCTAGAGATGGACATCAGATATAATAAACTAGACTTTCTACAAAGTTGATTTCGATAGTGACATACCTCCATTCAAAAATATTTAAAGTCAGAATAATAAGGACCTCTGAAAGTCTGTTCTCTCCAAAAAAAGGAACATGAACACTGGCACAAGTTGTCAAAATAAACTTTTTCAGAGATTCATATAACTGAAGGCATGTAACAACCAAGAAGTGTTTATTCAAGAAAAATGGCTAAATATCCTAAGATCAACAAGCTTTGCAACAATTAAAATTTACCCTACACACCGGTCCATCCATCCCTACCTCCAATTCTATAGCAGCCTTGAAATCAAAAGTTCAAATGTGGTAGTTATGAAAATCAACTGCCTAGTAGGTACTGGAGGGGTAAGAATGGGTTTGTAGTGCCCAGTAGCTCAACCCCCAGAGAACTGTTACTACTTGTCTGATACTTCCCTGCAAGGCTCCATTCTCAAGGCTTTGTTTTGATTTTATCTGATTCAGAGTTTGATCTATGTGATCTGAACAGCTCTATCCTTAGGATAATTGGTACAAACATCAGTGGCTACTAATGAAAAACTAAAGAGGAAAATATGGAGAATGAGATACTCATAGTAAGCTCTGAAAAGCTCCAAAATATTCCTGGAAGTCTAGAAGTCCATGCATATGTACTAGGCCACATATAAACCCAGAAAAGACCTAAGAAGGTCCTAATCTTTCACTTCTACCTGACCTTGCGGCTCTGTGTATGCAAGAAGCAAAGGCTAAGGCACAGTATACTTACTACTAGAACACTGAAGGAATGTCCCAGTACACAGATCCACTTCAAGAAGGCTGGGAGACCATGTCCATGGCAATTAAGGAAATTTTGGTCCAATTATTTGACCACTAATCAAACTAAACAGAGTTCAATGGCAGCAAATGATAAATAATAGATATCTTACAGAATTAAAAAGTCTCCAAACAAAAATTAACAACGGCAACAAATTGTGGACATAGGCGCAGTGGTGCTCGCCCATAATCCCAGAAGCTTGGGAGGCTGAGGAAGGAGGATGGCAAGTTCAAAGCCAGCCTCAGCAACAGCAGGCGCTAAGCAACTCATGAGACGCTGTTTCTAAATAAAATACAAATGGGGCTGAGGATGTGGCTCAGTGGTTGAGTACCCCTGAGTTCAATCCCTGGTACCCACTCCCCCACCAAAAAAACCCAACAAACTGTGGGCCCTGGAGCTGGCTTCCAGAATTGATACATTAGAATATTTAAATTTCTAGTTTTCAGCATAAAATTATAATATATGCAAAGAAACAGGCAAAGCATTGTTCATAAATAGTAAACAGTCATTAGAAACTGTCCAAGGAAGGCCAGATATTGGGCTTTAGGTAAGACTTTAAATAATCTCTTTCAAAAGAACAATGGAAATCATGTCTGAAGAATAATTAAAGTGTGAAAACAATGCCTTACCACATAGAGACTCTTTGTAAAGAGATAAAAATCTTTTATAAAGCAAAACATTCTGAATTTGAAAAGTATAAATGAAATGAAAAATCCAACAGAGGTGAACAATAACAGATCTGAATTGGCAAAGGAAAGAACAAGTGAATTTAAAAATAGGTCAATTGAGACTTTCTAGTCTGAGGAGTAGAAAGAAAAAAATTATGAGAAAATGAAAAGTGCATCTAAGACCTGTGAGACATTAACATAACAGCATAACATGTAACAGGCGACCCAGAAGGAGAGAGAAGATTCAGAAAACATTTGAATAAATAATGACTGAACACTTCCCAAGTCTGATGAAAGACATTGGCATGCATGTCCGACTAGCTCAATGAACTCCAAATAATATAAACTAAAGATATCCACACTTTGAGATTAAACTGAAAAAAGTAAAATACAAAGAGGGAATCTTGACAACAATAAAAGAAAAGCAGTTCATTATATATAAGGGCTTCTCAAAAAGATTAGCAATTGATGGCTTATCAGAAATCACTGAAGCCAGGAGGCAGTGGAACAACATATCCCAAGTGCTGAATTCAACATCCAGCAAAACTATCCTTTTAAAATAATGTTAGAAAGTAAGACTATCTCAGATAAGAAAAAACTAAGAGAACTTGTCACTAGCATACCTGTCCTAAAGTGAACATTAATGGGAAGTTCTTTAGGATAAAATAAAGAGACACAAAACAATAACTCTAAAGGTAACTACTTGGGTAAATATAGATGGCATTATAAAAGTATTTTTGTTTATAATTCTTGGTGTGCTGAGTAATAGCCTCCCAAGGATGTCCACATTTTAACCCTAGAACCTGTAAATATACCTTATATGGCAAAAGGCACTCTGCCAATGTGATTAAGGATCTTGTAATAGGAAGTTAATTCTGTAATAATTGAGTGGATCCAATGGTATCAAAAGGGCTTTTGTAAGAGGGAGGCAGGAGTCAAAGAGATAGAGAGGAAAAGAGAGGGAGAGACAGATGCTGAAAAACCATGTTGCCGATGTTGTTGGTTCTGAAGATGGAGGAAGGGGCCGTGAACCAAGAAATATAAGTGGCTTCTAAAAGATGGAAAAACAAAACAAAACAAAACGAAGAAGAAATATCCTCGACATATTTTGGACTTAAAACTCTCAGAACTGTAAGATAACAAATCTATTAAGTTTATGGTAATTTGTTACAGCAAGAATAACTCTTTTACTATCAGTTATGTACAGAATACATTTTTTTTGCTATTTCATTTAAAGATGTGGAATAAAGTGATAATTATAAAAATTTGTTGATGAACTTATACATAAAATGTAAGTTGTATGACAATAACAGCAAAAGGAGAAGGTAAGGGAATGAAGTCCATATTACAGCAAAGTTTTATGTATTACTGAAATAAAGCTGGTATTCATCTGAATTAGTTATTACGATATTAAATGTAATTCCCAGAAAAACTACTAAGAATACAACTTGAAAAACAGTAAGAGAAACAAGGTATATAAAATGGCATACTAGAAAATAAATATTTAACACCAAAGAAAGCTGTAATGGAGAAGAGGAGAAATAAAAGACAAATGGCATATAGAAAACGAAGAGCAAAATGGCAGTTTTATTTATCAGTAATTACATTAAAATATCAATGAAATAAACATTTCAATCAAAAGGCAGGGATTGGCAGAATGATTAAAAAGAACACCCAACAACACGATGTCTATAAGAATAATATATTAGATTTAAAAATAAGGTGATAAGAAAAAATTACTTAAAGATGTACCTTGTAAGTAGAAACAAAAAGAGAGGTAGAGTCATTACACCAATATTGTACAAAATAGATGTTAAGATAAAAATTGATACTAGAGACAAAGAATACATCAATATATCAAGAAGATATAAAAATAAAAACATACAGACACTCAATAATGTAGCACCAAAATATAAGAAGTAAAATTGACAGAATTGAAAAAAGAAACCACTCAACAATAACAGATAGAGACTTCAATACTTCATTTTTAATAATGAACAGAACAAGAGGACAGAAGATCAATAAGTTATGAGAAGATTTAAACATTATGAACTAATTGGATCTGAAAGATATCTACAGAACACAGCAAAATACACGTTCTTTTCAAGTGTTACAAGGAACATTTTCCATGGATAGACTGCATCACTATTAGGACAAAAAAAAATCTCAATAAATTTTTAAAGATAGAAATCCTACAAAATATGTTCTCCAAGCTCCATGGAATCAAATTAGCAATCACTAACAGAAAGAAATTTGGGAAATTACAAATGTGTAAATTAAACCATACACTCCTAAACAAAAAATGGATCAAAGAAGAAATAAAATGTGAAATTAAAAAATACTCTGAGATTTGTAGCCAAATGCATGCATTGTGAAAAAGGAAAAATCTCAAATCAATTATCTCTCCACCTTAAAACAACCAGAAAAACAAGAGTAAATTAAACTCAAAGCAAAGAGAAGAAAGGAGTGGAAACACTAGCAAAAAAATAGATGAAAATCAGCAAAACCAAAAATTAATTCTTTGAAAAGACCAACAAAATTGACATTTAGCTAGAGTGACTAAGAAAACAGAACACGGAAATTATTAAACCTAAGTACAAAAGGAGGATTATCATTATTGACCTGCCAGAAGTAAAAAATACAAGGGAATACTTTATGAATGGAATGGAAAAATTTCTAGAAAGACATAAATGATGAAATGGTCTTAGAATAAATGGAAAAGGTGAATACATCTATAACAATATTGAATTAGTAACGAAAAGCCTTCCCACAAAGTAAAGTCTAGGCCCAGGTGGCTTCACTCGAAAATTCTATCTGTTGTAGATTCAATGGCTTCCTCAAAAGGAACATTCAGATTCTAATACTTGCTACCTATGAATGTGAACTTATCTGGAAATAGGGTTTTTGTAGAATTATTAAGATGTACTTTAAAATTAAATCAATGGACTAAGGTAGACCCCTCATCCAATAGGACTGGTGCTCTTACTAGAAGAGAAAACAGAGACACAGACACACAGGGAGAATGTCATTCAACATAGAGGTGAAGAATGCAGTGTCACACCTACAAGCCAAGGATCACCAAGAATTGTAGCTGTTACTAGAAGTTAGCAGAGAGGCAAGGAACAAATTCTCCCTCAGAGATTTCAGAAGGAACAAGCTCTGTGAATATCTTGGTTTCCATCTTCTAGAAAGAATGACTTTCTGTTGCTGTAAGATGCCTGGTTTGTTGTATTTTATTGCAACTCTAGGACAATGAGAAATTCCAAATGTTTAAAAACTCTCCCACCCAAAAGAGGACACTCCCCTCAAAGAAAAAAGAGAAAAAGAAAAAAGGACACATTTCCCAGTTCGTTCCTTGAGGCCAAAATAAAGCAAAGACATTACAAGAAAACTAAAAACCTATATCTCTCATGACTATTCAAAAAATCCTTAATAAAACACTATCACACTGTACCTAGCAAACTATCACAGGATTTTATGTCATAACCAAATGAGATTTATCACAAGGAACATAAGGTTAGTTTAATGTACAAAAATCAACAAGCATAATACATCATAATTGGATCCAAGGACAAAAACCATATGATCATCTCAACAGATACAGAAAAAGCATTTGACAAAACGTAACACACTTTAATGATAAAACCACTCAATTAATTGGGAATAGAAGAGAACTTCCTCAACTAAATAAAGGACATATACAAAACTCCACAGCTAACATCATTTTTAGTAATAAAAGACTGAATACTTTCTTTCTAAGATCAGGAATATGGAAAGGATTTCTACTTTCACTATTTCAATTCAACATTATACTGGAGGATGTAGTAAGGGTAAATAGGTAAGAAAAATGGAGCTGCTAAAGAAAAAATGCTGATACTTTGTTAAAATGTTAAAGAAGACATTATTTTATCCAAGATTATTTCAATAGGTGTCAAGACTATCTCAATGGAAGACTGAAATTGGGTTATATTCTAAAAGCACAGGAAATAATGCCAATAGTTAATAAATAGGATGGCATCAAATTAAAAAGATTCTGCACATCAAAGGAAACAATTAAGAATGTGAAGAGAAAATGCATATCAAACTACACTAAGATTTCACTTTACTCCAGAATGACAACCATCAAGAATAGAAACAATAATAAATGCTGGAGAGGGTGTGAAGAAAATGGAACTCTTTTATACTGATAGAGGGATTGTAAATTAGCACGACCACTAAGGAAATCAGTAATGAAGTTTTGTCAAAAGACTAGGAATGGAACCACCATATGACCCAGCTATACAACTTCTTGGTATTTATCCTGAAGAATTAAAGTCATTATATTATAGCAATATATGCATACCCATGTTTATAGCAGCACAATTCACAAGAGCCAAACTAGGAATCAGCCTAGGTATCCATCAACTGATAAATGGATAAAGAAAATATGGTATATATACACGATGGAGTTTTCAGCCATAAAGAAAAATGAAATTATGTCATTTTCAGGAAAATGGATAGAACTTGAGACCATTATGTTAAGTAAAATAAGCCAAATTCAGAGGGACAAGGGTCATATGTTTATTCTCACATGTGGAAGCAAGACAGAGAAAAAGAAAGATGGGGGGCAGGATCTCATGAAAATTGAAAGAAGTAGAGGAAAGGAACTAGGGGGAGAGAGGCAAGAAAGGGGAAATACTGGGGAATGATAATGGCCAACTTATACTGTTTTATTGTGTGCATGTAAAAATACGTAACAAAAAATCCTACCATTACGTACAACTATAATGCATCAATAAAAATGTGGAAAAAAATCAAAGGTGGAGGATGAGAAACTTGGTTAAATATGAAGGGTGATCACATATCAATGGTAAGGGGATTCTCACTGAATTGAGCATGATTCTTTACTAGTACTAGGTTGGGCTGACCAAAGACCTAGTTGAAAAGAGGTCTTAGAGGAGCCTGATCAAAGTTTGCTCTAGGAGAGTCAAGGTGTTCATATAGGAAGGAAGTAAAGTTATCTCTATTCACAACAGGGTCTTGTACACAATAAATCTTAACATACATATTTTTTAAAAAGGAATGTGTTCAGTATTGTTGCAGGATGTGTGATCAATACACAGTCAACCATATTCTCTACACTGCAATAAACAATAGGAAAAAATAAAGTAATTCCATTCACATTAGCATTAACAAGAATAAATCAGAAATAAATTTAACAAAAGAAGTGTAGGACTCATACAGTGAAAGTTTCTAAGCACTTGTGAAAGAAATTAAAAACCTAAATAAATGGAAACATTTTATGTTTGGAAGACTTAATATTATTAAGATAGAAATACTTCCGGATTTAATGCAACTCCTATCAAAACCCTAATGGCCTTTTAAAGATCCTTTTCCAGGAATAGAGAAGTTGGCCTTAAAATTCGTATGTTAAGTACAAGAGACATAGAACAGTTAACATGATCTTGAAAACGATAAACCAAGTTGGGGGTCTCAAATTTTCCAATTTTAAAACTTATACACTACAGTTATTAAGGGGCTGTGGTTGTGGCTCTGTGGTAGAGTGCTTACCTAGCACATCTGAGGCACTGGGTTCGATCTTCAATACCACGTAAAAATAAATAAATACAATAAAGGTATTGTGTCCATATGCAACTAAAAAAACTATAGTAATTAAGACAGAGTGGTACTGTCATAAGGAGCAACAACATATAGATGAGTGAAATATAATTGAAAGTCCATATTCATGCTCAATTTGTTTTTAGCAAGGATACCAACATATTTAAATGAAAAAAGAATAATCTTTTGAACAAACAAAAAAATTCACAAGCTAGGCATGGTGGCACATATCTGTAATCCCAGTGACTTGAGAGGCTGAGGCAGGAGGATCAAGAGTTTGATCCTAGCTTCAGCAATTTAGTGAGGCCCCAGAACTTACCAGTCTCTGTCTCAAAATTAAAAAAATTAAAAGGGCTGGGGATGTAGCTTAGTGGTAAAGCACCCATCGGTTCAATCCCCAGTGCTAAAAAAAAAAAAATAGTTATAAAACATTAAAGAAACTTTTCAAGTTAAATGATTATTAATATCTAATAACTGCTTACATTTGAAAGAATTACCCTGAACTCAAAATTATGTGATTACTATATTAAAAAAAAGCATTGACTAGCACTGATTGTGATGTGTGAACTTAGATAAATTTACATGGGCAGATATTTATAGGATTAAATCACAAACTATATTAATGCCAAGCTATAATATTCCCAAGCAAGGCCCCAACTATAAAAATTTTACATCTATCTATCTATCTATCACAGCTTTATTAATAAATCTACAGAAAAAAAAACAGTAGGCAATGTGTTAACACATAGTTTCCAATTGACTAAAATTTAATATATAGGATATGTTTATATGGCTTTCACAATTTTATTTTCTTTTTCTTTTCTTTCTTTTTACATTTTTTTAGAGCTTTATGGTTATACGTAGTAGTTGAATTCATCCCAACAAACTCATACATGCATGAAAATAGATTTCAGTTCACAATCCACCTTTCCCCTCCCATTCTCCCCCTATTCTCCCTTCTCCTTCCTCTATTCTACTAGAATTCCTTTTGCTCATCTATTAATTTGTATTGATTGCTTTTAAAAAAAAAAATCTTATCCTTTCCTCTCCCTTCCATTATTTTACTTCATCTTCCACATATGAGAGAAAACATTCAACCTTTGAGTTTCTGAGTTTGGCTAATTTCACTTAGCATGATATTCTCCATTTCCACTCAATTTCAGGCAAATGCCATAATTTCATTCTTTATAATGGCTGAGTAGAACTCCATTATGTATGTGTGTGGGTGTGTGTGTTTGTGTGTGTGTGTATATATAAATATATCACAATTTCTATTTCTTTGTTTCTTATACCATAATTTATTTTTTAAATTTACTCATTTTATTTGTTCTTTTTAGTTATACATAGCAGTAGAATGTATTTTAACATATCATATGTACATGGAGTATAACTTCCCATTCTTGTGATCGTGCATGATGTGGAGTTACACATATATGAACACAAGAAAGCTATATCTGACTCATTCTACTGTCTTTCCCATTCCCACACCCACTCATTTTCCCCTTGCCCCCTTTCCAACCAGGTGAACCTGCAGTCCTCCTCCTATCCCCTGCCCCTACCTCTACCTACTGTGAGTCAGCATCTGCATCTCAGAGAACATTCAACTTTTGTTTTTTTTGGGGATTAGGCCATTTCATTTAGCATGATAGCTTCCAGTTCTATCCATTACTGGCAAATGCCATAATTTAATTTTCTTTAGGGCTGAGTCATATTCTATTGTGTATATACCATAGTTTATCAATTCATCTGATGAAGTGCATCTACATTGGTTGCATAGCTTAGTTATTGTGAATTGAGCTTCTATGAATATTGATGTGGCCACATCAGTAATAGTATGCTGATTTTAAGCTCTGTGGGTATATGCTGATGAGTGGGATAACTGGGTCAAAGGGTGGTTCCAGTCCATGTTTTCTGAGGAATCTCCAATTTCTTTCCAGAGTGATTATACCAATTTGCAGTCCTTCCAGAAAAAAACCTTTTCGCCCACATCTTTGCCAACATATTAATGCTTGTATTCTTGATAATTGCCATTCTGACTGCAGTAAGATGAAATCTCAGTATAGTTTTGATTTGCATTTTTCTAATTGCTAGTGATGTTGAACTTTTTTTCATAATTTGTTGACTATTCTATACCACAATTTCTTAATCCATTCATCTATTGATAGGCATCTGGGTTGATTCCATAATTTAGCTATTGTGAATTGTGCAGCTATAAACATTGAAGTGGGTGTGCTGCTGTAGTATCTAGTTTACACAATTTTAAACTATACTTTTTCTTTTCTTTTTTTGGTACTGGGGATTGAACCTAGGCAAGTACTCTACCACTGAGCTACATTCTCAGCCTTTTTTATTTTGAGACGGGTTTTCATTAAGTTGCCCAGGCTGGCCTCCTACTTGCCATCCTCTTGCCTCAGCCTCCCAGTTGGCTGGGATTATAGATGTGCACCCCACACCCAGCTACTGTACTTAAATTAAAAAAAAACTTTTTGAAGCAATACTTTTCAGAATCCCAGAGTATTCCTATAGAACTCTTCTCAAATTCATCTATAGTCATGTGTTGTTTGACAGTATGTGGCTTTTTTTTTTACTGGTTATTTTTAGTTATACATAATAGTAGAAAATTATACAAGCATGGAATATATCTGATTCTAATTCAGACCCCAGTACCTCTCCTTATCATTCCCTTTTTCTTTCCCCTGCTCCCTTCCCTCTATTGATCTTTCTGCCACTTACCTGTAGTTATTATTATTTTTTAAAAATTAATTTCTTGTGGATATACATAATGGTGAGATTCATTGTGGTATCTGTACATATACAGAGAAAGTTATGTCAGATTCATTAAACTGTCTTTTCTTATCCTCCCTCCTTTTCTCTTTTTTTTTTTTTTTTTTGAGAGAGTGAGAGAATTTTTTAATATTTATTTTTTAGTTCTCGGCGGACACAACATCTTTGTTGGTATGTGGTGCTGAGGACCGAACCCGGGCCACATGCATGCCAGGCGAGCGAGCTACCGCTTGAGCCACATCCCCAGCCCCCCTCCTTTTCTCTTTATTCCCCTTTGTCTAATCCACTGACTGAACTTCTATCCCCTCCTCCATTATTGTGAGTTCGCTGCTGCATATCAGAGTAAACACAGAATATGTTTTGAGAAATGTCTTCAGGTGATTCTGATGTTGCTTGAACATCACAGAGTGTAGGGACACAAGTTAAGATGGTACAATATTCCTAGGAGATAGAATCTTACAGGATCCCTGCTGTATACATCATCTGTCATTGACCAAAACATTCTTATGCTGTGCATGACTGTATTTTATGTAGCCTGTTACCTTAAAGATGAGAAAAGCAAGGCCTGAAAAGGACAAATACATTTCAAGAAGGTTTATATCTAGAAATTTCATATAAAATAGACTAGGAATCAAGAATCTAGACTCTTAGTTCCCATAAACATGTCTTATTAACAGGTGTAAGCCCTGGCTCCCTGTGAGCAGTGAGGCCCTCACATTTCTACTGAAAAACACCAGTTGGATGGTGATAGTAGTAACTTTAACAGGGGTGTGGCAACAGCCAGTTGAGACCAGGAGTGACCAAGCAGTGAAGAAGTATGCATGCTCTGGTATTTCTCCCTCAGATATGGGGCCCAAAAGGAACACTTTTACACTGTTGGTGGCATTTTAAATTAGTAAAGCCATTATGGAAATCAGTATGGAGGTTCCTCAAAAGACTAGGAATAAAACCACCATATGACCCAGCTACATCACTCCTCAGTATTTACCTTAAAGAAATAAAATCATCACATGACAGTGACACATGCATACCCAGGTTTATAGCAGCACAATTCACAATAGCCAAACTTTGAAACCAGTATAGGTGTCTATCAATGGATAAATAGGTAAAGAAATTGTGGCATTTTATAAACACAATGGAATTTTGTTTAGCCATAAAGAAAAATTAAATTATGGTATTTGCAGGAAAATGGATGAAACTAGATATTGGCATCAGATCAATATTGGCAACAGATCCACCATTTTAGATCAGGAACCATTTTTATCTAGGGACTCCCAGGTTTCGATTTAGGAGCCATTTTATCTAGAGATCCTGAGGCAATGCTGCTTATCTTCCTGTAAGAACACGTGCCTACTAAAGGATTGAACCTACCCCAGCCCTTGACATAACCCCTAAGCATGCTTGTGAAATTCCTCTTGTGGGCTATAAAGCTGCCCTGTGAGCGCCAACATCCTGCTGCTGCTGTCCTTGGAGGGTCAGCCTTGTCAGTTTGCTTCATGCTACTGACAATAAATCTCTCAAGTAGGATTCCATTGTGTGGTGTGGTTCTTGGACTTTGTGTGGACTTTGCGAATATCCCTTCACTAGAGACCATAATGTTAGGTTAAAGTAAGTCAAACTCAAGGGACTTATGTTTTCTTTCATATGTGAAAGTTAGAGAGGAAAAAGGAAAAGAAAGGTGGGGGTAGATCACAGGGAAATCAAAGGAAGATCAGTAGAAGAAAGGAACCAAGGGATGGGAGGCACAGAGGGAGGGAGGAAGTATTGGGGAGTGATACTGGCCAAATTATATTTTTATATTACGTGCATGTACAAATATGTAATTAAAAATCTCATCATTACATATAACTTTATTGTACCAATAAAAAATGTGAGAAAAAAAGATTTTTTTTCACTATAATTATAAGGTCCTTGCTTAGCATCTGGAGAGTCATCTTAAGTAACAGCCACCATTTTAAGTTTGGCTTTCCCACCCAAGGGCATTTCTGAGAAAGGCTCACCACTCTCATACCAAACCAACCCCAAACTATCCGCATTAGGACCCACCTAGCTCTGATTCCTGAGCCTGTCCTTTAAAAGTCCCAGAACCCAAGCCTATTTTGCCCCTTTCTCTGCTCTAGAGAAATGGCTTTTATTTGTCAGCTCTGACAAATAAACCCTTGTGTGTATCTTTGCCTGGTTTCTTTCATTTCTTGCTTTCCCTTCAATAATAATAATAAAAAAAACATGGGGCCCACACCCTCTTCCTATTTAGAATTCCCATATTTGGGGATATAACTTCCAGTGGAGATGAATAAAAATTGTGGAATTGATAAAGTCCCTTCAAATCTGCTATAATAATTACACATACTTATTTTTCTAAAAATTTAAAACACGTTATGATTCCACAAAGCATTTCTGCAGACAATGATCTAGTCTGAAGCTCCTGACACTTGAATTTACTATTCTTTCTTCCCAGCAACATTTTCTACCACTAATTACCTGCTAAGGCTTGCTCATTTACTGATGACTGCCACTTCATTCACAGACCTTCCCTCACCCTAACTTCTCTTTGAGTTAAAGTACTTGAAGATTAAATTTCCTGTAAATGATCCTTCTAAACACCCCAGACACTAGACTGTTTGATTGTCTCATCTCTAGTAACTTTTCTCTCCTGGTTTCATTACTCTTGGACCTGAATGTCATTACAGGTGTGTTTAGGTTTTTGCCAAAATTACTAAGTCCCACAACTTCTGTTCTCTAATACAAGCTGTTCACTCAACTACGTTCATAATGCCATAGTTTTGAGATTGGTGCAAAAGGACAGTCAATGTAGATAATGAATGATTGGGTCAGAGAGATGGAAGCTGAATCAAAAGGAAATAAAATGCTAGTACCTCTAGATCTCTTCCCCCTCCTCCAACCTGTTGCCAAGGTGATCTGCCTCCTGGGAATTGTTCCTCCCAGCAAAGAGTTGGTAATGAATGCAACCTGGGTGGCTCCCTTCCTGCTTTTCAGGGCAGATAGAAAAACAGAAGTACCCCTGGAAGGCTTCTTTCCCAGGACTCCTAAGCAAGATGGGAGGAGGAGGGGATATAAGAAGAAAGGAAACCTAAAATCTATAAAAGGGGCAAGACACACTCACTCCCTGGGGCACCAGCTCTAGAACCCTCCTCTCCAAGGAGTCTCTCTCTCTCTCTCTCTCTCTCTTTCTCTGTGTATGTATGTTCTATCCTTTAAATAAAAGGTTTCGCTCTTGCTTCAGCATTTCTCAGATGTTCAATCCTCAACACCAGGGGAACGGACCAATTCTAGTTTTCAATACCCATTTCACTCTGTCTCTCTAGTCCCCTGTCCCTATATTTTCTGCTTATCAGCTCCTTCCAGACTTCACTTCCTCTTCCATGAAGGCTATATTCCAAGATCTATCATTTAAATCATTTACTTGTAAATGCCTTAAACTTCTTTCTCTGTCTATTCAACATACTTGATTGGGTGGTAAAATGCTAAGCTTGGATGAAGCTTGTAGCTCCTTGACTGTATTAGGTCAGTTTGAGGTGGTTAAGGGAACAAAGCACCAGGCAACCTGAGCACAACCAATCAAGCGCTGACAGACAGGCAGTGATAACCACCTGTCAATCAGTGGGGTCACCTGACTGATCCTGGAAGGCCCTCAATCTCAGCAAGATTCCCCTGACCAACCCTAGGAAGACAAAGCCCTCCTGTCCCAAGCCCTCCCTTCCTGCCCTAAGCCCAATAAAATTCCAATCCAGCTAAGCCTGGATGCAATTCCCCCAGACCTACTCTGTTGAACTGGAGGGTCTCACTTGGGAGCGAATCTCAATAAAGCCTCGTTCAGCAGCTTTTAATCTGCCTCCTTTTGGTCACCAGTGCCTGACCTTACATCTGGTGCTGAAACCTGGGAGGGCTTTTTGGGCCTCTCTCATAGAGACTGAGGTCCACCATCTCCTTCAAATGAACCAGGAAATTCCTAAGCTGCTCTTTCTTTCCCTCTCCCTTCATCTGGGCTACAGGAGTGGGGTAAATTCTCTCGTTTACCAACCTTTCAGCCCCTTTCCATCCAAGGGGTCTATCCATAAGTCATGAGCATGCCATACACCTGCCAGTTCTGTTCAAGGCCTCAGTAACTGCGGAGACATCCCAGTCCTTGCGTGAGCCATTCTGATCCATTTGGGCCCCCATGGGTTGCAGGGATGCCTCAACCCCTGCCCGGCCCTTATCCAGAATCTGCTCCCACCCACCCCCGAGGGTGCCAGAAAGTCATGGGAAACACTGAGTCCTCCTTAGACCCCCAAACTCCTTTGGGTTGTCTATGTTCAAATTTTGCAAAATTAGGACTTACTCAAGACCTATGCCGTAAGTGCCTGGTCTTTTACTCCACTGCGGCGTGGCCCCAGTGTGACTTAGACAATGGGTCACAGTGGTCCCCAGGAGGAACTTTTGATTTTCAAATCCTCACCGATTTGAACAATTTCTGTTGCCAGACAGGGAAGTGGACAGAAATGTTCAGGCTTTTTGAGATTCGTTCCTGTCTTACTCTCTGCTCTACCTGTTCTACTGCTAAGTTTTCCTTCTTCCACACCTCCTTCCCCATTCTCAGATCCACCCGAGCTGCTTTCAGCCCTACATTCCCGTCTTCCCCCTCCTTACCCAGGCCAATCCTCTCCCTCCCCCCTCCTGCTACCACAGGTCCTCCTCCTCCACTCCAAAACCCTCCCCCTCCATTCTTCTTCCCCTCCTCTCCCTCCTCCTCTCCTGCAGTCATAATTCCTCTGCTCACCTCTTCTACTGATACAACCCTTCCCCCTTCCCCATCAATGAATCCCTCCACCCACTCACTCCTCTCTTCTCCTGTCAGTGCCCATACCCAGTCCCACCAGGCCCTCTTACCAGCTAACCCAAAGCTCAAACCAGCTGAGGATGGCCCTAAGACCCCTCTCCAATATCTGATGAAAATGTCCTTTAAAGTTGCTTTCTCATCACTGAAAACAAGATTACTAAGGGTTTAAAGTCCCAACAGGTATAATTCTATACACTTAAACATTGTTTATGTTTTCATGAAATGGTAAACTGATGTGATTAACTGTACTGTAAATAACAAAGTATTTCTTATTAAAATAGAATAATTTACCTAAATTCAGAAATTTACAGGGATTGTTTAAAAAAAAAGGGGGTTAACAGATGGAAAAGAGAAATTAGAAGGTTCTAGGTATGGAAACTATATTTAATAGAAGGTAAAAAAGTATTTCTGGATAAGAAAGTCTATGGGATTAAGTAAATAAGAGGGTTTAAGTAAGTGATAAAGAAGGTCTGTATAAGTTGGTTGTATAAGTAAGGTTTTTTCCCTAAGGTCAAATGTTAGTGTACTGATATAAACCAAAGTTTAATCTATCTTAAAAGGACAAGAACTTCTTAAAACATTAATTTACCCATAACATTGTGTTTATTAAGTTTTTTTTGAGCAAATAATCTTGAAGGAATTAAAGATTATATAACTATGATTAAACAACAACTTTTATTTTGTAATATTGTAATATTAATATAAAAACATCAATGTAATTGTGGTGCTATAGTCTTCTTTGTATATTAAATGTGTTCATATTTTCCAGGTATACAAGTCTTTAAGGTAGAAGCTTTAAGAGAGCATTATATCAAGCTGGTGTGCTCCAAAAATTATATGCTAGTTTTAGGCTTATGAGAATAACATTGGAGATTTATTTATATAATTTAATGTTATATAACTGGACCTATTATCAAAAAGATTAATATAAAGTTCCATATATGGGGTACAATTTAAATGTATTTTTAAGTTAATAAGAGCCCCACCTTACCTGACATAAGGCTCTGTCTCCCATCTTACTACATGTCAGAATGACTCCAAGTAGGCCAGAGTTGAGTTAAAATCCAGTATTCTTAGTTTAAGTCTGGCAAGACTGATTTGCTAGATCAAATTAAGGTCAAAACTTAAAAATTAAAGTTAAATTAAAAGGGCCAAGAAAACCAATATTTGGCTCTTGCCTTCCGAGTCAGTCTGAATCCAGGGAACAGGGAACTTCTCTAAAGAGCTTTGCAACTCTGGGCCATATAACCTCCCAATCAGGGAGATTAATGAGACCACTGGAGAATGAAAAGCCAATCAGTACACTTGCTATGAATAGGAGGATCACTGGAGAAGGGAGACATCTCTGATGTTTCCAAGGGAAGCCACATGATCAAGCAAGATGTGGACCCATCCTAACGCAAATGGCACTAGCAGAACTAAGAGGCTGCTCTCAAGTTCTCCCACGAGTGACTTCTGTGGGAACTCAGTTGACTCTTAACAATACATAGAAAGAAAGTCAGTTTTGACCAGCTTGATCTTTAACACCTAGCAAAAACAGTTAAACCAAAACACAGTCATTTCTGGGGATAATGAAGGACAAGATCAAACAACTATAAGAACAGTTATAAAAGAGGAGACAGCAACTAGACCATTAGTCTTCATGGAGAATGTTCAGTCAAGTATGGCCTTAGCTCCTCAAGACTACCAGCCCCTGATGCCCAAGACCGAGACCTACGACTCATGACTAACTCCTCTGGATCCAGGGACTCTGCCCCCACCTAAAACTCTCCCTGACCACTTTACAGGAATGAGATTCTTCACCCCTAGCCAGCAGGAAGTACCCAGATGGAATAAGGTGCCCTATATCATCAAAAGGTCAGGATGTTAGGTCAGTTTGAGGTGGTTAAGGGAACAAAGCACTAGGTAATCCGTGCGTGTCAAAGAACAGCCAATCAGGTGCCGACAGACAAGCAGTGATAACCACCTGTCAATCAGTGGGGTCACCTGACTGATCCTGGAAGGACATCAATCTCAGCAAGATCCCCTGACCAACTCTAGGAGGAAAAAGGACTCTAAAAACCTCTTTTTCCTGTCCCAAGCTCTCCCTTCCTACCCTAAGCCCCCCAAAATTCCAATCTGGCTGAGCCTGGATGTGATTCCCCCGGACCTGCTCTGTTGGACTGGAGGGTCTCGCCTGGGAGCGAATCTCAATAAAGCCTAGATCAGCAGTTTTTAATCTGCCTCCTTTTGGTCACTGGTGCCTGCCCTTACAGACTATATTAGGGAAAACATTGTACAATGTGATGAAGTGGAACCTTCCTGAGGTGATCTAGTGTCTTTTCTCCTTACTCATTCTTACCTTCTGCTACACACACACACACACACATATACACACCTCAATATGTGAAATCTTCCTCAACGTCCTGTCAACATTTTCTACAAACTTTCCTACATCTGGATCCTTTCCTTTCTTACCATTATAAGAGGAAGCATCCCTTTTACTTCAGATCACTTTTTCCACTTGTTGTCTAGATCCTATTTTTCTCCAGTCTTCTTAAATACAGTCATGTGTTGTGTAATAGTATTTTTGGTCAATGACAGGCTGCATATATGTCAGTAGTTTGGTAAGATTATAATGAAGTTGAAAAATTTCTATCACCTAGTGCAACTGTAGCTGTTATAACATTGTAGCATAATGCATCCCTCACACGTCTGTGGTGAACATCAAACCTAACTGTGCTGCCAGTCATTTAAAAGTAGAGCATATACAATTATGTACAGCACACAATAATGACAACTATGTTACTAGGTGACCTACTTACTACACTTTTAATAGTTATTTTAGAGTGTACTCTTACTTATAAAAAACGGTTTACTGTAAAGCAATATGCTGTTACACTAGTAACAGCTTTCCACTTGTCTTGTTTACCTTTTCTCTTCATTACCTCAAGAAGACACAGAATGATCAACCTAGAGCATGTAGGATTATGTAAGTATACTCTATAATGTTTGCACAGCAACAAAATTGCCTAACAATGCATTTTCAGACCATGTCCACATCATTAAGAGATACACAACTGTTCTAATGTTTCTCTTTGTCTCATATCCTAAATAATCACTGTTCAATGAATCTGTCTCATCCATATTTAAATATGCTTAATTCTTGCTCATATCTCAAAAGTGTCTTTAAAAAAAAATCCCAAAGTATCTATGGCTAAGGAAAGATGTGCTAGAAAGAATCAGGCAGAACAATCTCCAACACTCAGATAGCTAATTCACATTCTAAACAGACAATATGGAGAAAACTTGTAATATATGGAGTATTGGAATGCGTACTTAGAAGGAAATTAGCCCCTAAATAAATAATGTCTAATTTTCTACAGCAAAACTTAAAAGAAAGCCTGAAAAGTTAAACAAAGCCCAAAAGTTTGTAAAGACAAAAGAATTTAGCACCCCCAAATGTAAAATTTGCCATATCTGGCATTCATTAAAAACTTATTAAGCATGGGAAAAAGGAACATACAGCTGGGCATGGTGTCTCATTCCTGTTATTCTACCACTTGAGAGGCTGAGGCAGACAGGTCCCAAGATCAAAGCCAGCTTCAGCAATATAGTGAGGCCATAGGCAACTTAGACCCTCTCTCGAAAAAATAAAAGGAAAATACAACCATAATAAGGAAAAAAGTCAATTAATAAACAAAAAACAACCCAGAAGTGGCACCTGCATGCACTCATGATAGAATCTGTAGATAAGGACACTAAACAGGTATTATAAATATACTCTATAGTTCAAGATAATGGAATAAAGTTTGGGCATGTTAAGGAGAGGCAATAGATTAAGGTGACCTAAATTTAATTTTGAGATTGAAAAATACAACTGAGATGGAAAACACACTAGATTGAATTATCAAAGCAGTAAGCACTACAGAAGAAAAGATTAATGAACCTGAAGACATAATAATAAAAGTTATCCAAAATCAAGCTGGAGAAAAAAAGAACACATTATCAGTGAACTGTGGGATGACTTTTAAGAGTCTAATACAGTTGTAGTCAGTTTGGTTAGGTGGCCAGAATTAATATTTGAAGAAGTAATGGCAGAAAATTTCCAAATTTAATTAAAACTATAAACCTACAGCTCTGAAAAGTTTGATGAAACCCCCAAACAAGAGTAGATACATGTGATGAGCTTATGGCTCATAGATTTATTATTTATGACCCATAGTTGATAGATTTATCAACTATTTGTATGGTCATGCTATAAAATGATTTAAGGAGGAGAAGCATATTTAGGGGCAGGGGAAGAAAGGAATTCATATGGTAAATGCTGAGTTTAAGGTACCATCAGGAATGAAGATTTAAAAGATATATTGGAGGTTGGGCTGGGGTTGTGGCTCAGTGGTAGAGTGCTTGCCTAGCACGTGCAAGGCCTGGCTTCAAACCTTAGCACCACATAAAAATAAATAAATAAAAAGGTATTGTGTCTAACTATAACTAAAAAATAAGTATTAAATAAAGATATATAGGAGGTAAAGGCATTTTGAAACTGCTTTACAAATTATGTAAGCATGGATTCAACTAAAGCAAGAAACACAAGACTCCACTTAATACTAATGACCCATAGCTAATAACTCCAGACAAATGTTAACTTGAGACAAAACTCACAACACAGATGTGAAAACAAAGGAAAAGCCCCCAAACAAACAAATGACTAGAGTAAGCCTTAATTAAGAGTAAAATAATAAGATGAGAATAAGATATCTTGTGGGCTGGGATCTTAGGACAAAATTAGCACTCAGCTCTAGGATTCCTATACATTTTTATTTCTTCCACCAATTCACAAGTAGACCAAAAAAGCATTTCAGAAAATACAAAGGTTTTGATCATTCTGTTTGTCTACTGGGTGTGCATATGGGACTATATTAACAGGATATGAAAGGCAAGCAAAACTGGATACTCCTACTAGATCTGCTGTTATTGGTACCACTAATGGCGAACTTTCAATCAGATTTAGACATTTACTGGTGCACTCGGTTATTAAACAAAATAAACCTATTTGCTCTACAATTTCTGTTATTCATTTCTTATTATATTCTCATATATATGAAGAGCAAGACATGAATCTGAGGACATCTATAGAAAGCAACTTCTGATAAGTCTCAGGCTTACTATCACAGTAGCTATTCATGGAAAACAAGATCTAAAGAACATATATCCCAGCAGAATAGAAGAAAAGCAGCTCCCAAACTAGGTCTGATTTTTCTAGAAAACCTAACCTAAGAAGCTTCACTAAAAACATACATGTACTTTTAGAATGTTCTCCTACTAATAGGTGTATAACTGCAACAACAGAACTTGTGCTAGTCAGTTTTATGTTACTATAACTAATAATAGAGATAAGTAATTTATAAAAAGCAAAGTTTTATTGTCACTCACAGTTTTAGATATATCAGTCCATAGTTGGTTAGCCCTGTTCCTTTAGGCCTGTGGTGAAACATCATGGTAGGAGTGCATGACAAAGCAAAACTCCTTACCTCATGACTTGGAAATGAAAGAGACATGGAGGGACCAGGGTCTCATTATCCCTTCCAAGAACAGCCCTCAATGACCTAAAATTTCTCACTAGCCCCCCTCCCAATAATGCCATGCTGGGGGATCAAGCCTTTACCATAAAGACCTTTGGGGGATAGGTAAGATTCAAACTACAGCAGGGCTGTCAGTCTAGAATTATGTGTCAATTAGTTAAAAGAAGATGTCACTCTTTAAAACCATTTATCCTCTACCTGGCTTAGAGGAAGGTCTTCCTCTGACCATTGTGGAAAAAAAAAAGATCAGAACAAGATATAATAAATTTAGAGAAGTGTGTGTGTGTGTGTGTGTGTGTGATTTATGAAAGTGCCTCGTCAATGTATGAAAATGAAGTTAGATTTAACTGGGCTTAGGAAAAAAACTTGGGAAAAGGTAAAGAGATATTGGATGTGTAATAGTGGGAAAGATTCAAGACAGGAGAGCTCATGATTATTACACTAGATTGCAGAAGAGAAGCCAGGGTGTATGATCAGCACCATGGATAGTTCCACCACTCTTTAATCCTGGAAGGCCTAAAATAATTCCTAGTTATGTACAGTACTCTGAAGTTCATACTTGGTATGCTATAAACACCTGGAAAGAATAAATATCACAATCATTTGTTACACAGAGTATGACCATATCTTTATCAGTATTAATCAATATCAGTTAGTGGCTATCGTTACTATCAGTGTACACATAATCATTATGACCATCATTGTCATCTTAAACCTTATGGAGAGATCATCAAGGAGTTATTAAGTTACAAAAATCTATTAAATACAAGCAGGGTTAGGAGGGTATCTTCATAAAGGAGTGGCACCCAAGACTAAGCAGGGTGAAGAGGGAGTCTAAGCTGCAGTGAGAAGGAAGACACAGCAGGAGAAAGTCCAGATAAGTAGCCATAAAGGGCTAACAGAGCCTGAGCAGGATGAGAAAGAAAGTTCCATAGCGGGGTGGCCTAGTTTGGGGTATAAAAGCCTGTGTTAATAAATTGTTACTACAAAAAATACTTGATATACTTGACTCATAAAGAGATAAAGTTATTTTGGCTCACACTTTCACAGGTTTCAGTCCTTTATCAGTCAGCCCTGTTGCTCTGGGCCTGTTGGCACATCATGTGCCAAGAATGTGGTGGACCAAAACCACTCATCTCATGGCCAGAAAGTGAAAAAGAGGAAGAGAAAGGGGCTAGAGTCTCCTGCAAGGGCACACTCCCAGGGCACTTCTTACAGTTTCCCCACTCCTTCTCCCAGTAGTGCCAGGCAGGGGACCAAGTATTCAACACTTGGGCTTTTGTGGGGGTAAGGAAGCCATGTTGTTGGAGAACAATGAGAAGTGAAAGTGGGCCATCAGAGACTAGCAGAGTGAGAGGGACTTCTATTCACAGATTCACAGGTGGGCCAGCAGAAGGTGTCAGATTCCAGGGAGGGTAAGGAAAGTGAATAGTGATATAGTGGGTGGTGTCAGAGCCTAAGCAGGGTACAGCAGCTGTCCCTGTATCAGAAGCAGACTGTCATGGGGATTCTGAGTCAGTGTGTGCAGGGTAAGGAGTGCCTTTACCCAGTGGCAGGGTTGGGGTGCAGACTGGTGTGTGTGGCAGAGGCCAAGCACAATGAAGAGTTCATATAGGAGGAGAAAGATGACAAAGGAGAAAGATGAAAAAGATGACAAAGTTATATTAATTTGGGGCAGGGGATAGCTACAACAGAACACTGGTTATATATGAAGGAAATGATCAAATAAGTCAATACATTAAAGGTAATAGGAGCCATACTTCTATCAAAAAAGGTAGTTCTTATAATCAAAAGGAAGAAAATTAGTATCAATTCCATGGTGCTGGACTGGAGTTGATAGTCTCAATGTGAATGCACAACTTTCAATTCACAGATAAAGAAAGAAATATAAATGTCAATATGTATGTAAATACACACATGCCAAAGAATAAAAAATAGGATATTTAATAATTTTCTATGAAAAAGAAGTATAAGCTATGAAAGCCACTTGGTACGGTATACACTCTGTTAGTGTAAAAGAAAGATTTCTAAAACTTACACGTTCTTTTCATATTTTATAATAAATTCTATATTAGTAAGACTATCAATATAAAAGGGAAAATATTTTTTAAATTATTCACATAGAATGTTAATAGTGATAAGTGGATTATGAAGAAAATGAACTATGAAGTTTCTCTAAAAGGAAACCAAATTAAACTATCCTTATGAAAACTGGGTAAGATAGATTCTATAGAACAAAATTATCTAGGCATTCAAGTCTCTTACAGAGCTTTAAAACAATACAGACACTCAGGTACCCTGATTTAACACATCCAAGTGGTGGCCCGAGCATTTTTATTTTAAAAACTCCTCAAGTCATCCTAACATAGAAAAGATTGAGAATCACACCTTTCAGGACATAACTCATAGCCAATTAAGTGGGTCAGAAAGACAATAATGGTGTGAAGCAGAACTCGAGATTCCTAAAGGGATATACAAAAAAGTCAGCCTAATTCCAATGAAGATTAGACTGAGAAAAGAGGATTTCATCTATAGTGAACTTTGGTGAACTTTATTTTCAAGAAATTTAAATAAGCTGGATGTGGTGGTGAACTCCTGTAATCCTAGCAACTCAGGAGGCTGAGGCAGGAAAACAGCAAGTTAGAGGCCAGTCTTGACAACTAAGTGAGATTCTGCCTCAAAATAAAATATGAAAAGGACTGAGCAATGGTAGACCACCCCTGGGTTCCATTCCCAGTACTGAAAATAAAAAAATAAATAAATAGTTGGGAATGTTGTTCAGTGGTAGTGTTCAATCTCTAGTCACAATAAAATAATAACAAGTATAAATAAACATTACATTATACATTAGTTGGTTATCTCCCTAGCATCATTTTCCTCCAATCCCATAAATTTACTCCTTTCCAACTTCCATCTAATGTGACTTGAGAGGCAACCCATAGCCCAACTCCTCAGCCTAAGCTAATTAGTGCAGCCTGTCCTCATAGTCAAGTGACTGGTTCTGCAATGGATGTGTAACCCAGTGAGATATGAGTTTCAAGAGGGCCACTATGTAAAACTTGGTCATGAAGCTGATGAAAAGAAGGCAGGGTGGGGCAGAAAGCAGAAAGAGAAATCAGTCTTGTGATGGTATTATTAAGTCCTGACTAAAGAAAAGCCTACCCTCTGGGTCTTCCCTTATTGTTTAAACTACTTTGAGTTGGGGTGGATTCACTTGAACTGACAAACTCAACCGATGAAAGTATTTACTCAATGTGATCTATGTTTCTTCATAAGTAATATCTATTAATTAAACGATGGTAAGGGAATTTAAAAAATGTAAATTTCTCTTCATTCTTACTATAATTTTATTTATACCTTGTTATAATCTGTTATATTCTATTCCCTTTAATAATTTTTGGATGTCTAATGAATATTCATAGCTAAATATTTGGAAGAAAAATAAAAGATGAAAAGATCTGATGGAACACACAGACAAACATATATTTCCTAACTCACTCCCATAATGTTCTTTGGGAAAACACTTTTATCAGTGGCTCTGAAATTTCAGTGATGCGATTACCACTGAGGCAATTTGTTTAAAATAAAGACTTTTCAGTTGTTTCCCTACTGAAAAGGGAAAAATTACTTTCTGATTCAGCAGATCCAGTGCTGAGCCCAGGAATCAACAGTGCTAAAAAATATTCCAAGAGATTATGATACAAATGGCTGGTAGAGCTTACTTTGAGAAATTCTGCTCCAAGCTAGGAAAAATGGTAGTAGAATGCACTTCAGAAAAAAACATTTCAGCTTTTAATTCTGCATTTTAAGTATTGATTCCTTTAAGAGTGGCATTTATAATGTAATGTAAAAATTTTAAAAACAAAGATTTTTCCCAAAGGCAAAAAAGCTCAAGTTCTCATTAAAAGAAGATGAAAGTAGAGTGGCAAACAGAAGGAAAAAAGAAAAAACAATACTGTAAGAACTGTGAACTTTGTTTGTTTTTTTCAATATAAGACAATGGTTCTCCAATGAAAAAAATATAAATATGTAGGTATTTATACTCATCTTGAATATGGTTAATGGTCACATAATGGATCAAATCATCTGATTTTTAAAATTTTTAAATTTGTTCTTTTTAGATATACATGACAGTAGAGTATATTTTGACATATTACACATACATGGAGTATAACTTCCCAATCATCTGATTTTACATATGAACTACTAGAAGACAGGAAATACTGGAAAGACAGGAGAAATTTAAAGATGAAATCATTCATTTTATGTACCTTCTTCCAAAAAGATATTTTAACATAAAGCTAAATTTGAACTTATGAACTTCAAGTTTATATAAACTCAAAACCTGGTTCCTAAATTTCTGGTTATAAACCTCAGTGAACACACTTATTTGCCTGTTCAGTAGCCACTGCCAACAAATCCTAACCAATGAAATCTCAGATGATATCAGCTGAGGGGACCTAATGTGGTCATCACCAATGCAGCCATACTTTGATTGTCATCTGCTCTATCAAAATCCTTAATGGAGAGTCCTCTTATTAACTCCCCAAGGATCTGCATTTCTAGGCTGGTAAAGCCACTGCCACGACAGTAAAGGTGAGAATGGGAAACACTATCTTTTATCTTATTCAATGGAAATAAAGTTGTACTTAAGTTCCCCTAGAATCTTTAATGCTTTTTTTAAAAATAGACTCAGTTCAAGTTTCCAGACACTGTCCAAACACTGATTAACAAATGAACTTTTTTGAAAGTATAATTTTAATTGTAAATGGACACAATGCCCTTATTTTTATGTGGTGCTGAGGATTGAACCCAGTGCCTCACATGTGCTAGGCAAGCATACTACCAGTGAACTACAACTCAGCCCCAACAAATGAACTTTTGACTTAGAAATGAATACCAGACCATGAAACATTCATTAGGTGGGGACTACATGTAAAATATATGTGATACTACTGTATCACACTTCCTAGGACAGTAAAAAAATATTTTCAGGAACACATCAGTATTGATGATTAAAAAGAGTACTTTTAGTTTTCATTTTCAAATATATTTTATATAGTATTTTTGTCCTAAAAATAACTATCTTGTCATTTTAGGGATTCTAGAGATTTTTACATCGTCCAAAAACAAAGTACATAGGAGTAAAGACATGTTCATACATCAAGTTTGATTCTATCGCCATTCCAAGACAAATTCAATTCCTTTTTAGGTCAAATTATAAGGCATAATGATAAAGTATAGAATAGCAAAAGCACAGACTGTGGAGACAGCTGAATCTAAATCCTTACTCTGCCACTTATTACATGTGTTACTCTGGGTAATTCAGTTTAACCTTCCTATGCCTGTTTTTCTCAGTTATAAACTGAGGATTCTAGTACCTATCTTAGAGAGTACATGAACTAATATACATCAAGCGCTTAAAACTGTACCTAGCATATGGAAACACTATTCAAGCTAAATAAATAAACAAAGGTTGCTTTTCTTTACCTCTTTCTATCAATGTAAATATTCTCAGTCAGCATATGTTAAAAAAAATAAACACTTTAACTAGAATCAAACCCTAGTTATGACTGCAGTGTCTTAGTATATAGTATATAGATAGCATTGGGAGTCCAGAAGAAATGCAAAAAAATCTAAAAAAATCTCATGCCTCATATTCTAATGCTAATGATATGCTTCTACAGTGAATTGCATCAGAAAGCATTCAGTGAAGGGACTAAATCACTGTGGATATTTTAAGATTTACTTCAGGAAATCAGGTACTTAAAAAATTGTCAGAAGGGCTGCAGGAGCAGAGTCTAGGCTGATCTGGCAGGAATGACTTCTAGAACACTGAAAGACTAACCCATCATAGAAGATACTATGCTAACCAACAAGGTGGGAAGAACAAGTTAAAAAACATGCTAGCTTAGCTTGATCAAGGTATCCAAAGTTGTCACTGCCACTGCCTCTGCAATTACCTGTTAGCATTCATGAAGCTGAAAACTAACTATTAGAATGTTGCTAGGGAGTAGGAAACATCTTTCCTTGAACTTGCCTGCCTGAAGCAGTAAGAAGATGGCCTCTGCCTCACTTTCGCCTTGTAAACTATGCACAAATGCATTTATTTAATTGGCAGAACCTGATTAGCATTGACAACTTTAGGCAATCTCCAAAATGTATACCTCTTAAATATAGCAAAGAATCTAGAAAACAGGGGAGAGGGGAAATATTTGCTGAATGCTAAAGCAATCAATGTAGAAGTGACTTTTGGAAAGTCAAAGTTACTAAAGTATTCTCAACACTTGTCATCTGCAAAATAGTGTTGTGCTGAGGATTTAAGGAAATTATACATATAAAACAATATAGTGAAAATAACTTTCTCCTGCAATTTGAAGCCTTGGTTTAACAGTGGTCTAGTAACTAGCTATATAGTTAAGAAGTCTGATGGCCTTCTGATCTGCATTTATTTTTGTTAGTTGGGATCTTTTAATATCTTTCACTCTTGGTGTTCTGAAATTTTACAATTTGGGGTCTAGGTCTAGACTTTTTCATTTGTTGTTCAGGTCTTTTATTTGAAGACTTAAGCCCTTCAGCTCTGGCAAATTATCTTATATTTTTAGTATGATGACTTCTCCTTCCGCTTTTTTTTCTTTTTGGTCCTGTGTATTTCTACGTATTTCTTTCCTATACTTATTTTTATTTCTGGAGGTTGTTTTTTTTTCATCTTTATCTTCTAATCAAACAGGTTATCAAACCCTTTCTGTAATGATCCTGATAGTAAGTTTTTGTGATTTCATGAGCCATATTAACTCTATCAAAACTAATTACTTTTTTGTATTGCCAAAGCAGCCAAAGACAATATGTAAATGAATGACATGGCTGTGTTTCAATAAAACTTTCTCCACAAAAATAGGCAAAGGGCCAATAGTTTATAAATCCCTATACTAATTCTTCTAGTACATATTTTATTTTGGCAATTATATTTATAATTTACAAAAGATTCCTTTTTCTGAGTATTTTCTCTTACTAAAAATGTATATAATGCAAATCTTCCTGAAAATACTGTTCAGAATTAGTTTTAAATTTTCTTTGTATCTTTGCATTATGTAGTTTTCATTGTGTATGAGTAATCTTCCCCCCTATTTTATCCTGAGTTTTCTCATTCCTATTAGAGACTTTCCCTTTTTGTCTTCTGAGGCATAATTGCCTGTTGATATTTAAGAATGCATCACTAAAAGCTTATCAGAAACCCTACACTTCAAAGCAGTTTGTTCACAGATGGTCATAAAGGTGAATAGATGGGGACCAGGCTATTTCGCCAGTAGGCCCCTAAATGGCCATATAGGGTGGTCTTTGTTTAGAATCTTATGTTTTTCTAGAGAAGACTGCTCAAGATCTACCTACAAGTCTGCCACAATTCATGCTGGATGGAGACACAATGTCATTTAGTAGGATTCCTGCTCATGCTGTCCCATGCTGTGCCTAGATGATTCTGTGGATCAGATTAGTGGTCTTCTATTATGTTAGGTTTCTGCCATTCTACTGAATCAGTTCCCAAACTCCATCTACAACTCTTCCAGAGGCTGGTATCTCTTCTCCTGTTGCCCTCTTTGCAACTAACTTCGACCTTGTGTATGAACTTGAATGAGAATATGTCTGTGTATTTATTTTGTAAATTATGTTACTATTATTTTAGTGGTGATTACAGAAATAAAAGGAAACAATTAAATGTGCTTAATCCACCATCTTTAACTATAAGAACAAACAAACTATAAGAACAAACAAAGTGCCAGTTTAGGCCAACTTGCTTAAATATATTAAGACATGTCATATATTCAAGTTTCTCAAGTTCAAAAAAATTTTTTATAAATTAATAACTTCAATTCTGAAATTATGATACCTGGACTGAGCTAAGCATTTAGGGAAGACTTTTTTTTATATAGATCTATTATTTAAATAAGATTTAAAAGAGAATGTCCTAACAGATTTTTATACTATAAAAATAATTTATTTAAAGTCTTGATATGAAAATTATATGTTAACCTACAGATAATTTTAGTCCCTTAAAAGAGAGCCAAATTAAAGTCTAATCAGTTTACTGTTTATTTTTAGTGTAAAATACAAAAGAACCAAGATACAAATTTTACTATACAAGTTACATACTTGATTATACATCAGGTAATTCCAAAATAGACCAGAACTATGTTCCCCAAACTTAAGTTTTCCATTTGTACTATTCCTACTATCTTTTTCCACTAGAAAAAAAAATGTATTTTAGTTGTATTCTAATCATTGGCTGCCCCAAAGTCTGACTAGTAAATAGCTAAGATATAGCCTATATAAAAATTCTAGATCTAAGAAATAGAGGAAAGAAAATTATCATTTTTCATAATACCAGAAAGTATTTTTAAAATACACGTATGTGTATATAAAAATGTTAGAATTATTCAAATTAAATTTAGCACACCCATTTTATCTCAGGATAACAATTAATATTTAGTTATTACAAAGATTTTCACATACATTATTTCATTTAATTATCATAACCTTGTGAAGTACTCAAGATAGTTGCTATTCTATTCCAGTTGCTAAATGCATGTGTACAGGGAATTAACCTTTCTACCAGAATACTCTTGCATACTCAATGCCTAAAAATGGGTATTTGAGACTAACAGGAGATTTTGGTATTCACTGTATACATGGTCCTTGAAGGAGCATGGACATTTTCAACAGAAATTTAAATCTAGCTGCTTAAAAATAAACAACAGGAACTTACATACTAGCTTATCATATATAATAATTTTATAAACAAAATTGTTCTTTTCTCATAAAATTAACTTTCAAATTGATATTTTGCCAGCTCATTACAAGACCCTATAGTACAAATGTGATTTTTGAGACTAAAAACCTAAGAAAAACTTCCTTCTACTTTAACTTTGAAAATTGTTTCTTTAGTCCTAGCTATTTCTTAAGCTCATATTCCATTATATATCAAATCTAAAGCTACTTCTTTTCTAAATTAAATTTCAAATTATTGAGAAAAACATATATATGAGTTAGTATTTTCCAGTTCTCTTTAAATTCTTACTACCTAAATATTACTACTCTACCCAAGTAGTATTAAACCCTGTCCAACTCAAAATAAATGCCTCAGCAGATCTAATCATGACCTTTTGGGAAGAAATATCGTTAATACAGAAATACGACTATGAGCAATATAGTTACTACTAGTTGTTTTATAACACATATTCTGATAAAATACATATTCATCTCTACCATTGAAAAATGAGTACCACCTTAAACATTTTAAATGAAGCAATTACTATTTTAGATTATCTGCCAAGATTTTAAATGTGAAAATATAAGGATTAACAATTTTGATTTGGAAACGTATTTGCTCATTGGCTAGTTTTCTAAAATTATTAGCAAGATGAGGAAGGTGACTAAGGAAAAAATAAAATAATGCTTTGTTTGCTTTTTCTTTCATTTTTATAGAGTAGGTCTCAAGAACAACCTCACTGAATGTTATTATTCATTAATTTTCATCTATCCAATGAATGATATGATAATAAGTAGCACAGTGGATACAACTATTCTGTTACTGTAAAACAACCAAGAGGGAAACAAAAGTGATTCTATTAAGAAAAATCTAGATAATTTCACAGGTTTGATAATAACAAACAAAGCATATGTTCAGGATGTCAATAATCTAGACTTCCCAAAAGGAACATTTTAAAAATAATGATTAATATTTGGAATTTGGATGGTGTATATATATCTTCATGTTTCCATAAAGAACAATATTTTGTCCCTTCTTGTTCTATTTTACACACTTTAGAGTATGGTTAGTTATTGAGCATGCTGCTCACTTGGACATGTTTACCTGTTTTATTTACTACACCATAAATAATCAAATAGTATTCTTTTTCATAAAGTCCTTGCTAATACTAAAGAGTATTACCAACAAATGAAACTGCTATCTTGGGGAAATAAACTTCAAAATATAGAGCAGTACAGGAAAATAAATGTACTTTAAACTTATTCTTTAATTTTCTGACTTCTACGTTTTTATCACTGTACTATAGCTACACATAATATTGGGGTTTGACATAATCATACTAACATGGAATATAGTTTGCTCCACTTCAGTCCCCAATACTGCCTCTTTCCCTTCCCTCTATACTAATAATCTTACTTCTATTTATTTATAGTTTTAAATTAGTGCTTTATAGATATACATCATGGTGAAATTCACTGTGGTATATTCATACATATACATAGCATAATTTCATTCCATTGTTTTGCTTCTTTCCCACCCCTTCTCCCTCTCCGTCAATCAACTTCCTTTGCTCCACTGATCTCCCTTCTATTTACATGGGAATCCCCTTACCCTTTATTCCCTTATTTTGCTGAAAACACTCAACCCTTGACTTTATGAATCTGGCTAATTCACTTAAGAAGATATTCTCCAGTTCCATTCATCTACCAGTAATTGCTACAATTTCATTGTTTTTTTTTTTTTTTATGGCTGGTAAAACTCTCTTTTGTGTGTGTGTGTTGTATACCATATTTTCTTAATCCATTCATCTGCTGATGGTCACCTAGGCTGGATAATTTGGTCATTATGAATTGCACTTCTATAAACACTGATGTGCCTGTATCACTTTCATGATTTTAGTTCTTTTGGATAAATAGGAGTGAGGTAGCTGGATAATATGGTGGTTCTATTCCTAGTCTTCTGAAAAATCTCTATTCTGCTTTCCAGAGTGGTTATACTCATTTAGAGTCTCATCAAAAACATAAAAGTGTACCTTTTCCCCAAAGTCCTTGCCACCAATTATTATTATTTGTATTTCTTACTGATTGCAATTCTAACTGGAGTGAGATGAAATCTCAGTGTAATTTTGATCTGTCTTTCCCTACTTCTTAAGAATGTTGAACATTTTTTCATATTTTTTGACTATTTTAATTCTGTTTATTCAAGAACATGGGAGGTCTTTCCATCTTCAAAGATCTTCTTCAACTCTGGCTTATTTTTGAAATAAGTACTAATAAATACCAAATAAATACTAACCAAGAATGAAGTATACGTTGGCTCTTGACAGTGTACTTGGATGGTTCAGTAAAATAAATCCGGGTTAAACTGTTTGATGTCTTTTATTTTTAAATGAATAGCAGCAATGATAACAAAACCAGTTTTATTCACTAAAATTAGTTTTTCTCATGCAACTTCTCATGCATGTTCAAAATTTTAGACCTGACTTTTAAACTTCACTTCTTTTTTACCTAAAAAATATGATTTAAACAAAAATATGATTTAAACTCCCTTTTGTGTCCTATTTTAGCTTCTCCCTTTCTCTGAAATATTTGATAAAAATTCTTCATGCGAGACTTACTGCTATTGCTTTCTATCAATAATATATGTTCATTTACTTTCTCCTTGAATAACTGTCTCTATTTAATTTTATTAAAGCAAGCCATGTCCCATCTTACTGTGTTTCTATGAAACTGAATTAAACAGATGCAGCTTTCTCCTTCAAGCAGTATTTTTAAACTATGATCATTCGTTTATCAAGAGGTGTTTTCAATTATTTTATAATAAATAATAATAATCCACATTTGGAAAATGTAGACTTTTTATAGACAACAGTAGCTGTGAATATGTGAAAATGGGTGAAACTAAGTTCTAAAAGGTATTTGCTAGCAATATAAAGTATGATTCTTATAAATATACACATTTCAATTATGGAATGTAAGAAATAATTGATCTCTATTAAAAATAAAACTAACAAGAGACTGTGAATATAGCTTAGTGGTAGAGTGCTTCCTTGCATGCATGAAGTCCTGTATTTGATCCCTAGCAATACACACACACACAAACACACACACACATTAATAGCAATACAAATATCAAACTGAATTGATTAAGTCCATTAACATAAAAGGTAGACTATTTTTGAGATCTAGGTATTTCAGAAGTTAAAGGCTGAAATTGTTAAGTATCCACAATGAGAATATTTTCACAGTAAATCATAAGGAAGGTTGATCACTCATAGGAGACTATGGTATTATATGTTGAATAAGAAACAGGATAACCATTTATTTTTTTAATTAATCAATTATTATTTAAAAACTGTTTAATTACCTCAAGATGCATGCTTATTGTATTTTAGGTTGTAAAAGATTCTTATTAGGAGCTAGGCGTGGTGGTGAATGCCCATAACCCTAGCAGCTTGGGAGGCTGAGGCAGGAGGATTGAGTTCAAAGCCATACTCAGCAACTCAGTGAGGCTCTAAGCAACTCAGTGGGACCCTGTCTCTAAATAAAATACAAAATAAGGCTGGGGATGTGACTCAGTGGTTGAGTGCCCCTGAGTTCAATCCATGGTAGCCCCTGCCCCCCCAAAAAAGATTTTTATTAGGGCTCTTTTAAGGATACTGATACTTATCAAGAAATACTGCTATATGGAAATGGGTAAGAATTTAAGAATAATCCAAGCTTCCTTGAGTCAAAATGGTGAATCAATTTAATAAGTGGCCACTAACATCTATGTACCAGGTTCTATGAAAAATACCATATAAGTAAATAGTCCAGTCTTCAAGTGTTTAAAATCTGGAATAAACTCATAAAACAAGTTTAGTAAGAAAGAAAACATACAGCTAGCTGCAAAAATGAGGACCAGAAGCAATAAACTCAATGATAATATACCAAATATATACCTATTCATCCATCCATCCGAACGTCTGTACATTCAACATTTCTATAGCAATAACCATACCTATCATGGGTACACAAAAACAGGTAGGTTAAGTAGCTTAAACTAAATTAGAAAAGACCTGATACATTTCTACAAACAATGGGATTCAAATTAGACTTTAAATGAAATTTGAGATTTAAAATAGGGAGTAAAATTATAATTAGGATTGACACTTTAGCATAATACAAATGAAGGTAGATGTTGATGATACTGTTCATCTCTTTTACTTTAACATTAATCCTTTTATTCTTTGAACTTCTTCCTATTATGTTTCTCCTTTCCAGAGTCTTTCCCAGAGTCTTCTTGATACTCTGATCTATTATAAATTCCTGAACTTTAGTTTCTGCTCAGACGCCCCAGCATGCTGCTTTAATCAAAATCCATTTCTTTCCTAAGGACACATTATTCCCCATGGACTTTCCATCCCAGATATTCTCTCATATTCCAAGTACCCCAAAGTCAGGAAACAAAGTTATCCTCCGTTTTCACAAACATTATTCCTAAAAATCATGGAAAAGAACTACTATTTTCCTCTTGTCATCCTCGGAAAAATTTTGTCCTCCTAGATATTTCTTCTTCATTCCCTGAACAGGTTCTCTTCACTCATTGAGGAAAATGATCCCTGATTCTATCTTTTGTTATACTTCAACTTCTGCCATTATCTTTTTGTGACTTCTACATCCATACGATAGCCTATCCAAGAACCTGGACTCTCTTGATCAACTTATCTATCTCCAGTGATTTTACCTTTGACTCCATTGCAGATGCCCACTCCCACCCTCATACACTGAATCTGTCATTTCACATCGTATTACTGAAAACATTTCTCTCTTCAACTCCAGTTCCTTAACTTTCCGTGCTTTTTGCTTACTTACTCCTCTCACACCTCTTCCTTGAAATCCTTGAAGACTTTTAGCCCAGTTATCTTTCCTCCATTCATCAGCCCCTTTCTCAATTCTCTCTTTATCCTGTTCAATTTCATGGTCCACCCTTTAAATAAATCTCTTGAAAATACTCAACACATCTGCCCCTTTTTCATCTCACCTCTCTAATCATCTTGATTAACATTTCTTCAATCACCTCTCCTATATCTCATATTCCATCTTTTTATCAGATCATTTGCATTAGTATTTAATCATGCCCAAGTTTTTCCTAGCCTCAAAAACATCCTCTTTAAACATCAACTTTCCAAATACTATCCTCGTTCTTCCTGTTTTTTATAAACTTGGTGGAAAAGTTATCTACATGATTGCTATTCCAGTTTGGATTCTAGTCCCTTCACCGCCCTAAATGTCCCTTTAAGGCTACCTATCACCTCACAGCTCAAATCTAATAGATTGTAAAATACTCGGATTATTGGATTTATAAGTAGTATCTGACAAAATTGATTATTTCTTCCTTCATGAACTTCATTCTTGTCTTTTGTGATATTTTAATTGTTTTTTTTTCTTCCTATCTTACCTCTCCTATCTCCAATATTTTTCTAGGAGTTCCTGAGGCTCTTCTCACCCCTGAGAAAAATTCATCCACTCTCATGTCTACTTCCAGAACTGCTGTGTTGACACAAAAGTACAATAGAGAAGCATATTTAACAAAATAGGCACTTAGGCACATATTCTCTAACATTAAAATCTAAGAAAACTTAAGGTTTTCCACCATAGCCTTATCCTTTGTCTTATTCCTCTGCTGTCCTAAAGAATCCAGCTAACAACTTACCTTTTTATTCACCCTAACCAAAGTGACAAGAGTTCAAATTCCCTGGACCTTTCTGGCTCCATTTTTTTAAAAAACTGAAAACTGAGGGCTGAGGTTGTGGCTAAGTGGTGGAACGCTCGCCTAGCACACATGAGGGAGGCACTGGGTTTTATCTTCAGCACCACATAAAAATAAAAAAATAAAAAGATATTGTGTTCTACAACTAAAAAAAAAAAAAACCCCAAACAAACAAACAAACAAACAAAAAAACTTGAAAACTGATTATCATAAATAATGCAAAAATAAAGATAAAAGTTAAAAAAAAAATTCACCCTGAACTTTACCATCCACAAATTGCTTTCTGGTAAACATTTTGCAGACATTATTCTATGAAACAAAAAAAGGAATAAAAATGCTTTTATAAAAATGAGATCAAACTACAGATATTTTATTGTAGAAATCCATTTTATTTTACATAAATAAAAGAAAATAAAATATAATTAGTTAAAGTTTAAAACGGCTTAATAGAAAGATTATCTTCTATATGATCTATTTCTTAGTCACATAAGGAGAAGGTCGTCATTTTTCTTAACTATATACACTTTTAGCATTCTTAGTGTTCTTTCCAACTTCCCTATGCCCACCCTTCTGATTTTTAAATCAAATAGAGTACTGGTTTTATACTGTACTGGTTTATAGCCATGGTGGACACCGTCATACACCGTCAATATTCCTTATTAATGAAGAGACTATCATCTTAGCCATCAGGAGTGCTGTTGGAACACAGCCTTCAATTGTAGTCTTCAGGAAGTGCCTCACCTTTATATCCTCCAGCGCAGTCCATATCCAATGAGACTGAGAGGGGATGTAAAGGCATTGCCATCTCTATCTTGGCCCAACTGGGGACAACTCTGAAGAACTATTTTAGTTCCAGAGTCCCATGGGGTTGCTGAAGCTGTTGTTAGGCATGCCCTTCAGCTTCAATTTTCCTTCCTTCCAGTCTTGTTTCCTTTTCCTTTCTTTCACAAGTACTGATTCCAAGAACATGCCTTAAGAAGCATGTAGTAGGGCTGGGGATGTGGCTCAAGTGGTAGCGCGCTCACCTGGCATGCGTGCGGCCCGGGTTCGATCCTCAGCACCACATACCAACAAAGATGTTGTGTCCGCCGAAAAACTAAAAAATAAATATTAAAAAAAAAAAGAAGCATGTAGTACCCTAAGCTCCCTTTCAGGGTCTATTTCCGGGAAGTCCAATTTCTAACAAATATGTAGACTTAGATTTTTTCAAAAAGAAGGCAATTCTACCAGTCAGTTCCCCTGCTTCATCCACTTATCTGTCACAAAAGCTCACACATTCCTTAAAAAGAGCCAATCAGTCAGGCTCATTACACTGTGGTAATAAATAATTACATATTAATACAATAGTGGATTACTTCGCGCTTACACAACTTATCAATTTTGGACTAGCAAGACAGGCTCTCCTCAAAGCTGAGAGAGTCTCCATTTCCATAAGTTTCTATAATAGCAGAAACATTATTCTGGCTCTTAAAAGTTATAAAAAGAAGATCAAAGCAAATTACACAGCCACATCTGAGTTCAACAGGGTAATAATGCATTCTGCTTCTGCAGGGAGAAGCAGGCGGATAGATGCGCATGATATCCAAGACCATAATGCCTGTTCCTCTGGATATTCAACATTCAGTTCCTTCATTCTCCCATATGCAAAACACTCCCATGCTGCCCTAAGGAAAATAAGCCCAAAATGCTAACAGTCATAGGTCTTGTTTTTTAGTTGTTTTGTTGTTGTTTGGTTTCAGTTTGTTTTCAGTGCTGCAGATCAAACCCATGCCTTGGGCACGTTAGGCAAGTACTCTACCACTATATTCCAATCCCTTAATCACCTTTTTAAGGTGAAAAGGGAAGATAGGTATTAAATACTCTGAGTACAGATGTGGCTTTTCCTCATTTGGAGACAGAACTAAAAAGGTGAGTTGTCCCCTATACAAACATCCGATATGCAATTGTGAACCAGGGACACAAAAAAACTGCCAAAACCATTTCCATTTAAGGACCACAAGATAGTAACTGCTATAATTCTCAAATCAGACAAGGCAGACGTTGTCTTGCTCATTCTCCTTCTTTATGCATTTCCCACTCTTTGAAGGAGCACCACACCTTTAGTCCCTTTTGCTAGAACCATTTTGTCCAAAAGAAATGACTTTCTGGGAACCACAATAATCTACTTAGACTTTTGTTCCCCTCCCTGCCCCAGTACTGGAGATTGAACCCAAAGGTGTTCTACCACTGAGCTACATCCCCAGTCTTTTGCTTTTTATTTTGAGACAGTGTCTCTAAGTTGCTCAGACTGGTCTCAAACTTGACATTCTCCTGCTGCAGCCTCACAAGTAGTTGAGATTATAGGCATGCACCACCACACCCAATGCAAATATTTTAACCATTGGATGCTTTGCCAACGCTCTCAATTTGGTCCTTGATTTTTCTGAAGCCTTTGGTAGCTCAGTGTTGTCAGCTCTATCATATATGGGTTGGAAACCACTCATTTGTACCTTTCAATCCCACAGATCCTTGAATGTTTATATTTGCTCTATTCCCTTTTACTCTTGCTTACAATCCTGTCTGTTCCTCTATGAATTCTTCTTTTTCTTATAATACTTTGCAGTCAAATGCAAAAAGTAAATAAATTGATGTTATTAGTTTGTTTTCCCTACCCTTTTTACCTAAAGCTGTAAGTTCATTTTTTTATGTTAACTACCATCTACATTAGTTTAGGAGACAATTTTACAAAAAACTTTAAACAGGTCACCATACTAGCAACCATCAATTCAAGTTTCATCTTTTTCTACTGCCTAGCTTCAAATCAATGTCATAAATATTTTGAGCTTTTGATGTAGCAACATCAATCTTTGCATCAACTTCTGTATCAAAGTAAGTTGATACTGAGATAAACAGCACAATTTCAACAGACAGAAATTTAAAACTCTTCTACAAGAAGGGTCACTAAATATTTGTATGTAGTAACACACTCTACTGTACTAAAACATTCTACTCAATAATTTGTTTTTCTATGAATTGTAATTAAAATTTCTAAGATTTTTATTGCATGTCTTTTGATGGATAGTGCATAGAATTAGGTTTTAAGTATGTATTTTGCTATGTTTCTTCATGCCACTCTGAATTATAGATATTTCTTCCATTGAGTGGTTGCTCTTGGTAAACTTTATGGTAGTTTTGATACTTTTTTACTCATTTCATTGGGTATGTGTGCAGAAAAATTTTGTGGAGAAATTCCACTCAACATCTTTTTAAAGGTAGTTTATATATCAGAAATCATGCATAATAAAGGTCTCAGAATCTTTTAAAATTAAATTGAAGTTACCAAATAGGCCCTTCCAAAATCTCTGGAAAATTACTGGCTGTAGAAGGACCACTGCATTCCAGCCCAAGCTTTTGAACCAAGAGGCCAGGAGAAACTAGCCAAATGATTTGATCTAAGTTAAGTATTTTCTTACTGGACAAGATAGCTGGATTCTGTGATCACTAAACTCTAAGTGGTAGTATTTATGATTCAATTAAAAAAATCACTGTCTTCTTCTTTCTTAAACCTTTAAGGCAAAATTTGAACATAAAAATTTAAAACCTAATTATGTAGTAACTTTCTCACAGCTATTATAGTTTCCCTTATGTTCATATTGCAACATATTAAAGTGAATGAACACTTTATTTTTAGCTTTTAAAAAATATTTATTTTTTTAGTTTTAGGTGGATACAATATCTTTATTTTACATCTATGTGATGCTGAGGATCAAACTCAGTGCCTCAAGCTCTCTAGGCAAGCACTCTGTCACTGAACCACAACCCCAGCCCCACGAATAAACACTTTTATGTCTATTTACTAAAAAAAATATTTACTGTGGAGTGTCTATAGGTCAGTAATTAAGCTAAAGGCTAGGGGTACAACAATTAAGACAGTAAGCAATTATGAAGAATTGTAAGTACTATAATGAATTATAAAAGGAAAGGTGTTATAAGACTTATAGAAACAGAATTTGAATAAACTAGAGTTAGTGAAAGCCTCCTGGTGGAAAGGGTTTAGAATAACAGTGACTCTGGAACAGAGTATGGGAAGCACTATGCATCAAAACATGAAATAATAATGTTAATTATAGAGAGCTAGTTATATTTAGAAAGTTGTAAAACAAGCCTAATAAGCACCAGAGCAATGGTACCCATACTTATAGTGCAGTCATAAAGAATAATAAAAGGGGAATAAATAGTCATAAACAAAGAGTCCCTGCAAATTTGATTTATATATGTTTACAACTGTGTAACGGTATTTGCTAAAGATTCCATGGATTGGTAAAGAATATCCCAACATAAAAATAGATATTCAGTATGTTATCTGATTGCATAAGTAGTGATTTGCATATTTGATATTCAATCTCATTTCCCAGCTATTTTAAGGAGAGGTCAGCAAACTTCTGTGAAGAGCCAGCGAATAAATATTTTAGGCCCTGTGGACCATATTAATTTTCTATTTCTGTGTAACAAGTTATCACAAACTTACACCTACTTATCATATTACTGACTCTATAGTTCAGAAGTCTGGGAGAACTTAGCTGGGTTCTCTGCTGAAGATCTCAGAAAACAAAATAAACATATCGACTCAGTTGGACTCTTATCTAGAAGTTCTGAGGAAGAATCTCTCCGAACCTCATTTAAGTGTTGGCGAAATTCAGTTCTTGTAGAGTAAGACTGAGGTTCCCATATTCTTGGTGGCAGTTGACCAGAGCTGCTAGAAGCCTCCTCTCAGCAATGAAAAGTTGCTTTTGGGTCCTCCCAGGAGGCTCCCTCTATCTGCTTCAAGCTTTGAATATATTTTTATGCATTTTAATTTGCACTTAGAAGCAAAGAGAAAATTCTCATGTGAACAGTCTAGATCTCCTCTGACTGATTTCCCTCCTTTTTTGTTGTTAGGAGATTGAAACTGGGGTGCTTTACCACTGAGCTACATGCCTATCCTTTTTTTTTATTTTTGAGAGGGGGGTCTTGCTAAGCTCCTGAGGCTGTCTTTGAATTTGTGATCCTCCTGCCCCAGGCTCCAGAGTTGTTGGGATTACAGGTGTGCATACCATGTCCAGCAATACATACTTTTAATGTCAACTTATAAGTAACCTTAATCATATCTTCAAAATCCATTTGCCATGTAACATAAATATAGCAGCAACACCAGAGGTATAAAGGCCAGGAGACCATCTTAGAATTCTGCCTACTCCAGTCTGCCCATCTGGCCCCCATGTTACCATACACTTCTTATGAGCAAAATGCACTGACCCCAGCCCAAGGACCCCCAAATTTCATATCATTTCAACATTAAAAAAACTCAATATCTAAATTTAAATCTTATAATCTTATAAACCCAAGGTGAACAATTTTAGCTCCTGGGAAAAATTCTTCTCCCTTATGAATCTGTATAATTAAAGAAACACTAACACTGCCACTAACACTTCCAATATACAATGGGAAGACAGACATAATTACAGACATTACAGTTCACAAAGGGCAAAATGAATGACAGTTACTCGTTCAAGGCAGTTATAGATGGGCAAACTATAGCCACAGTTCCCTGAATAGGTATTAAAGTTCGGGAACAAGCCTCTCTGAGTCTTTGGATCCATCTCTGTGCTCTCATTTTTCATCCTTCTTGAAAAGTAGCAAGCAGGTATCTGTTGTTAGGAAGTTTCACCAGCATGCTTCCTACCAACAGAATTTTGGAAGTCTAGACCCTTCCTTTCATTTCATATTCCTGATTCTTCTTCGTTCAAGGTGCTAATGTATATGCTGACATGATTTTTTCAAGAATTTTGTAGGTCTTATATGAATTTTACAGAGGTTCCCTCCATTAAATGAAAGCCATGTCCACTAATCTTTTCAAGATAATTCCTTTATTTTTAGATTCTGCTGAAATAAATGAGGGAAAATGATCTTTAGCTTTTAAAACCTTTTAGTTTTTTTGTGATGATCTGAGGAACACCCTTCATTTCATAGAATGATTTTCCAGGAGACCTAGTATGCTTTGCCCTTTTGATCCTTGTGAGGTTTCAGCAAAAGCTGTGCAGCTACTCTATACCATCTGTCATGGCAATTTTTGAATTTTAGCATGTTTTGCCATCTTGTCAGGGGATTTCCCAATTCATCAAGTCCTGGTTCCTTCAGAGACTTTTAACACTGTGCCTGGAAATTTCTATGGTTAAATATTCAAGTTCCTCATTTATAAGTTGCTCTTTTCATGTAACTGCAGGAAACAATTCTGCTAAGCCCCTTGCCACATCATAAAAAGAATGCCCCCAGCCCTGGTCCAGAACATGTATTTCACTTCCTTTTGTCCTCTGGGCAAGGCTCTTAAAGGCCATATTTCTATTAAGTCTGTTCAAGGCAACTTAGACTTTCTTGACCATGTTCTTCAGAAATTCCCCCTGACTTCTTCCTATCCTCACCTAACAGTGATTTCAAAACCACTTCCACAGTTTTAGGTATTTGTTTGGCAGCATCCCACTTTCCAATACCAAAATCTGTATTAGTTTTCTATCACTAAAAAATGACCACAAACTTAGCAGCTTGAGACAATACTCACTTATTATCTCACATTTTTTTTGTAGGTAAGAAGTCCAAGTAGGCTAAGCAGAATTTTCTACTGAAGAGTCTCACAAGGCTGAAATCAAAGATTTAGACCCTCCTCTGCATTTGCAGCCGCTCCTCCGGCTCCTGGCTGGCACCATCCTAAGCATGAAAAGTCTAGCCCTGCCTGAACATGGCTAGTCCTCTCTGCTTCCCTGGGAGGACCAGCATGTTATCATCCCGGTTAGCAGAAGAATTCTGAGGCGGATCGCCGTATACCCTGGCCCACCTGCCACACGGAAGGAGGAACAACAGATAAGCACACACATATAGTAGGAGCAGAGTGGCTGACCCTCAAATCCACACTGCTAGAGAGGAAGACATACAAATAACACAAAGAAACAAGGGAAGAAAGTGCCCGAAACAAACCAAACTGAAACAATAATAGATTCCATTGACAGCATAGTAGAAGAAATGTCAGAGAAGGAGTTCAGAATGTACATAATTAAAATGATCTGTGAAGCCAAGAATAAATTAAGAGAGCAAACACAGGAAACAATTGATGGCTCCAACAAAAAGATAAGAGAGGAAATACAGGTAGCAAAAGATTACTTCAAGAAAGAAAGACTCTGAAAAACAAAAAACAAACAAACAGAAATCCTTGAAATGAAGGAAACAGTAAACCAAATAAAAAATTCATAGAAACCATCAACAGATTATATAACTTAGAAGACAGAATCTCAGTCATTGAAGATAAAATGTATAATCTTGAAAATAAAGTTGATCACACAGTGAAGATGTTGCGAAACCATGAACAAAACCTCCAAGAATTATGGGACAACATGAAAAGAACAAATCTAAGAATTTTCAGGATAGAGAATGGCAAAGAGATACAAACCAAAGGAATGCATGATTTCTTCAATGAAATAATATCAGAAAACTTCTCAAACATGAAGAATGAATTGTAAAATCAAATACAAGAGGCTTACAGGACACCAAAGGTACAAAATTACAATAGATCCACACCAAGGCATATTATAATGAAAATGCCTAGCATAGAGAATAAGGACAGAATTTTAAAATCTGCAACAGAAAAGTTTCAGATTACATATAGGGGGAAACCAATTTGGATCTCAGCATATTTTTCAACCCCAACCATCAAAACTAGGATCCTGGAACAGCATATACCAAGCTCTGAACAAAATGGATGCCAACCAAGAATCTCATACCCAGAAAAATTAAGCTTCAGATGTGATGATGAAATAAAAATCTTCCACGATAAACAAAAATTAAAGGAATTTACAATGAGAAAGCCTGCACTACACAATATTCTTGGCAAAATATTCCATGAGAAGAAAATGAAAAACAACAATAAAAATCAGCAAAGGGAGGAACAGGTAAATTCAATCAAAGGAGAAACCAACCAAAGCTTAAAAATCCAAAATAAACCAAAATGACTGGGAATACAAACCATGTCTCAATAATAACCCTGAATGCTAATGGCCTAAATTCATCAATTAAAAGACACAGACTGACAGATTAGATAAAAAAAAAATCCAACCATATGCTGCCTTTAAGAGATTCATAGGAAAAGACATCCACAGACTGAAGGTGAAAGGATGGGGAAAAAACATATCACTCAAATGGGCCATGTAAACAAGCAGGGGTTTTCATCCTCATACAGATAAAGTGGACTTCAAACCAAATTTAGTCAGAAGAGATAAGGACATTTCATACTGCTTAAGGGAACTGTATATCAATAAGACATAACAATCATAAATATCTATGCCCCAAACAATGGAGCATCTACATATATCAAACCAACCCTTCTCAAATTCAAGAAGCAAATAGATCACAACAAAATAAAACTGAGTGATTTTAACACACCTCTCTCACCACTGGATAGATCTTCCATACAAAAACTAAACAAAGAAACTATAGAATTCAATAATACAATCAATGATTTAGATTTCACAGACATATATAGAGTATTTCCTCCATCATCGAGCAAACATACCTTCTCTTCTAAAATAGACCATATATTATGCCACAAAGCAACTCTTAGAAAATTAAAAAAATAGAGATACTACCCTATATTCTATCTTATCATAATGGACTGAAACTAGAAATCAATGATAAAATAAACAATAGAAGCTACTCCAGCACCTGGAGACTAAATAATATAATACTGAATGAGAAATGAACAGCAGAAGACATCAGGGAGGAGATTAAAAAAAACTCCTAGAGGTAAATGAAGGAACACTGATACAACATATCAAAATCTCTGGGACACTATGAGGGAAGTGCTAAGAGGAAAGTTCAATGAATTGAGCTCACTCATCAAAAGAATAAAAAGTCAACAAATAAATGACCTAACACTACATCTGAAAGCCTTTGAAAAAGAAGAATAAATCAACACCAAAAGTAGTAGAGAAAGGAAATAATTAAAATCAGAGCTGAAAGCAATTAGATTGAAACAAAAGAAACAATTAAAAATATTGACAAAATGAAAAGTTGGTTCTTTGAAAAAAATAAATAAAATTGATAAACTCTTAGCCATGCTAATGAAGGAGAGAGAAAACTCAAGTTACTAAAATTCATGATGAAAAAGGAAATAACATGATGACACTATTGAAATACACAAGATAATTAAAAATTTATACTCTAATAAAAAAGAAAATCTCGGTGACATTGACAAATTTCTAGAAACACACGATCTACCCAAACTGAATCAGGAGGACATACACAATTTAAACCGATTAATTTCAAGCAAGGAAATAGAAGATGCCATTAAAAGCCTACCAACCAAGAAAAGCCCAGGACCAGACGGATTCTTTACAGAGTTTTAAAAGACCTTCCATGAAGAACTAATACCAATACTCCTCAAATTATTCCATGAAATAGAAAAGGAGGGAACCCTTCCAAACTCATTCTATGAGTCTGGCCTCACTTTGATACCAAAACCAGACAAAGACACATCAGGAAAGAAAACTTCAGAACAATATCCCTGATGAATATAGAGGCAAAAATTCTCACTAAAATCCTGGCCCAAAGCATACAAAAACATATTAAAAATATAGTGTACCACGATCAAGTAAGGTTCATCCCAGGGATGCAAGGTTGGTTCAACATATGGAAATCAATAAGTGTAACACATCACATCAGTAGACTTAAAGACAAGAATCATATGATTATCTCAATAGATGCTCAAAAATCATTTGATCAAATAAAGCCCCTATTCATGTTCAAAACAGTAGAAAAACTAGGAATCATAGGATCATACCTAAACATTGTAAAAGCTATCTATGCTAAGCCCAAGACCAAAGTCATTCTAAATAGAGAAAAATTGAAAGCATTCCCTCTAAAAACTGGAAAAAGACAGAGATTCCCTCTTTCACTGTTTCTATTCAACATAGTCCTTGAAACTCTAACCAGAGCAATTAGACAACAGAAAGAAATTAAAGGGATACAAATAGGTAAAGAAGAACTCAAACTATCACTATTTGCTGATAACATGATTCTATATCTACAAGGTCCAAAAAATTCCACCAGAAAACTTCTAGAACTAATGAATGAATTCAGCAAAGTAGCAAGATATAAAATCAATACCCATAAATCAAATGCACTTCTATATGTAAGTGATGAATCCACTGAAAGAGAAATTAGAAAAACTACCCCACTCAAAATAGCTCAAAAAATATAAAATACTTGGGAATCAATCTAACAAAAGAGGTGCAAGACATCTACAATGAACACTACAGAACACTAAAGAAGGAAACTGAAGAAAAACTTAGAAGATGGAAAGATCTTCCAGGGCTCTATTGTCAGAATAACCATACTACCGTAACTGTTGTACAGATTTAATGCAATTCCTATTAAAATCCCAGTGACATTCTTCATAGAACTTGAAAAAGCAATCATAAAATTCATTTGGAAAAATAAGAGATCTGGAATAGCCAAAGTAATCCTTAGCAAGAAAAGTGAAGCAGGAGGCATCACACTACCAGACCTTAAAGTATACTACAGAGCAATAGTAACAAAACAGCATGGTATTGGCACCATAATAGACATGTAGACTAATGGTACAGAATAGAAGACACAGAACCAACCCACATAAAAAGTTATCTCATACTAGACAAAGGTGCCAAAAACTACATTGGAAAAATGATAGCCTCTTCAACAAATGGTGCTGGAAAAACTGGAAATCCATATGTAGCACAATGAAATTAAACTTCTATCTCTCACCATGCACAAAACACAACTCAAAGTGGATCGAGGACCTAGGAATTAGACCAGAGATCCTGTACCTAATAGAAGAAAAAGTATCATCATCATGTAGTATTAGGCCCGGTCTTCCTTAACCAGAGCCCTGAAGTGCAAGAAACAAAATCAAGAATCAATAAATGAAATGGATTTGAACTAAAAAGCTTCTTTTCAGCAAAAGAGACAATCATTGAGGTGAAGAGAGAACCTTCAGTATGGGAGCAAATTTTTACCACACATACATCAGATAGAGCACTAATATCCAGGATATAAATTCAAAAAACTTAATACCAAAAAAAACAAAAAACAAAAAAAAAACAACCCAGTCAATAAATGGGCTAAAGAACTGAACAGATACTTCTCAGAAGAAGATATACAAGCAATCAACAAATACATGAAAAAGTATTCAACATCTTTAATAATTAGAGAAATGCAAATCAAAACTACTCTAAGATTTCATCTCATCCCAGTCAGAACGGGAGTTACCAAGAATACAAGCAATAATAAGTGTTGGAGAGGATCTGGGGGAAATGGTACACTCATTCATTGCTGGTGGAACTGCAAATTGGTGCAACTACTTTGGAAAGCAGTGTGGAGATGCCTCAGAAAACCTGGAATGAAACTACCATTTGACCTAGCTATCCTCCTCCTTGGTCTATACCTAAAGGACTTAAAAATCAGCATACTATAGTGACATAGCCACAACAATGTTTATAGTATTGGAATTCACAATAGCTAATATGTGGAACCAACCTAGATGTCCACCTAAAGAAACTGTGGTATATATACACAATGGACTATTACTCAGCATTAAAAGAGAATAAAATTATGGCATTTGCAGGTAAAGGATGAAGTTGGAGAATATTATGCTAAGCAAAAATATTGTGATGCCTCCTGTTTCACTTTTCTTGCTAAGGATTACTTTGGCTATTCCAGATCTCTTATTTTTCCAAATGAATTTTATGATTGCTTTTTTAATCCCCCCAAAATAAAAGCCGAATGTTTCCTCTGATTAGTGGATGCTAATCTATAATGGAGGTGGGCATGGGAAGAATGGAGGAACATTGGATTGGGCAAAGGGCAAGGTAGGGAGGGGTTATGAGAATAGGAAAGATGGTGGAATGAGATGGACAACATTACCCTAGGTACATATACGATTGCATAAATGGTTGGAATTGTAATGTTGCATTCTATTTGTGTATGATGAATTGAAATGCATTCTGCTGTCATGTACAACTAAGTAAAACAAATATAAAATTAAAAAAAAAGATTTAGGTGGGCTGTGCTCTTACTAGGAGGATCTGGGAAAGAATATACTTTTTTTTTTTTCTTTTTTCTTTAGTAAGTACGGGACAGAGACTGAGAATCTGCACTTTTAACAAGCTCTTAGGCAACATTGATGTTGCTGGCCCAGGGTCACACTTGGAGAATCATTTTTCTACAGGAAATTTTAACAGGTGAACTGCAGTTCATCTATCAATTTAAAACATCTGATCCCAAGATGAAACATACCACATTTATTTGCTAAACATCAATCTTGCTGCATAGCAACTCACCAAGACTATACGAATTACTTGAAGTACATCAAGGATTTAATCAAAATTCTTATATTTTGTAACTGGAGCAATGTGCAGGAATCTTAACTATCATCCCAACTAGTCATTCTGTATAGATAATGCTATCCAGGCACTATTTGTATAGAAAGGTTTGTCTGTTATATCCATTAGAAAAATCATGGATTTTATTTTTATAAACTATAAAATAAACCTAATAGTATTTAAAAAATCAAGTAAATTGAGTGAAAAATAAAATTGGGAAGAAGAAAAGGAAAGGCTATTCCAGGCAACTACTACAGAGTGTGTAATAAAGTATTAAAAATTCAAGTGAAGAAATTGGTTTTATACACTAAGAAAGAGTGCCATCCTAACTAAGTTGAATATGTAAGAGAAATAAAATTATGAGAGAGTAGTAAGGGTAACTGCCAACACTCTAGTTATCAGCATGGAGTAAGAAATGACAGAAGCAAGTAAATATTAAACTATTTCAGAGTTCTTATTTGAAAACACTGGAAGTTAACTCCGACTCATAAAGTGGAATGGCAATTTATTAAAAGAATGGGAACACACAGGAAATCAGGTTAACAGCTAAGACTCTCAAGAATAAAGTCTAAACTCATATGGCAGGACCATTGTCTTACAGGAACTTTGTTGCTGTTCCTATAGGACTCTCATGTTTCAAGGACGTTTCTTTACTACAGCTGTAACTGGCCCAGCACTAACATTGTTTCTGCACCTACAAAGCTATTTTAGAGTTACTGTGGTCTCTCACCTCCAATGCCTCTGCCATCAGCTTCATGGAGACATAATATGAGCACAGTATCTTCTCTGTTCAGTTTATACTGAAGTTTCCCAGAAATGAACACAAGTAGTACAGTCTAGTCATAAAGCTCATGCTCTCCCTATGAGCAAGATTAGGAAAGTGATTTTTCTAGCTGCTCTTAGGAAGATGGAAAGCTTTAGTTGGAACTTCCCTGATCATTAGAAAGTTGTTGAAAAGGTATGAAAGAGGGAGGAAATAATACGTGCTCACCACAAAATGTGATGTATCAAGCATATAAAATGGACTTAAAATTCACTCAATTCTGTTCTTGCCTAAATCCTTTCACGATATATATTAGTAGAACCAGAGAACATCAGAGATGAATAGAACCTCATATATCATTTGTTCTAATCCTCTCATTTTACTAATGAGAAACCTGATACCCACAATGATTAGGTAATTTACCAAACTTACACATCTATTTAGTAGTAAGAACTCATGCTTTACAACTCTCACTCTGATGTATTTTTTATCATCAAAGAGGAATACCTTAAACTATATCTCAATGTTAAATTTTAATCTTACCCTGAAGGAAACTCATTGTTTAGTTCTCAGAAAGTCATTTTGGTGGCATTTGTCTATTTCTCTCAATGTGTTGATTCAATCAGTTCTTCAAAAACTAGCTGTGAAGCTAAACTATATGCAGGACTCTATTCTATCATTATCCATGAAAAAAACCAAGAAATTTAAAAAATATTTTAAGTGTGATTTGTGAATTCTTTGGCTGGGTTAAAACTTTCCCTTGCCAAAAGACAAATGCTCTTGTAACAAAAGCAATAATAAGTAATTATTCAAAAGCCACTAGAATAAATATTTAATTATGAATATAACCCTTATACGCACATTTTTACATCTAACAAAATTAGAGCCAAACTCACCCAGGTAAACTATGACAAGATTCCTCCATGTAATATTAAAATTTAAGCAAAGAGAACATTACATACAGAAAATACATATATTCTATCAATATTTATGACAAGACAACTGACACTTATGAGTGTTAACCTCACAACCATGGTGTTTCAGTAGCTGTAAAACAAACAAGATTTTAAGAAAGTAAAGAAAGAAGAAAGCAAGATAAAAGAAAAATTATAGGTATTAAATTTGAGAAACATGTCAGTGCAGAAGAAATATTTTCTAAGAGCAGAAGATGGTTTTGTTTAGATGTGAACATTAAATCTTAGAAGCTACTTATCTAGAACTCTTTAAAAACTCTTCTTGTAAATATTATAAAGATATTTACAATATTAGTTGGCTAAAAAAATATTATAGAATCAATGACTATAACCTAACACAAGCAACACAGGTGTATACAGAAATTTGACCAGAGATAAAACCATATGTTTAGAGCTTCATTTTCTTTGGACAATGAATATAATGAATATGGAATCAGAAGAGAGATAATTTAAAATAAATAAAGCGATATAAAATACATACCTCTTGATGATAGTCTTTCTCTTCTAATTTAAATCAGTGGCAGTTATTTGTATAAAATACTATGTTTTCCACAGAAAAAATAGTTATCACTCAGACCAAATAATAAAAATTTAAAAATCACATTAATAACTACAGAATATTCAATTTTATGAAAATTTATACTTCCCTGAAAAATATATTATCTGAATTTTCTTTTTATTTCTCTTGTTATAAACTGCTAGTGTCATTTAAAAAGACATTCTCCTAAAAAAAGTAATTCTTAAAATTTGATGTGATAGTAAGCTATTAATTCTATCAGTAAAGCTTCTTACATTGTAAATACACATGGGGATACATGTGTGTACACACACACACACGTTTACCACCATCTTTTTATTTTTACAGATGCTGAAATCATCTAGTTAAATTGTATAGTCTGACTGTGAATGAAAGTCCCACAAAATCAAATACTATCTGATGTAAATGCAATGAAACCTTAACCTTGAACTTATGCTTACATGTTTAAAAGTCTTAAAACAATGCTAAAATATAATATCTTTATTTTTAAATTTAAATCCATCCTGAAATAGATACTGCAAAAATGCTTTTTGTTAAATATAACAGGTATAAATATAAATCACAATTTACACTTATAGCACATATAACAGATTTTCTCATAATCTAAATAACTATGTGGCATAATGTGCCTCCTTGGTTTAAACAAATAGTGCAGACACTTCTCTCCTGTGACATACAATGCTTTATGGGAATTTAGTTAAAAATATGATTAGAGATTTGAAAGTGAATAATCTGGAAAAAAAAGTGAAAGCTGGTTGGAAGTCTTTAAGTTAAAAGTATTCACCCAGAAATGCTTCAAAATATTGAAAATACAATGAGGTCATAGTTTTTGAACTTTTAAAATAATTTCACGGCAGCTGTGGAAAGATAATAACTCATGAGCAGAAAATTTCTGCAATATAGCAAACAAGACAGAAGGATAAACAGATTTTAATTGATCACCTAGTTTTAACCTGGAAAAAAATTTAATTCTATAAATAGTTTATATTACATCATAATCATTTAATACAATTTCAAGAAAGGGACAAATCTAAGACCATTGGCTAGAAAGGGGATAGAATAAAATACATAAATCATATATCACTGAGAGCAGGAGCAGAAATATTATAGGCAGAGCAGAGCCCTGATTGCAACAATTCCATAGCCAATAGCTTTAAAGGTCACCTCTAACAATACCATATAAACCCCTAGACGGCAGCAACTCTGGGGCATACCAATTGGAACCCCTCTCTCTGGGAGCTTCATTTCCTTTCTGTTTCAAAAATAAATTCTGTTACTCTACTCTCACCCTGAATTGTCCATGAGTCTCATTCTTCATAACTTCAAGAAAGAACCTATACCTCATCATCTTCAAAAGGAACTTTAATAGAAAAGAACAAAAATTATACCTACCTATCCAAGGCCTAGAAATTTGTATAAAGGTATGATTACTATACAAACAATATGGTGACAAACTTATTGCTTCATTATAGATTTTTAAAAATTATATATATTATATTCCATAAACTTACATTGTATTGAGGTCATATGATGAGATACTTACAGAATGATTGTAAGAAGGTTCCAGTATCACAGGTAATGACATTTTTCCTTGAAGATTCAATTTTGTTAAATAAAAAATCTTTTCCCCCACAATCTTTTCTTTTTTCATGCGATGTACACCATAAAGTCTAAACCGAACTGCATAATTTCCAATCATCTCAGATTCAACATGATTAAATTTGAATGTTTCTGTGAAGACAGGGCATGGTCCTCTCTGGATGCTGGTTTTTGCTCTCTGTTTCTTTATAGGTAGAAGAACAAGGTGTACTTGCCATGAGTTGCCACCTGTCCTGTTATATGTTGGGATGTCTGTGACAGCTGTCACTGTTACCAAAAGCTTCTGTTCTTGTGAGTCATAGTCAAAAGTCACATCCAGTGTGCCATATTTAGCTTCTGGCTCAGGATCAAAAGGTTTAGGAAGCTGTGAAGACGATCCTTGAGCTGACATATCCTAGGAAAAGCAAATTAAAATGTTTTCAATTTTTAACTCTATTATTTAATCTAGCACATAAATGCCTGATATTTCTTTATGAGGATGATGGGAAAACATATTTTAATTTGCCCTCAAAGAAAAAGTATAATTAGCAGCCAGCTACAATCAAAATCTACCATATAGGGCCAGAATGTTAGAAATGGTAAGTTAAACTAGAACACTTATTAAATAAAGACACATTTAGAATGTACTCTACATCATTACCATTTTGAGAAAGTTGGACATACGTTTTACAATTAAAAATGTTAAATATATTTTATTGTTATTTCTGTTCCTTTAGTGAGATACTACTAAATTTTACCTTCACACTATAAAGAACACAACCAGCAACTCAATATTAAACTGCAGAGTAAGTGCACATAAATAAAGTATAATGCTATTGAAAAATTTGTTTCCATTTTTAGAACTTGTTATACAATTCCCCATCTATGAAAGAACATAAACCTATTTCGATTTAAAAACCAAAGGAAATGTGAAATATGGAAGTATAAAAAGGCCTCAAATATTTTTGCAACTAAGTATCCTCCAAATTTCAGACCATATTACTTCAATTGTTAACTAAAATTAAAAACAATATATTATTTTCCAATATTACCTATTGTTGAAAATGAAGAATACACATTTTAAAAGTTGAATACTGGAAACTATACATACTAATTATGACATTAAAAGAAATTATAACCATTAGTTGTCTCAAATTCCTGCCAGTCTAATTGTCTGGAATACATTTGGGAGTTTCATATAGTTACCAACAATGTCAAAGCCAGGTTTTTTACCTTAAATATGTCACGTGTTCAGCATGTGTTCAGTGCTCACTGTGGCAATGAATACTAATGCCCCACAGTCTTCCTTCTTTCATTTACTCAAAAGAACATTTTTTTCTATGTTTTCCCTGAGCATTCCAATGTTAAGAATGTGAAACCCTATAACTAATTAGATCAAATTTTAAAAATTTTAAAAAAGAATGTGAAACCCACAATTTAAAGGGTATAACCTTAACAGATAAAAACTACTATTTGCACTCTTCAAACAGGAAACTAGCAAACAATCATTCCCTTTCAAGGTGCCTGGATCAAAGTTTTAGAAAAACTTAGCTAGCAACAGAGTCACATAAACTCAATAGAGTTTATAAACTACTTGCCACAGATTTCTTCTGTGCCCTCTTCCCCTCTTTTAGTTCAATCATGTATCTAAGACACCTGCAACCTGGATTAAACCAAGAGGAAAGACTTTTCTAATTGACACATATTATCAATTATAGGGTTACAATAAATTCGAAAAATAAAATTTTTATATTAACATTATATCCTATACTTGCATAGGTTATTAATGTTCTATATCAAAGTACTTATGTAATGTAGTTTTGCTAAATTGTTTGATTATATTCTGTGATACTATAAAAGACACAAAACTAAGTAGAGGGAACTCAAAAATAAGTGTTAACAAAGATAGCATGTCAGCAGCTTCTAAAATATGGGTAAAAATATAGGCATTAACTATAGATAATGTGTAAGGAAAGCAACTTGTGAGACAAGACAGAATTCATGATATATTAAAACCGTAACTAATAACTGTAGTAATTAATAATATACCAAAGATAGATGAATTAAATAGAAAATATGATGAAACAAATGACTATTACCTATAGAAAATGATGGAAAACCCAAGTCATGAACATGTTGTCTCCGAGAACATGTTCTACTTAGGAAATGCAGATAAAAATCTGTATCCGTGTAGTAGGCTCACTGGCAAGGTCCAGTGGTGGTCAGGTGTACTTGCTTCTAAAGCAAGTGTGTACTGCTGGATCTTGATACCCTTATTTAAATCTCTACTCTGGTCTTTGTTACCATACGATAAATGGGAATGTTGATGGAACAAAGACAGTGGAACAGGATATATGGGCACTGTATAAACCATGATGTGGCCTTGCTACCTATACCTACCGATATCCTATAATGACAGAGGTAAGTGTGTCAATGTACCTTACCATAATCCTCTTACTTCTTGCTTTGTATCTGAAATAAATTTAAACACATGCATACATAAGTGTGCATACACATGTAATTTAAGCATCTTAATTTGGTCTGAGTCTCCTGTGACGACTTGCCTCGTGGTATGTTAGAGGATACCACTACATTCAAGTAATTTCACACACAACAATTTAGATTAAGAATGGCAATATAATAACAGTTGTTAAGAGCATCATTTTTGTGGTCAGACACACCTGGGTTTGAATTATAGTTCCACTAGTTAAGAGCTGCATGTACTTGGGCAAATTGCTTAACTCTCTCAGTCTTACTGACTATGTAAAGTTCACAACAAAATTCCCAGGACACCTGTGATAGTTGTTACTATTATTAATTTTAGAATCTAGGCTTCACTGTTAGCTTGCTGTGTATACAGTTTGAAAAGTCACAAAGCAGCGATCTTAACTTTGTTTATGTGATAGAACACAAACATTCCTTGTGGAAAATCATAAAACACTAATACATTAAATTTAAAATATCAATGTAGAATTTTCTTTTAGGTCAGATATATTATAACATCAGAAATATTAAAAAATATTAGCAAAGCGCTTTTTAAAATTATAAAAAAATACTCCCAAATTAAAGAAATTCTATCTACAACTTAATTATTCTGTGTGTTGGGAAATTACCTTCCTTATTTAATTTTGACAGCAAAGCAGAAAATTTACCTAGTAGAGAGACAAACATACTGTATGCTTTCAGGAATGCTGTCAGGAACAAAAGTTGTAAAAGCTTACACTCTAAATAAAACTATCAAAACAAGTAAATCCTAAAAATAAATACTACCTTATGAAAACACCTTACTGTTCTAGTTTTTAACAAATCCAATGGCAATACTTTGAAATAGCAAAAATTACTTTTTCTATTATTTTCACATTTTTGTTACAAAAAAAGTGACTTAAATTTAACCAACTAACCACTCTGGATACATGATACTTTGAATTCAAATTGCATTAGTAAGGCTGACCATCATTATCCATTATCCCTTTCATATTCTATAAATGAAAATACAATAAAGTGATTTCAAAAGACTTATAAAACATTAATAAGTAATAATAAAAATCCAAATAAACATAAACTGTAACCTTGAGATGAAATAAAAAGGTAAATAATTCCAGAATATTTTATATAAAGTGTTTAACAACCACCACCACTCCCTATCTTGAACTATCCATCTTCCTTTGGTTGCAGAGGGAGCTGAAGACAAGTTGAGACAGCCCTGGTCAGTTTGTTGGTAAAGACTAGCTTAAGAATGGAAACTGGTACCATAAACTACAAAGGGATAAGACTGTGATGAATCCCATTCTCCTTACCAAAAAGAAAAGCACAAGATTACTATCTTCCAAATAACATCCATTTTTAAACTTACATGTGCTTCACTTACTTCAGGGCTCAGGACTGCGGTGCTGTCACTTGGAACATCTTCTTCATATCCTTTATTATGAAAACTTTCTATTTCATGACCTGTGCTTCCTTCACTTGGGCACTTGTTATATGAGCATCGTGGACTGTTGCTGCAGTGGGAAAATTCACATTTACCATCCCCAGTTTCTGAAGGTGTACATGAGAGATGGGGAGAACCACTGTCATCCTGATATGGTGGTGGTTGCAATTCATCCAGCGGCGGTGTTCTTCTCATTCTCTGAATGCAGTTTCCTGATAATGATTAAGAATCTGGTCACTGTTTCCAATTAGCCTCAAAATGCAGTATGGTCTACAGTAATTGTAAATAGCTTAAAAACACAGGATTAAAAATTTTGCAGAAATATAACTATTAGATTTACTAAATCAGTGTCCTTCTTCCCTAGTTGAGGTGCAGAAACAAAATAATCTTGTTTCCACTCCTCTCTTCCTGCAAAGATCAGAAAAAATAAATCATAAACTTAGAGAGGCCCTGTTATATACCATAAAAATAAGTTTTTGTTAAATAGGTTCTTTAATTTGGTTCACTCTCTCAAAACAACCCAGCAGCATACATACTTTGTTTTTTCCCTGTGATTTGTGGCCTCTTAGCCAAAGCAATAAAAACATAGTAGGCTAAACAAACATAAAACCCTCTTTTTTTTTTTTTTTTTTAGTTATTGAGAAGAACTTAAACCTGCTTTTGATTCAGCAGGGTCAGGACTGTTTTTTCACATCTATTCTGGATCTAGAATCCTAAAATGATGTGCCCTATGAATCAGATCCAAACTCTGTTTGTTAATCTCTACCACACAGCAAAAATTTACAGTTCTGCTGTCTTTTCTCCATTACATGTCCCCATTCCTTGAGTCTGTAGCCCTCCTAAAGCATGATTCCTCCTGGTCTACATTAGTTATCTCCCAATTCTAGTAATAATTTGAACCAGTGTTTTTCACTTTTAAAAGATCATTTAAATTTTTACTTCAATGATTAAGAATAAACCTATCTGTGAAGAAGGCTGGAGGTGGAAGAGGGAAAGGGATAAGGACAGAGTCCAGTACACAATTAAAAAACTGCTGAGTCTGTACAGATAAACCTGAATGCAATGCTTAATGTTGAATTTAAACACTTTCTTTTTTTTCTTCTTTTTCAGTGCTAGGATGCTCATTTTTATTTAATGGACTATGCATCTCCTTCTACAAATAAGACCCTTACAAAAGACTGTTATGGAGTTCAACTTCAATATTCAATACAGTTCCTGTGTTTTTCCTAAGATCAACTTTATATAAAAACTAAAAACCTCATTTAAAAATTTCCATAATGCCTGGCTCAAATGAAAAATATTAATTTGTATTAACTTAGCAAAAATTATATATTTGTTCAAAAGCCCTAAATTTGAAAAAGAAAACTAAATGTCTAACTAGTGAGTATAGTATACTAACTTTAAAAAAGAATGGCTGAGTTAATATAGTTGAAGCTAAATTCAAGAAGATATATTAAACACATTAAAAGCAGCAGCCAAAAAACCAATTCCAGAATATTAGAGACAAGTGGCTATCAACAATTTATGTGGATTAATACATCCATTCACATGCAGTAGGTATGGTGTGAACATGTGCATGGTGGACTGACTGAACCCTATCACACAGTTGACCTCTCCTGAGCAGCAATCCAACTAGGCTGGAGATCTAAGCAGAAAATTTCCGAATCAGAATTCCAGGAAAGCTTTTGTTTTCCTGATAAAAGAAGTCAAACTCTATGGGCACCCCCTTTGGCCCTCCCTTTTCACCTGCCTGAGGATGCAGTAATTGCCTAGTGCCCATGAAGTAACTAACATGAGAATGAAAGTAAGGATGGAAAAGCAAAAAAAAAAAAAAAAAAAAAAAAAAAAAGATATGAGTTGAAGTATCTGAAACATCATGAATAGCTCTAAACTTTTATGGGTGAGACAAATAAATCCCTATTTGTTAAAAAACAAAACAAGCAACTTCAGAGTTGTAGTTTCTATTGTTTCTAAATACAATATCAAGTGATAGAACTTATAAATCATTAAACCAATATCCTCCTCTCCTTTAAAAATGCTTAATCAGCCATAAATTAAATTAAATGGCCATATCTAAATACTTCCTGTAACAGAAGTTAATTAAAATTCCACAATGTAGTGGTTCTAGGAGTCAGTGTACCATTTTTTTAAAAAAAATTTTAATTTTACAATAGAATGCATTTTGACATAGTGTACACAAATGGAGCACAATTTCTCATTCCTCTAGCTGTACATGGTGCAGAGTCACTCCAGGAGTGCAATTATCCATGTATACAGGGTAATAATATCTGTGTCCTTTACCTTTGTTCTGAGAAGAGAGATGATCTTTCCCAGAAGTCTCAGCATATTGCCTCATAGATCACCCTGGACAGAAGTGGGTCACATGCCTATTCCTAAACCCATCACTGGTAGGAGAAACTGGATTACTATAATTGGTTTAAATTAATCAGATGCCATAAAAAATTTAAAGGTAGGGATGGGTTAAGGTACCTAATCATATATATGTAAAAGAGTAGATAACAGAACAATAGGAGGTCAAGGAAGGAAGAGACAGAGGATATTGGCTAGAAAACAAATATGATCCAGTTCTTGTCTTCCTTATCCCTCAATTTGGTCATATGATCTCAGTTTTTAATCTTAATCAAAATACTTTTTCTCTCTGTGGCTTTCCTACCCCAACAACTGTTCTATAATAATTATTCCCTAACTTTCCTTTTGCTCTTACCAGCATGGTATAATTTCTTTGTGGTAATAATGGTATTCCTTCTTTCTATTACTTTTTATTAGATTCCTGCTAAGTTGCCAATCAACTAGAGCATATTTTCACAACTAAGTTCCTGTCTCTGGCTCTTGTTTAGATTTAATATAACTCTTGATTCAGAGATCAAGGCACAAATTACACAAAATAAGTTTGTGATATGTGAATATGCTAACTAGGCTCAATGAGTAGACCTCACTACTATCTTTTAAATTTGGAGAAAACAATATTATGTTAAAGTTGTAACCAGAATAAAAAGTTTATTTTGGGGGCTGGGGTTGTGGCTCCGCGGTAGAGCGCTCGCCTAGCACGTGTGAGGCCCTGGGTTTGACCCTCAGCACCACATAAAAATAAATAAATAAAATAAAGATATTGTGTCCAACTATAATTAAAAAAAAAATTTTAAAAAGTTTATTTTGGCCACACCACATTTTCAATGTTTTGAAAATAATAATGCACCACTTTTCTTCTTTTATCTTTGCTTTATAATTTACTTTCCAAAGCAAAGAACATGCTAATGTATATGGAATTCAAATTTCACTGAAATATATAGTCATAAGAATTTTCCTTTTTTTAGTTTTGCAATTATCTCTTCATATTCTAAATGACAACTATTTCCTGGTTGTCTACATAGTGTGATAACTAAGATGTGGCTTAAATTTAATTGACACTAGAAAAAATTTCCAACAATTGTTTATACAGTAACATAATTTATATTATTAAATTACACAGTAAACATAAACCTTAAGAAGATCTTTCTACTGGGACTATCAAACACCAAAATTATGATGTTCTTTCATTACTTTAGGTTTTGCTTTACTACCTAATTTTATGCCCTTGTTTAATGGAAATAATATGTCCATAAAAGGGTTCAACCTGGATATGTCAAAGAATTTTAATTTATCCTCTGCATACTGCATAGCAGAATAAGTTGAAATATTTTCTCAACCTAGAAAAAACAGTATGCATGCATATGCAGAATATGACCAATAGCTCTTAACCTTATGTTTTAAGACAGTGGAGAGAACCACAGTTCTAAAAAATGGTGAATATTCACAACTGCAGGATTCGCTTTTCAAGTACCTGTGAAAATTTGCCAAGATTCATTACAAGCTGGTAATAAATTAAGGATCAACACATTTTACAAAATTAGAAGCACAAAGAGGTTGTTATCTGACTGTTGTGGAATTAAACTAGAAATCAGAAACAAAAATATTAGTTAAAAAAACTATAAAAAATTAGACAAAAATAATTAGAAATTAAAAATACTTTAAATAACTCATGAATCAAAAGGAATAATAATTAAAATTAACTTATATAATGAAGAGAAAGTATAAAATAATCCTCATAAAGACATGTGGGATGTGGCTAAAGCCATGCTTAGGAGAAAATTTTAAGTGAATATATTGAGGGGGGGGAATTCAATAAACAATGATGACCTACGCATCTACTTGAGGACATTTAAAAAAAAAACCCATCATATTAAAACCCAAGTAGGGTCTACAAAATAATGAAGAGCAGAAAAATAAATTAAAAATATGCATAAATTAGAAAGTATCAGCACACTAACATACAATTAATTGAAAAAAAAAACAACTAAAATTGAGAAACTGGTTGAAGAATGTAGTCAGAAAGAAAAAGATGAAATAGTTACTAATGTCAGAAATAGTATTAAGGACATCATTTCAAATCCTATAGACATTCAAAAGATACTGAGTTTTCCCTGTCTTTCCCTCTTTTGAAATGTTAGTTCTAATGCTATTGAGTAGGACAGAAGAAAGCAGGGGTCTTCAATGGTGGTGGCAGGAGAAGCCAGAGGTACAGAGAAGTATGTCAAAGCCCAAGGGGGAAAAGGGAGACAGATGCCTATCTGTGTGGGAGGTACACTGTGCTATTCTGGGGCCCAAGCCACATAAGTGTGTCCATGGCCATACAGGAAGCAAGGTAGCCAGCATGCAGTGTCAGAACCCAAAAGCGATGAGAAGGGCCTTCATTTCAGGGAGTAGCTGCAAGTGAGGTGTCAGAACTCAAGAAGGAAGAGAGGACAATGGAGGTAGCCCTACGCAGTGTGTTAGAGTCCAGGCAGGGTGAAAAGGTCTAGTAAAGGGGAGTCAGAATCTTAACAGGATAAGGCAGTTTCCCAAGGAAGGTAGCCTGGCCTGGGGCAACAGAGCCTAGACTAAGTGAAAAGTCTGTCCAGACTGAAGGAAGTGGAGTCATCATTTGTGAAGGACTAGAACCATGGAGCCAGGTGCCTGGTATTGTGCCCTGAATGTCCAGTTAGGGTGAGAAGGGTTTCCATGCAGAAAGGTACATAGTGAAAGGTAGTAGAGCATAGAAAGGTGATGTGTCCATCTGCACAGAAGGGCAGCCTGGCATAGGAAACCAAAGCCTGAGCAGCATAGGAGGGTGTCCGTGTATAAAGATAGTCTGAAGAGTCAGGCCTGTTATGGTTTAGATATGAAGAGTTACCCAAAAGTTCATGGGTTAGAAAATGCAAGACAATTTAGAGGGGAAATTGAGACAGATGTGAGTGGTATGAACAGAATATGAGGTTAAGAGAATAATTCTATAAAATGGGCCCACTGTACTGAGGCCCCCATGCTTTCTTTTCCAAGAAGTAATTTACCTGCAGCCTGCCTGGCTTAAGTGGACAGGATATGTCACATTTCTCAGCAAACTATCTGTTATCTTCAAGGGAAATGCAGGTGGGAAACAGTGTTGATAAAAAGAACCCAAGTTACTCTGAAGGAAGAGACTTTTGTGACCCTTTTCACAGACTAGATCCCAAAACTCAGAGAGATGAGGATAATTCCTTCTAACCACAAAACCTGTAAGAAAGTATGGTTAAGAACAGGAAAATTAGAACTGGTCAGTGTGGGCCAAGGTGATCTAGGGTTGTCATGGTAGTGGAAACTTGAAAGTCCGATGTTATCCTATTGTCAGTCAAAAGTCAAGACAAGGCCTGGGTGGGACTTTCTGGAAAGTTCTTTGAAATCTCCAATAAATTGGAGTATGGAAAGGCATGCTGTCCTTTTCCTCTGAAAGGACCCACACTTTCCCTTGAGAGTGTCCCCTTTCCCCTTTTCCTATCCCTTCAACAAACTGATGCCTGTTGCTCTGAGTGACTAGTCTGAAATGTTTCTGACTTGATCACTGGCAATGGGGTATCAAGGAGGAGTGGCCTTCGTGCTGCCTCAGTTTCCTGGAAGGCCCCAGCCCTGTAATACTATCAGATCCCCACCTGCATCAAGGGAGTTCTCTCTCTTCTCAAATCCTATTTTGTTAACTCTTCTCTTTTGTTATTGTCCTGGATTTTATTCTTCACATTTGCCAGACAACAATCTAGAAGAAAACTGGTGAGGCCTATAGCCTGCATAAACCCTGTCAATAGAAGCTGGGAATGTAGTTTCATCCCAAAACTCTAGTTTCAAAATGATTGGACTATGAGAGCCTTAACCTAATCGGTGCACTGATTCAGTTGAATGGATTCACTGGGTGGTAGTCACAGGTAAGGAGAGTGTGGCTGGAAGAGGTAGGTCACTAGGGGTGTGCCTTTGGAGTATATATTTTGTCTCTGGTAAGCAGAGCTCTTTCTCTCTGCTTTCTGGTACCATGTTCTGAGTTGCTTTCCTCTATCACACCGTTCCACCATGATGTTCTGCTTTACCTCTGGTTCAGAGCAATGGATTCATCCATCTATGGATTGAGACCTCTGAAGCTGTGAGCCAAATAAACTTTTCCTCCTCTACATTGTTTTTATCAGGTCTTTTGATCATAGTGATAACAAGGCTGACTAAAACAGAGCCCAAAGGGAGTAAGGAAGGCAACTATGCAGGGAAAAGGAGGAGTCTTGGTCCACGCTGTTGAACTCAATCGGGGAGTCGGAGCTTATATAAGCAACGAGGGCATCCAATGTGGGGCAAACTGTCCTAGGGGTCAGAGCCCATCCTCTGAGGGTCATGAGGATACCTATAAGTGAGGAAAGCTGCATGGGATATCAGAACACAAAAGGAATGCAAACAGACAGATAGGAGGGCATGTGTACAGACTGTTCAGATAAGTAATATATTAAGGTTAATGGCAGCCAGGTCTCTCACTGTTAGAGAAGGGTATTAGAAATATGGAAAGGGAAAAACCTAGATCCAGCTCTGTGATGTTGGATTGAAATTAGAGATAACACACTATTCATATAAATATAGTATAGTATAATGTATAAGTATGTGAGAATACTTACATATGCACCCATACACAAATACCCTAGCTTCATCCACTGAGATTTGAGACACCACCACCTCAGTAGTGATAAGCATACCTAGACTCAGATCTTGGCTTCTGAATCTATTTTCCACTATAAGGAACCAGGATTCCTTGAAGAAATGGCTAATCCAGATCTACGCCCAGGAAGGTATAATATGAGATGAGAAAAACTGGTTGTGTTGAAAGTAAGGTCATGTTTAAGCAATGATGAGGACATGTCAAAAGAACAAGCCAACTTAGAGGAGCATTTTCCCCTAACCTCCCACTCTTAGCAAATTCCACTAACAATTTGAGCTTTAAAATAAGTAACTATAGTAGTATATAACTCATTGAAGAAAAGAGTCTGTGTGGATACATTTGAGTAAACTGAAAAATTTATAGAAAAATTAGCTGTAGATGGACACAATATGTTTATTTTATTTATTTATTTTATGTGGTGCTCAGAATTGACTCCAGTGCCTCCCACATGCTAGGCAAGCACTCTACCTCTGAGCCTCAATTCCAAACAAAACTGAAGGATTTTTGAGGAACAAGATACATCCATAATTACAAAGTAACTTCCCATAAAATACTTATTAATTACAAAGGGAAACTTTACAGTGAAAAAGTCTGATAGATGCTACCTTAATGAAGAAAGAAAAGTGAACCTTATGAGAAGGGAAAATTCAAAATTCTGCCGTACCTGATAAGATGCAATGAAGGGCATACTTTCACAAAACAGAATAAATACCTGCATAGAATAAACTCCAAGACCTATCAAAATGGACCCAGGAAAATTATGCAACTTAAATTTTTTATAAAAATTGAATCTATAATTGAAAACCTCCTCAAAAAGAAAATTCTAGGCCCAGATGGCTCCATTGGTGAATTTATCACTTTAGGAAAGCAAAACTCCACCAATCTTACATAAAATATTTCAGGTGATTATTTAAAAGTGAGACTATTTCTTAAATTATTTTAGAAGGCTAGCATAACCTTGGTACCAGAACTTGATAAAGTATCTTTAGAGGCAAAAAAAAAAAAAAAAAAAAGAAAAAGAAAATTCCTCTTGTTAACACAGATACAAAAACTCTATACACGATGTTGGTAAACCTAACCCCGAGTTATATAAATAGGGGACTGTATCACAACAAAATTGGGTTTATACTAAGAGTATGGGGTTATTCCACATGGATTTAACATTCAAAATATAATAAATCTAATTCATTGCAATGGAAGAATAAAGGTAAAAAGTAATATGATAATTGTAACGGCTTTTTAAAAAGCATTTGATAAAATTCATTGCCAATTTGTGCTAAAACCTCTGTGCACACTAAAAATAGAAGGTATTTTTTTTTATCTCCTAAAAGGTATCTATGAAAGTCCTACAGTACACATCATATTTAATGATGAAATGTTGAAAGTTTTACCTCTGAGATCGGGAATCAGACAAGGATGCCTGTTATCACCACTTCTATTCAACAATGTACTGGAGGTCCTAGCCAGTGCAATAAGGTGAGAAAAAAAAAAAGATGTAAAACAATTGGAAATAAATAAATAAAACTGTCATTACTCTCAGATGACAATTGTGATGTAAAAAAACAAAAATAATTTAGAGATAACCTATTAGAGTTAGTAAATTCAGCAAGGTCACAGGATATGAGATCAATATTTTAAAAATTAACTGAATTTCTACAGACATGAAATGAGCAATTAGTAAAATTTAAAAGCAATCCCACATATAATAGTGTCAGAACATCACATAACTAAGAATAAATCCAACAAACCAGCTTGCTATTATTTTTCCAATTCTTGAGTTTATAACTAGAATGTATACTTTTAGTAATAAGTGGATTCCAAATTGGATTACTAAGCAATGGCTATATGATTTAGGAAGGGACAGGTAGAAATCAACAAAGCTTCCTTTCTTCAGCAACAAGGTGTCCCAAAGGAAAAGCAGACACTTGAGAATTACAGGCTTGGTAAATGCCTTCACTAGTTTGGCCAATACAAAAGCTAAAAGAGTTGAAAAACAATGGCGCATTATCATAAACTTAGAAGATGACTTCAATTGCAGTTACCACTCCAGATGGAGTATCCTAATTGAGTAAATTAAGATGGCCTTGGTATTTTGAGATGCAGCTTTAAGAGAGCAAGTGAATTTTCCTTTGTAACAATCCAGAGAGAACAGAAATTAAGAGACTGTTTTCACTTGGCAATATATCTATTGTCCTGCATCAGGGAAACAAAAGTATTCTTTCTATGCCACAGTCTGTTGTGTCCTTGGCTTCAAACTTCCACACTATTGGATAATAACAGGTTTAGGCCAACAAGAGTAGAAGAGCTGAAGGATGAAGTGCCTTGGGGTAAGATGTCATTTGAGATGAAACTGAGAACCAAATCTGATGAGAAGGTTGGGGGAGAGCTTGCCATCTCAATAAAGTTCCTGAGGACCCAAGGATTCGATGGAATATTCCTCTCAAAATCAAAGAGGGTTTATTACTCCAGGTCTGTCTCCCACAAAGGAGACAATAGGCTTGTTTGGCTTCTACATTTTGAAAGCAGCACATCATCTATTTAATTATAGAGCTCTGACTCACAGGTAAGATAAACGGCTATTATCTTTGAATACTGCTCAGAGCAAGATAAATTTCTTCAGATGACTGAGGAGAGTGGAGGAAGCTCAACACTTGACCATCAAGACCTGTTAAACCAAACGGTACACAAATGTCTGTAGTAGGTCATGATATAAAGAAAAATCACTGGCAAACTCTGAGAGTTACAGTGGAAGTCTCCAGATTTTTAAAAATTATTTTTCTTTTTGCACCTTTAAATGCTTATCAGAAAACAAGGGTCAGATTATTTTTGTACCATGCCTTGAAACCCTATCTCTGCTTCGTTTATTTTTCTGATAATCTGAAATAATCCCTGCAGTATCTGTTTTTGGTAGCTGCCAATGATCTGGCTGGACAAAAGAACTCAAGAGGAGAAAGACTGGAGTACTGGTGTGGTGTGGACTGGAATGGCTCTTAGGGTTTAAAAATATTTACATACATGAAAAGACAAGTATGTGTCAAATATCATAATTTCTGAAATTTCACTCCATATATAGCAAACTAAATTCTTTCTAATATAGAAAAAGTTTATAAATTTTACAAAAATTGCATTTACTCTACCTCAATTTAAAATCTTAACATTTATCACTAAACTTCTATTTATTCCAAGAATAGCATCAAGAATTTCCACAACTGGGTTCAGCACGACTTCTCGACAAATGAATTTCTAATCCCTATCCTTATCACATTACTTTTTGATCAAAAGAGATTTCAAATGTTTCACTATAATATACTTGTCAGGTTCTAATTCAAACTCCCTATAAGCTATATAGTATTATTATAATTAGAGCATTACAATTTTGTGTATTGTGTTTTGTGAAAGTGTTGTGTAACTAGATGCTCTATAGTTAACTGTGGGTTAAAATAGTTGGCTAGTTCATGATGCTCATGAGGCTGAGGCCATATGTTCATTTCTCCAGTTGTGTTCATTATATACCATATTAAAAACTACATCATTAATTATGCCCAGGAGAGGACTTAGCTTTTCCCAGGTTCTGGGCACAAAATGTTTTTTTCTTGTATAGTATTACAGTTCTACAGAACCAGTTCTTTAGTCTTTAAATGCCTTCATAGCACATTTAGGACAATATCCTGTTTTCTATCATGCTCTTAAAAAAATCCTTAGTAACCAAGCCCCTGTTTCAGCTTCATCTTCCAGGAACCTACACCCAGGACTGTTACACTCCTCAATCCAATCAAGGCAATATACTTGCAATTTTTTGATTGTGTCATATTTCTTTATGCTGAATTTCATATATGCTCCTCCCTCACCTAGGATATCCTTCACATTCTCCCCTCTTTTACTTCGGTAATTTCACATAGTGTCCTTCAAGAATTAGCTTAGATATTACCTCTTTGAAAGGTTCATTCTCTCCTTTGGTCCCAGTTGTATCACACATCCAAAATACACGTACTTACCATACACACTGGGCTAAGTATTTGTTATTATTTCTACAGCATACTTTGCTTTTATCATTCACAATGCATTGCAGTTATTTGTTCAGATGTTGTCACTGTGAGCTCCCTGTGAAAGTAGGTACTCTCTTATCTCTGCACCTACAGTGCCTAGCAACACAGTTGCTAAAACACAATAACTAAAATGCTTTATTGAATAAGGGGCAAGATAATTCTGGCAGAGCTATTTCTTCAAGATGACTGGTATGGCAGTGAGACATCTGGGTTCAGACCATGAACTTGGTCTTTTTCCTTTTGCTTTTAACATTAAGAAACAGAAAAGCAGATGATATTTATTGATGGATGTTACTCACTGCCCAAGTTTTAGAACTTTTCTAATTAAAACATGTTAGAGATATTCCATAATGTTGCGGGGGAGAATCACCACCAAATTTTTTTCTTTCTAGAAACAAATATGAAAAAGTCTAAAAATGGTAATTAAAATGGGGCTGGAGTTGTAGCTTGGTGGTAAAGCACTTAACCAACACAGATTAGGCCCTGAATTGGCTCCCCAGCACCTCTCCCCATACACGCTAATTAAAATAATCTACAAACTAATATTATGTATTTGGAAATGACTTAGGATTTCTTTCAGGGCATACTGGAAGATGTTCTGTTCACAAAATTGCCTAAATAATTTAAAGAGATGACATATAGGAAACCCCTACTAGTGTTCCTGTTATAAAACCAATTTTATTTATTTACTTGGTGCTGGGGAATCAAATCTAGGGCTTCACACATGCTAGGCAAATATTCTACCATTTGGCTACACCCCCCAGTCATCTGATATATTAAATATACTGAATAGATATTTCAAATCCATTGTTATAAATTTACAGAATTGTGCTAAATTGTGCTAAATTGCTATTAGCAATTTTTAGATAAAAAGATTGTTATTTCTCATAAAGTCTCATAATACCAAAACAGAAAATTTAGGGTTAAATTTATATTTTATCACCTTTAAAACAATATGAAGGCAACTCAGTATCAATAGCAGTAAGTAGGATTTCTTCTTTTTATTTTGTTCAACTACATTATAGAAACTATAACACCCTTTGCAAATTAAATTCCTTGTTAAATTTGGAAACATTGTCTAAAATTATCTTGCTAATTTTACTTATTATTTTATCAGTTATATCATTTGTCAGTTATATAATTTTATCGTGTTCAAAACAATTGGATTTTACCCTACAGAACATATAATGAATGATTAAAAGGAATACCAAGAAATTTCATTTTCTATCCAAGAAGAAGTAGATGAGCTTTTTCCCCTGTAAACAACAATAAAACTGGACAAAATGTATTGAAACAAATGTTTTCAGGTGTTGGGCAAACATGAAGAATGAGAAGGGAACTGGCCAGCTCTCTGCCTGCAGAAAACTAGAGAGAGAGCAGGGCAATACAGTCCAGCTGGGCTGTGGAGGTAGAGAAAGCTTTATTTTTCTTACCTTACTGTACTAGTGAGGCCCTTGATTAAAATACTGAATAAAAGGAGTAATGGTGAATCCCCTGGGCTTTTTGCTAAATTTTGCTAAAAAAAAGGTCTTCAATGTTTCATCACAAAGAATGGTGTTTACCTTATGCTATTTTGATGTTGTTGTTATTGTTGCTGTTTTTGCAAGATGCCTATCTATATACAGAGATTGAAAGTTTGCTGGAAGGTTTTTGTTAAGAATGGAAATTAAATGAGTCAAACACAGTTCTCCATCAAATAGAATGGATTACTATATGATTTTCTACTTTCTTCTATTATGTGTAGAAATGCACTGATTGATGTTGAACTAAATTTCCAATCCTAGGATGAACCCTATTTGGTTAGGATAGAGTATCTCTTTTTTATTTGCAGGACCTTAATTGCTAATACTTTACCAAGGTTTACTTAAAAATTAGCCACATGACCAACACTGATCTCCTTTATTCTATCCTCTCTCCTTGCTCCCTTGTATTGTTGGTTATCTGTTTTTTCCTAAGGAATTATGAATTTAAGTGACTTGGGAAATGTTTTCTCTTTCTGTGTGTCTTTTTTTTTTTTTTTTTGGAAGAGCTTGTAGTGACCTGGTAATATTTCTTCCTTAAAACATTTAGGAGAATTTATCAATAAAAACAACTTTATGAGCCCATAGCTTTCTTTGTGGAAAGGTTTTTAAGCATTAATATAGGGTTGTTGAAGTTCTCTCTCTTCTTGATTAAGATTTGGTCATTTGTCATTAAGAAAATTGTCTATTTCTTTTAAGTTGTTGAACTAAAATTGGCATAAAGTTGTTCACAATATTTGCTTCTTGTTCTTTTTAATATGGACGTGCAATGTTATATTTATTCCTGATGTTGGTCATTTGTGAGTGGGTGTGTGTGGTTTGTTTGTTTTGGCCAATTTAGGTAGAGGTTTATAAATTTTTACTGATTTTTCCAAAGATCAAATTTCAGTTTCAGGGATTTTCTCTTTTGTCTGTTCATTCATTTATTTCACTGATTTCTGCCCTTTTTTATTTCATTCATTATCCTTTGGTTTGTAGCTTCTTTCTGACAGCACAAGTTTTTATAACTGATTTTTCACCTCTCTACTATAAGCAATAAATATTATCAACTTCCATGTAAACACTGCTATTTGCATACCACAATTAGGAATATGCTTTCATTTTCACTAGTTTCAAAAATTAGGATTTTTTTGGTTGCTTAATTTCTTTATTCTCTTTCATAATTAAAAAAATATCATATACCTTATATGCAACAAAGTGATAAAATGTTAGGATTTGGTTTTGATGGTCAAAAACACTGCACATTTTTCCAGATATCTTACTACAACTGATTTTTCTTTACTTTTTTATTTTTGCTAATAGCACTTTATAATGAAATCTATCTTCATCTAGTCATATCTGATGCTTTCATTTTCATCCCATTCTTTAGAGATTATAACCTTAGGTAACAGATTTTTTTTTCTTCAGAGTATATTAAAAAATAAAAGTCAGCAAGCTATGTCTAGACAAATGCTCTATTTTACCATAAAACAGTAAACAAATAAATGGGACCTTTTAAGATTGTTCATAAGTTAAACATGTTTCTGGCAGTGAGAATTTATATTTCAGGAGTTTATATTATAGTTGCCTTTTCTCAGGAAATCTGACATCTCTAAATCTGACAAAATATAATTACAATAATTCATGACAACAAAGTAAACAAAATCTGCTTATAAGATTTAGTACTGGGGCTGGAGATATAACTCATGATAGAGCACTTGCATGTGTATAACCCTGGGTTTAATCCCTAGCACCACAAAAGTGAAAAGTAAATGTTAAAAATATTTTTAAAAGATTTAGCATTACACCAGATTTTGTGTGGCTTCATTTTATTATTTTTTCTTTCCATAATAACATGGTTTATTTAATAATAATAAATGCATAAGCTACATGACTTTTATCAATTGCATTTCATTGAGTATTCATTGATTGGTAGTCATAAGCTGGGTAATCACAGGTTCTTTTTTAAATTTAATTTTATTTTTACTGGTTTTTTTTAATTTAATTTTTTTAAGTTATAGATGGACACAATATCTCTATTTTATTTATTAATTTTTATGTGGTGCTAAGAATCAAACACAATGCCTCATACATGCTAGGCAAGTACTCTACCACTAATTCACATCCCAGTCCATTTATTGGTTCTTTTGGGCTGCAACTGATTTCTAATTTAATTTTAGACAGAGAACTTCAGCTATGGGGTTTCAATATTTTGAAATTTATTCAGACTTTTAAAATGTTCCCAGAGCATGGTATTTCAAGGAAAGTGTCCATGTATACTTGGAAGAGAATGTGTATTCTGTTAAGTAGTATGGTTTATCAAAGTTAACTAAAAGAGTTGGTTGATACTGTTGCTTAATTATTTTGCACGCTCATAGTTTTTCTGTCTACTTCCATTCACTATTACTAAGGGAAAGTAGTGAAAATTCTAAATATAGTTGTCAATGTCAATTTTCCTTTGCTTCAAGTTTTTTGAAACTATTATTTAGGGTTTTTAATGTCTTCTTGGTAAATGGATTAATATAATGAAAATGTCTCTCTCTGTATCTGGTAATTCCTTGTTTTAAAATCATCTTTGTAGGGGCTGGGGACGTGGCTCAAGCAGTAGCGCGCTCGCCTGGCATGCATGCGGCCCGGGTTCTTTTTTTTAAAAAAATCATCTTTGTATTATATTAATATAGCCATCTCAGCTTTGCTTGAATAGATGTTTCCATGGTATGTATTTCCTTCTTTCCTTTGCTTTTAAATTATCTATGTCTTCATATTTATATTAGGTTTATTGTATATCTGGATCTTGCTATTATGGGCTTTAAGTAAATTAGACCAAGAAAAGCAAAAGAACGTTTAAATTTGTTTTAGATTAATTTGGAGAAATTCTGCCTGTCAAACTAAAGAATATATTACCTTACTTCACTAATCAAGAAACCTTAACATAATGTAATCAAACAAGGAGTTTTTGAAACACAAGATACAAGGTGGGGAATAGGAAGAACAGTAGAATTAATTGGACACAACTTTCCTATCCTTGTATTTGAATATATGACCAGGGTAACTCCCATCATGTACAATCACAAGAATAGGATCCTAATTAGAATAAGTTATATTCCTTGTGTGTATAACATGCCAAAATGCATTCTATAACGTATATATAAAAAGAACAAATAAAAAAATAGTGAGAAAATAAACATTAAAAAAAAAACAAGATATAGAATTGTTTTACACCAAAATTCATTTTGCAACACACACCATTCCATCTAAATTAGTACGGGCATCTTAATTTGCAGTTTTAGTTTGAACCAATGTGCTTAGGGAAAAAAAAAAGTAACTCCAGTTCTGGCCTGTAAAATACATATAGATTTAGTGGATGAAGTTAACAGTGCAGTTTGTTGGAACATATACATACCAATAAAGGCAAAAATGAAAATAACTATTTAGACTTTACTTATTATATTAACTGGGATGTGATCTCAATACTTTGCAGATAATAAGGAAGTTTCATTCCCATTTTGTGTAAAAGACTTCAGGCATTCTGAGGACTTTATATTTTTTCATTTTTATAACACCAAGTAACCAGACACTTCAAAAATAGATGGTTGAAATAGTAGCAATTTAGGATTATGAAGCAGTTAAGTGCTTCACAATGTTGATGTAATACAGCAATTATAGACCTTTGTAATTCAGCAAAAAGGCTTTGTTTTCTTGTTATTCATATTGAAACTATACAATAAGAAAATCTCCTTATTTTCAAAGAAATGGGCTCAAATTTCTGAAAATATCTGCATTAGTGTTTTGACCATTGTTATAAACTCACCATTGAAATTTATTATTTTGTAACTAAAAATAAAATGAAGCACTAAGGGGGGGGGAAAGGTTGTATAATGTTAGAATTTTGATTAGCAATCACAGCTGCACCAGAATTAGTTTCTATAGCAACAGGAAGAAATAATGTGTTGAATTGCAATGCAATACAAGATTATTCTTTACAGATTGCATTTCAAAAGAAAATCTTTAAAAAATTTTGTCTTAAAAGGGTTATTAATCTTTAATCCATCATAATTCTTAAACAGAAAATACTTAATTATTCTACTCTACTTTTTAAAAATCTTGCTTTATTGCATTCAAATTTATGTTCCAAAATAGACTGAAAATGTAATATATATGAACAATAAGAATTTTGGCTACTGTCTCATTTGCATTTAAAACAAAAATACATAATATCATTCTTGCACGTTGTATAGAAAGATAGTATGCTTCCTGGATAGTTCAGAACCTACGAGGAAAAGCCTAAAGGGTACTGTTCTAGGTAAACTATGTTGTAGAGATAAAAATTAAAAATGATAAGTAAATTTTACATTTGTATCAGTATGAAACTAGGTCTCCCTTTTATCAACATGCACTTCCATGTCCACATTATGATTAAGGAACTACACTGCTATGAGTTGCTATTGTATTTCTCCCTTACTTTTAGTAATAGACAATCATATTAAATGTCAAACGTTGCCCATACTATTTCTAACAGTGAAAAAATTATTTCATTGCATCATTTCCAGTTCTAGCTATTTTTGGCAACTAATTAAAAGCATATGCCTGAACCTTTTATGTATTTTGCCCTTATAATGAGACCTATTACTGTGGCTTACTCCATGCCTCTGAGTTCCAAAGTATCTTTGGTGTTACCATGGATACCAGTGACAAGCATTCTCCAACAACTGCTTTATGTGTCTCATCAAACACAAGAAAACTGACATGGCAGGAATCAAGCCATCTAGACACTATGAATTTCTAATTGTACCACTACTCATGCTTTAAAATAATAGAATATGTTTTAATTAAACAAATCAGCAAGCCAGTAAATTATTTTTAAAAATTCATAATTAATTCAGCAGATAGAAAATATGACATACTATGAAAAAAAGATATAAACATAAAAATAAGCCTATATGACAATTCAGAATGAAACCTGAAGGTCAAAATATGTATTTTAAAATATTTAGTAATAAAACTTCTAACTATATTAAATGTAGTATCTCATTGATATATTCATATCATACAACACATAGTAAAATTTTCAGAAGAGCTCATTTATGAGACCACATGGATTGCTCATGGTTAAATGTTGGCTTATAACAAAAACATCAGTGAAAAATGTAATAAATTGAGTTTTTCATTATCAGGCAAAATTATCAGCAAAATTTATTTGAACTATGTCAGAAATCATCTCATTTTGACTTATACTTTCCCCTTCTTCCCTTCCTTCCTTCCTTCCTTATTGCAGCAAACATTTCTTAATTATTTAAAAATTTTTACCAAATATAAGGCCTTTTTAAAAAAATTCAATAATTGAATATCAAACTTGGCTTCTAAAAATATTTTTCAGCATTTCCTCTTGTGACTTACACCTTAAATAATAGTATAAATATGTATGGGGTGGTGAGGCAAACTTTCTGTTAGAGATATATTTTATCTCAGAAGACAAACATACACACACAAATCATGTCTCAGTTTCATCACATGATGTAACGATCCACAAGAATTGATAAATGTGGCCTGATAATAATAAAATTTTAAATAATTAGATACTTAAGAAAAATTAATGCAGTAATACATGTTATTCCTTCTCCAAGGAATTGTGATGTAAAGATGACACAGGATTGAGTAAACAAAAATAGTCTTAATACCCAATATATGGTTAACTAAAGAAAAATTCTTTAATTTAAAAGTAGCACATATTCAATCTGATACAATACAGTCCACACAGAGGTTCCAAACCCCATGATGCCTCAATTTATCCATCTGCAAAATGGAAAGCATTTTTTGTAGTTATTCAAAGTCTATCAAGTTCCTAAATAGAAACCTAAGAACAAAGGAAGTAGGATCACACAGCTGACATGAGAATTAGCTGAGGGAAAAAATAATACATCTCTGAAGCTCATATCAGGACTCAAAAGAAATATTTAATATCTAATTTTCTTCATGTCTGAACTAAAAAAATAAAAGAAAGAAATCAGACTACCCTTATTGACTAGCAGACAAAATGTATCTACTTAAATCAGTTTCTTTCATAATTACTAATGGAAACTCAATGCCACATTCTGTTAAGAGTGTCGGGGGACAGTATTAAGGGCCTGTACTGAGAAGCACCTATCTGTTTCAGTGTCCCTCTCAATAATGTACAACCCACCTAAAACACAGCAATTCCAGGTTTACCTGAATATTTTCTCTCTCTCTCTCTCTCTCTCTCAACAAGCATTTATTTTAGTACCTACTTTGTGCTAAGCATTATTCAAGTCACTGAAATGCCAAAGACATGCAGAAGAGATTCTGATTTATAAAGCTATTATAGTAGGCATAAAAAACAAACAAACAAACAAACAAACAAACAAACAAAACACACTGAATAGGAGGAAGGAAACCTGAATTTGAACCCGTAGTCTCCTTCTAAGAAACTAACTGAACATTTCAGTATTCTGGTCAGATGTCTATGAAATGTAGAGAATAAACCAGATCACTAAGATCCTTCTAATTTTAACTATTACAAATCCAAAACATTCAACCGTTCCATTTTAAAATGGAAATAGAATAATGATTGATTTTTTAAAGTTAAAATTGCTAAAGCTGCAATAGATTATGAATGAGAATCTCCTTTCTTGAGAGTCACTTCAATAGGATTTTACCTTTTAATATTTGCAGGCCTTCCTGAAATATAAAAGCTCTCTCATCCTGCTTGGCTCTATGATTCTACAACTTAATATGTGGCAAATGCACAATGAAAAAGAAGAGGGAGAGTGGGGCAGAAGGAGTCTCATGTCGAGGTTAAAATAAGTGAGTAAGCGTGAGAATAAAATGTTTATGCCAAGTAATATAAGTGAGCACTGTATTTTGCGACATTTTATATTAACATTATGCTAAACAACAATCAGTAAGTTCACATTTAATGTGAAACAATAGTTCCCTTCAATGTTTCTAAAATTCCTAAAGCTGTTGAAAATGTGATGTTTCCAGAGAGAATAATCTAGAGACATGGATACCATCAAATGTGAACACCATCAAAAACTTTTGCACACTAGATATCATGCCCCTAAAAATCACATCATGATGGGGGGAGAGGGGAAGCATGGAAAAAGTGTGGCAAATACATCAAAGAAATATGGTTGAAATAAATGAAAACATAAAAATAATTTAAAATACTGTAACAAATATGTGGAAACTGAATGCTCAATAGATAGTTAAAACTATGAATAAAAGTTAAATAATTAAGTATGAGAACAGATATGCTTGACAAATATTAAAGCCACAAAATAACTTATAGGACAACTCATTAGAAAAATATGAATTTGTAAACATATTCTTTTTAATATAACTTTAAAATAATTATAGAAAAATAGAAATTACAAGGAAAAAGAACTTAAAAATCCACAATGTTCATGGGAGAGTTAATATATTTCTCTACATGATTAAAAGGCAGAAAAATTTCTAAAAGATACAGCAAATTTGAACACAGTATACTTGACTCAGGGACATTAACAGAAGCTTACAACCAAGAATTAAAGAATACATACTCCTTTTGACACACTGAAGACTTATTCCCTGACACATGCAAACACTCTGGCTACAAAATGTAATCTTAAGAAATGGCCAAAGTTGGCATTATGTAGATTTTCTTATCTGAGACAATATATTTAACTTGGAATTCAGAAACAAGCTTAATGCATTAATATCTTAAAATCCAGAATTAGGAAATGAAAAAAAATCAAAACAGGAAGTAAGAAAATTAGAAAAAGATAAAATACTGAAATTAATGTGTACCCCCAATTAAAGTGCAGTTAAAGAAGGTGTAGTCTTAAATGCATGTTAGAAAACAAAAAAACTAAAATATAATAAAGTAAGCATCAAGCTGAATAAGTTAAACAGTATAAATCCAAAGAAAATAGAAAGAAGTGAATAATATAGAATTAATAACAAAACAAAAATCATTCAATAGAGAAGACTGACAAAACCAAAACCAATTTCCTTGAAAGAGCTAAAAATCCTTTTTTTAAAAAGAAAACTTTGACAGGACTAAATAAAAAATAAATAAAAGAACATTGATAATTTTAGAACCATAATTCCAATAATTTGTACAAAAAACAATTTGTGGGAAAACCTTGATTATAAAGCTCAAAAACAATATGAGACATGTTTACAGAAAACTCCTTGAAGAGTACAGTTGTAAAAATTCTACAGACAACAGAAGAGTAATAAAATACAGCATGACAAATTTTATTTTATTTAAGAAATGCAAGGTTAGTAAATCAAAGGAATATCTCTTAGTATAATTCGTAATATAAATAGATTAAAATATAAATACCATGTTATCTCAAAAGATCAGAAAGAGCAAAAGATAACATTAAACATCAATATATGACTAAAAAACAGTATTAGCAAACCAGGAACAGAAGATAGTTTCCTTAATTCATTAAATACCTTCTCAGAGCAAACATTCTAAAATAAAACCATTATAAGCATTCCCTTTAAAATGGGAGAAATTCATTAATATTATACATTGCAATGAAGTTCATAGTCTGAAATATAAATTATTAGATATAATGAACAAATTTTCTGGATAAAATGCCATTTTAAATAATTTGCTTATAGAATCCTTCTTATTTTTCTAGGTTGACCAATCATATCCCAAACAGTGACTGTTCTTTCATTCTTTTCACTCTTTATATCTCACATTTCTTATCTGTTCTTCCCAGAAACTTCATAATTAGAATGCCACCCATAAGACTGCCAAAAATGCAAAAGTCTGCCAACCATAAGCATTGGTGAGGACATTACAGATCAATAATAATGCTTACATATTGTTAAATGAAGCTAAATTTTTTTAACATGTAAAAAAGGCATGCATGAATACCAAATTATAAAATGTGAAGATGTACATAGAGGTATTCAGATCTATTTAATGTTCTACTTCCGGGAAAAAAAAAAGTATGCTTAAAACATTTAGTTTAAAAACAAACAGGAGACTGATCTCTGCCATAATGGTATATGGATATTCACTGATATAGTCCTCAGTAAAACTAGTGAGAATTACATATAATGAAAACACAATTTAAAGCCTATAGAAATGAACAGCAAATGAAGAAATGTCTAATCAACAACATCTATAAAAATTCAGTAGGAAAGGTGAGAGTCTATGGTGAGCTGTCTAAACTGTTTCCTCTTTTCTCTTTAAGCTTATTGAGGTAAAAACTACTACAGACTGCTACAGTCAAGAACAGAAGGCACCCGACCCTTCAGCACTCAGGGAAGATTTTTTTTCCCCAGGGGAGGAGCAGAATGTCAACATTTCTTATCATGTCCCCCAGCAGCCTGTTGCTGAGGCTAAGTCCTATTGAGCATGATGAGAGCTGGAAATATCTTTCTTTTACAGAGCCCGAAGCATGGAGCAGAGAGCTTTGCTGTGGATGTTGCATGCTGAGAATACTGGAGCCCCCATTACCCTTACCATTGCTCGTAAGGTAGTGGTTCCAGGAAAGGCAAGCCAAGGACCTCAGGCTGCTGCTGCTCCCACAGTGAACGCTCAGCAACTAGAGCAGGAATATCAGAGAGAGGCTTGCCATTGTCCCCAACCCCATCTCCAATGCCCTCATTCAGAGATTTTGCCTAGAGGAAGAAAACAGACATAAAACAGCTCCAATATTCTTCCCAAAAGATCTGACTTAAAAAAAAAAAAAAGAGTTCAAGCCTCAAGGCGCTCTCAAGAACAGTGGAAGGCACTAGGAAGATAATGGGGGAGCTTAATAGATTCCAGGAGGATACAGGCTAAACTACAAAAACAGAGGAATAAGATAACTAAAGTCAGTGAATTCAGAAACTGTACTTCAAAGGAGGCAGTTTGATTGGATTGGTTTACAGAGCAATTTATGCCCTGAGGTATTGCTGAAAGCATCAAAGAAACAACTGGAAATTAGGAGTTTTAACAGCTGTCTCAGGTTAGAGAGAGAGAGGAGAACCCTACCTAAACTACTAACATCCCAAGGTGCTTCAAGCTGGGCCTTCATGAAGAATAAAATCAGAGTCAAACCTTATTAGAGAGAGAAAGACTTCACTAAAATAACCCAGTCACTCACTAAATAAGTAAACAAATACCAATAATGAACCCTGGGGTAGAAGGTACCAGTACTCAATTTGCTATATTACATCTAAAATGTCCAGTTTTCAATAATAAAATAGGAGGCATACAAAGAAACAGGAAATTATGATCCATACAAAAGAAAGGAAGAAAGATGTAACAGAAACCTGAGAGACCAGATAATTGACTTCTGAGGAAGAACCTTTACAGTAGTCATTATAAACATTTTCAAAGGAAACTATGATTAAAGAAATAAGAGCAAGCACAATTAGAACATTGCATCAAATAAAGACTATAAGTAAAAGAATAACATTATAAAAAAAGAACCAAATGGAAATTATAGAATGAAAACTATAAAAACAAAAAACAATTCACTAGAATGGTTCAAAAAGTGATTTGAAATGGTGGAAGAAAGAGTAAGTAAACTGAAGATGAGATTGGTAGAAATTATATAAGCTAAGAAACAGAAAGAAAAATAATAAAAAGAAGAGAGATTCAGAAAAACATGGGGTATCATTCAATGCACCACTATGTAAGTAACAGTAATATCAGAAGGAAAGGAGAAAGGAGCAGAAAAAATAATGATGTAATGTCAAAAAACTTCTGAAATTTATGGAAAAAAATTTATGGAAAAAAATTTATGGACAATCAATAGTGTATGTATCTAGGAAACTCAACAAACTCAATATAAAGGAAAAGAGATGCATAAAGAGACACATCAGAGTACAAATGCTGAAAGTCAAAAACAAAAAAAAAAACTTGAAAGCAGCAATTGAAAAACAGCACATGAAACAGGGAATCGTGTAAGAGTAGCAGCTGACTTCTCAAAGAAAAACAATGGAGATCAGAAGGAAGTGGGACATCATATTCAAAGCACTCAAAGAAAAACGCCTATCAACCAAGAAATCTATATCAAGCAAAGCTATCTTTTTAAAAAGAAGATAAAATAATGACTTTTCAAGACAGCAAAATCTGAGAATTTGGTTTCTGGTAGAATTAGTCTTACAAAAATAATAAAGAATATTCTTCAGACTGAAAGCAATTGACTTCATATGATAATTTGAATCAAGATAAAAACACTTCAAAGGTACTTAATACAAAGGTACTTAAGCATAAAAGACAGTAAAAACACATTTTCCTACTTCTACAAACTGATTTTAAAAACACTCATATGAAATACTATTTATTTAATAAATACTTAGGCCTGTAACATACACAAATGTAATATATTTGGTACTGACTGTATGAAAGAAGGCAGGTGGGGGTAGAAAAGATGGTGGAATGAGATGAACATAATTATCCTAAGTACATGTATGAAGACATGAATAGTATGAATATACTTTATATACAACCAGAGATATGAAAAATTGTGCTCTATATGTGTATTATGAATTGTAATGCATTCTGCTGTCATATGTAAGAAATTAGAATAAAAAATTTAAAAATAAGGAGACAGGTGGGAACAAATCTGTACTAGTCTAAAAGAAAAAATTATAATGATAAGTTGATAATTTGTAATAATGTATTATCTGTTTTATTATATGAATAAATGTAATGCATATAAAAGTAATACAACAGAAAAGTGGGAAGAAAATAGAGCTACATGAGGATGATGTTTCTATATATACCTGGAATTAAGCAAATATAATATCAATCTGATTTAAATAAATTAAAATGCATATGGAAAGTCTTTTGATAACCAATTTTTAAAAAAATCTCAATAATAGTGAAAATATAATTTAAAGAAATTAAAATGCTACACTAGAAAATATTCCCAGGATATAAAAGAAAGCAGTAAAGGAGGAATAAAAGAAAGCAGTTTAAAAATAAAAAATACTTGAGACATATAGGGGAAAAATAGAAAATAGAAATAAAATCATATTTAGAACATGAAATGTGAATGGATTAAATAATCCAGTCAAGCCATCAGATACTGTCAGGTTGGATTAAAAAATGAACAAACAAACAAAAAAAATATGATCCAAGGGCTGGGGATGTACCTCAGTGGTAGAGTGCCTGCTTAATATATGTGTAAGACTCTGAGTTCAATTCCTAGCACCATCAAAATCAAAACCAAAACCAAATAAACAAAAAACAAACAAAAAAACATGATCCAACCATATGCTGTCTACAGGAGATACACTTTAAACAATACAATTATAGGCATACCTAATTTTACTGCACTTCCCTTTACTGTGCTTCATAGTACACAAATTGAATGTTTGTGGAAACCCTGCATCAAGCAAATCCATTAGCCCTATTTTTCTAACAGTTCAGATAAATATTAGCATTTTTCAGCACTAAATATGTTTCAGTTAACATATTCATATTGTTTTTTAGACATAATGCTACTTCACATTTAACAAGTTACAATACATTATAAACCTGACTTTTATGTGCACTGGGAAACCAGAAAAATAGATTTTTTAAACAAAAATTACTGCACATAAAAAGGGACATTTTAAAAAGGATCGATCTATCAGAAAGATGTAACAATTATTTACATGCATGTACCTAATGACAATGCACCAAACTGCATGAAGCAAAAACTGTCAGATTCAAGCAATTCAACATCTAAAAATATACTCATAAGAACTGAAAGCAGGGGCTCAAATAGATACAGGTACACCAGTGTTCATAACACCATTATACACAAAAGTCAAAAGGCAGAAACAACCCAAATGTTCATAAATAGATAAATGAATAAATGAAATGTGGTGTATACACAAAATGGATTATTACTCAGTCTTATGAGGATTGAAATTCTGATACATGAGAAAACATGATGAACCATGAAAACTGCAAAACAATTATTGAAAGAAATTAAAGATAATCTAAAATACCAAAGATCTTCTGTTGATGGGATTAGAAGATTTAACACTGTTAAAATGGTGATGTTCTCCAACCTGATTTATAATTGAATATGAAAAAAATCACAAGATCAACTCAACAGATGCAGGAAAGGCTTTTGAAAAAATTCAGCACCCATTCATTTTTAAAAAACCCTGAATAAACTTGGGAAGAAGGAACTTACTTCAATATGATAAAGGCTATCTATGACAAACCCAAAGTTAACACCATACTGAAAGGAGAAAAACTAAAAGTATTTCATTTAAAATCAGGAATAAGATAAAAATATCTATTCTCACTCATTCTAGTTAATATTGTTTTTGAAAACTCTTGCCAGAGCAATCAAGCAAGAGAAGGAAATTAAAGGGTTAGAAATAGGAAAAGAAGTCAAACTGTTTGCCGATGACATGGTTCTGTACCCAGAGGACACCACCCGAAAAAAAAAAAAAAAAACTCTTACCAGAAGACTTCTATATCTGATTTAAAAATTCTGCAAAGCAGCAGGACACAAGATCAACACAGAAAAACCATAGCTTTCTTATGCTCTAATGATGAAGTTTCCAAGGGGAAAAAAATAAAGAAAACTACTCTATTAATATTAGCCTTAAAGACATAAAATACGTAGGATTAAAGGTCTTCCATTAAGGAGGTAAAAGGTTCTAAATGAAAATTATAAAACACTGAAGAAAAATATTAAATACAAGATGGAGAGACCTACCTATTCATGGATAGGCAGAATTTAGTATCATCAAAATGGGTACATTACCAAAAGCAATCTACAAATTCAATGTGATTCTCATCAGAATACCAACAACACTTTTCACATAACTAGAAAAAAGAGTCCTAAAATTTATATGAAAGAATACAAGGCCCAGAATAGCCAAATCAATCGTGAGGAGCAAGAGCAAGGCATCAGAATACCTTATCTCAAATTATACCAGAAAGGTACAGTTACAAAAATGGCATTAGCATTGGCATAAAAACAGATACAAAGATCAATGAAATACACTAGAAGATACAGAAATAAATCCACATAAATAGTAATCTAATTTTTAACAAAGGTGCCAAAAGCATACATTGGAGAAATGATAGCCTTTTAAAAACATGTTGTGGGAAAAATGAATATCCATATGTAGAAGAATAAAATTAAATACCTACCTCTCATTCTGCACAAAAATCTATTCAAAGTGGATCAAAGATCTAGAAATTAGACTAAAAACTTTGCAACTGCTAGAAGATAAAAAAAAAAAAAGATGGGTTCAACACTCCAACATATTGGCAAAGGCACCAACTTCCTTAATAAGACTCCTAAAATGCAAGAAATAAACCAAAAATTAACAAGTTGGGTGGCACTAAATTGAAAACTTATGAACAGCAAAAGAAACAATAGCATGAGAAGAGAAAATACAGAATGGGAGAAAATCTTTGCCAGATGCTCTTCTGACAGGGAATTAGTAAGCAGACTATATAAAGAACTCAAATAAATAAATAAATACCTACTCAATAAATAGGCAAAGATCTAAATGGACATTTTTCAAAAGAAAAAATACAAATGCTCAACAAATATATGAAAAAATGTTCAATATCCCTGATTACGGAAAGGCAAATCAAACAAATCACACTGAGATTTCCTTTCACCCCAGTTGGAATTGTAATCATCAAGAGTACAAATAATGATAACTACTGGTGAGGACATAGAAAAAAATACATTTATACATTGTATTATTGTTGGAATGACTTCAAATTAGTACAAGAACTTTAGAAAGCAGTGTCAAGTATCAAGATTCTTCAAGAGACTATAAATGGAATCATATTACCCAGCTATCCCACTTGTACTTATCCTAAAGAACTAAAACCAGCATATTATAGTGATATATGCTACCAATGTTTAGAGCAGCACAATTCACAATAGACAAGCTATGGATACAGTCTAGATGCCCATCCACAAATAATTGAATAAGAAAGTGTGGTGCATATACACAATGGAGTTCTAGTCAATTACAAAGAAGAATGAAATTATGCCATTGGTTGATAAATGGATGGAACCAGAGAACATCATGGTAAGTGAAATAAGACAGACTCAGAAGGTCAGACTGTTTTCCCTCATATGTGGAAGATAGAGAGAAAAAAATGAATAAAAGAAAGGGGGGATATTGTGAAAACAGAAGGGAAATCAATAGAGTAGAGTGGTAGGGTCAGGGAAAGGGAGAAGGAAAAGGGGAGAACTGGGGAATGAAACTGACCAAATTGTGCTTTGCGGATATATCACAATGCATTCTGATTTTATAATTATAATGTAATGCACCAATTTAAAAAAAATAAATAAACAAAAGGAAGACCAATAGAGTACAGGAAGGGTATCCAGGAGGAGAAGATGAGGAGAAAAGGGGGAAGTACTGGGGATTCAAATGTAACAGACTATGTTATACACAATTATAAATATGTCAAAATGAACTTCACTACTATGCATCTATAGTGCATTAATGGAAGCATTAAAAAATAACCAAGCCACACACTCAAAAAATCATGAAAAATAAGAAAACCTTGAACTTACACTTTACAAACATGGTATAAATTGCTATAATCAAGATAGTATGGTACTGGCATAAGGAAAGAAATATAGATCAGTGAAATATACTTGAGAGTTCAGAAATAAAACCAAATTGATTTTGATTAGGGTGCTAAGACCATTCAATGGAGAAAGAACAGACTTCAACAGATATTGCTAGAATACATGGATAGTCACGTGCAAAAGAATGAAATTGGACATTCAATGTTTACAATTGCCAAAAGGTAGAAGCTACTCAAATGTCACCCCATACATAACAACTAATTCAAAATGGATCAAAGACCTAAACTTTAGAGTTTAAACTATAAAAGTCTTAGAAGGAATAGAAGAACAATATAATTATACTGGAATTGGGAATTACTTCTTGTATCTGATAAAATAGCACAGTCAACAAAGAAAAAAATATATGCTATAATTTATCAAAAATCATACACTTTGTGGGGGCTGGAAATATAGTTCGGTTGGTAGAGTGCTTACCTTGCATGCACAAAGCCTTGGATTCAATCCCTAGCACCAAACACACACACATACACACACACACACACACACACACACACACACATACACACACACACACCAAAAAAAATCATATACTTTGGGATATCAAAGCACACTATCAAGATAGTGAAAAGATAATCCACACTATGAAAGAAAATCTCAAATAATTAAATAAGAAACCAATTAAAAAATGAGCAAGGGACGTGCATTTACAATTCTCCAAAGAAAATACAGAAATAGGCAATAAACACAAAGTTCAGTATTATTAGTCATTAGGGAAATGCAAATAAAAACCACAAAAAGATGCTACTTTTACACAATTAGAATGGCTATTATTAAAAACAAAACAACAACAGAATGAAAATCATAAATGGTGGTGAGGATTTACAGAAACGAACTCCCATGGATTGCTGGTGGGGATATAAAATGGTTCACAAGAGGCAGAAAAGTTGGCAGTTCTTAAAAAAGTTCAACATGAAATCGCTGTATGACCCAGGAATTCCATTCCTAGGTATAGACCCCAAAGAACTGAAAGTAATGATTCAATTAGATATTTGTATACCAATATTCACAGCAGTTTGTTTACAATTGCCAAAAGGTAGAAGCTACTCAAATGTCCAAAGGTAGATGTATGCATAAGCAAACTGTGGCATATATACAGAAAGTGGAGTATCAGCTAGCCATGAAAATGAATAAAGATGTGATACATGTTATAATATGGACAGACATTGAAGACATCATGCTAAGTGAAATAAAACCAACACAATAGGAAAAATACTGTATGGTTCCATTTATAAGTTACCAGGTGTAGGCAAATTCCTAGGGAGAGAAAGTAGAACAGCAATTATCAGGGACTAAGGGAAGAGGGAAATAAAGTATTATTTTTCAACAGGTAAAAAATTTGAAATGATGAAAAAGTTCTGGAAATGAATGGTGGTGATAATTGCACAATGTACATGTACTTAGTGCCAAAGTATTATACACTTAAAAATGACTAAGATGGCAAATTTTATGTTTTGTGTATTTAACCACACTAAAAGAAACAAAGATTTAAATACAATGAAATTCTGATATACCCTATAACATGGATATACTTTGAAAACTGCTTATTTTACTTACACACAGAAAGACAAAATTTACATGATTCTGAGACAGAGATTTAAGATAAAGAGAGAAATACTGAATCTTAAAGGAAAGGCAGCCACAAATCATTGAGATGTAGAAAGCATAGTTGTAAATCTTGAGCAACGTGCCCTTGGCCCATGACCTTGTAAAATGAGGGAAATACGCAAGTGCAAGGAAAACTAGCACAAAATTGTACAGCTCCACCCTGGATGTACCCCCAGTCTGGCCCCTGATACAAGCTTTCTATATATATTGGACATTCAGCCCAAGCCAGGACTGCTTCTCTAGTGATAGCCCACATTCTCTCCAAATGCGCACCTACTTTTCTAAATAAACCTGTCTATGCCTTTGTCTGGCTCCTGCTGAAATTCTTCCCTTTCACATATGCCAAGAATCCCGCTTCTCCCTGTCCTTTTTGGAACTCCTCAAACCCTTCTTAGGAAGCATCTGTTCTCACATGACAATTCCACTTATATGAGGTTCCACTTATATGGGGTAAATTTTAGTAAAAAAAAAAAATAATAATTTTTTCACTTGAATGAGAGAATTAAAATGTAACTTTCAAGTGATTTGAAAAAACAGCAAAGATATGGATGCATCTATCAACTAGCCTTTATGTAGAATTTATAAGGAAAAGAAAGAGAGTGTTATATAGAATAACTAAAACGGTTATAAGGATATTACATCTCGATTGAGATAAGTTTTGTAAAATACTGAAAAATCTCTCAAGAACAGATGAAAATCATAAATGGTGGTGAGGATTTACAGAAACAGACTCCCATGGAGATATAGAACAATGTTCATATAGGGAAAGCTAAGAGTAGAAGTAAGTGAATCATGGAGAAGAAGAAATTAAGTCACAATAAAAAAGGGAAGTGATTGCTGGTGAATCCCAGCTAAGGCCAAATGAAGAAACCAACAAAGGCATAGGAAAATTAGACTACTAAAATATAGAGATGATGGATAAAAATAAAAAGATAATTTGAAATGGAAAGGAGGGGCACTGAAATACTTCATAATGGTAATCATCAGCAGCATTAAAAAGTAATCAAGACATATTCAATATGTCTACTATGATCTCAATCAAATAGCACCAGAACTGTTCTAACGTTCATCTGAAATAAATAATGTATAAAAATAACAATTAAAATTCTGAAAAAACTAACATGTTACAATTAGACACCATATTAGAGAAATTATCAGAAGAGAATAAAGTTTGGAGATAGACAAATGCAAAAAAAGAATTTATCACATAACAAAAGAAGCATTTCAAGTCAGTAAGTAAAAAGATTTTTCAGCCAGGTGATATATGCCTGAAATCCCAGTGACTCTGGAGGTTGAGACAGGAGGATCATAAGTTCAAGGCCAGCCTTAGCAACTGAGTGAGGCTCTCAGCAATTTAGTGAGACTGTCTCAATATAAAAAATAAAAATGGGTTGAGGATGTGGCTTAGTGATAAAGTGCCCTTGGGTTAAATACCCCAGTACCAAAAAAAAAGTTCAGTCAATAATGGTGATAAATGGCTGGGAATTTGGAAAAGAAAGCTAGATAATTCACATTTCAGCTACTGAAGCAAAATAAATTCTACCTGGACCAAATATTTACAGTAAAAATATTGAAACAAAAAATACTAGAAGACAACATGAAAATAATTTTTCAAATTAGGCATAATACATGGAGATGTTTCTAATACATTTTTCAAGCAGTAAGCAGGAAGTTTTAGAAGGTTGTTATATCACCTTGCCATTGACACAACTGTTTTGAATTCTGAATTGCAGTGGGTACAACTAAACATTGAGATTTTTCAAATCTCAAAACAAGAAAGATTGGAATATAACATAAAACCCAGAAGCCATTAAAAAAAAAAACCCGAAAAATCTGCCATAATATTAAAATTCTGGATAGGCAAAATCACCATTGATAATATAAAAATATCAACTAGAAAAAATATTCCATAGAACAAAGTCTAATACTCTTAATACCTATGAGTTCTTATGAATTAATAAGAAAAACAGTAAAATGCAAAAAAGGGTCAAATTTATCTAAAAAATATGTATATACTTACATATTATTTATAAGTATATGAACTATAAAATCTATATCATTTAATATCAAAGTCTAGAACTAGCTATTATTTCACAATTAAACATCTATTATAACTCTAGGTAAAATTTATATTTAGAAATATAAAATTAAAATATTAAGTGTCAAAGATACAGACTATATTTAGAATTGATTATTTTTCCCTATTTCAAATGGGAGTAAAAGGTACAGAATTTTATGAGACTAGAATGTCACATTTCATTATGAACTACAATGTTTAGTTGTACCCACTGCAATCCAGAATTCAAAACAGATGTGTCAATGGCAAGGTGATATAACAACCTTCTAAAACTTCCTGCTTACTGGTTGAAAAATGTATTAGAAACACTATGCCTAAGCAATCAATTAATAATCTGTGAAAGGCAATCCTTATTCACTTGACATTATTATGTTGTTTTTACTGTCAAAAGTTCAACTAATTGGAGGGAAGAAAATCACTGACCTAGTACACTTATCAGACAATATCTTATATTTGTAGAATACAAAACAAGTTATTCTATTTACAGCCAATCATTTGAAGATATCATCCCTGTAAGTTTTACACTGTAAGAATCAAATTTCCAAATATGTTCTTGGTTATTAGTTCTATTTTTAACCTGCTACTCATATACTGTCATGTACTTAAAATTCAGAACATGTTTACATTATCCATCCAGCAGGCTAATGCAACTGCACACCAGACAGTCATGCATAATTCAAATCAATATCCTCAGGCTTGCAAATCTAAGTCAAAGCTGCCTTTAAAAAAGCTAGGGTGTGACTTTAACATGAATAAAGTATATCTAATTTTTCTTTTTATGTGACAAATTGATATTTCTGGAATAGAATGCCAAAAATGCAAAGCCACTGTAGAAGAGATCTTATACTACTGAAAAGAGATAATTGAAAAAATAAGGCAACAGTAGTCTTAGAAAATTAATTCTAAACAGTGAAAGACACAAGGCAGAATAAGATTCAAAAGCTCACAATTCAACAATAGATTATATTAAGTTTTGCCAACAACCAAAATGTACATAAAATTACAAAATCAATGCTCTAAGTTAGTTATACCATGAATTGAGATTTATTTTTTACACTTTAATTCAGTTATAGTTTTATATCAGTAAAGTTAGCCTAATTTAAATACTTTAAATATAAATTCAATTACTAAATTTCTAAAATGAATATTAAGTCTAGAAATGGTCTAGATCTAGAAAAGCTTGAATCTATCAAATTTAAACTGATATTTATTGGGTAAGCTTATAAAGATTCAAAACTGGGTATCCATTATACCGGATTTTATTTTTTATAACCTTCATAGTAGATGCTTGCTTTTCAAATAATAAGAAAAAAAAGATCACTAGGTCATAGTCTATAAAGGTCCAATTTTAAGGCTATTAAAAACAAATGTTTACCAATAACTCAAAATGTGACACATAATTGACTAGTCTCTGGATTAAAATTTTTATAAGCAAGAATAAATGTATATATTTTGATAACTTTTCCCAGAAGCTTCAAATATAACTCATTTAAAGAAATCTTCTAGAATATGAACATCATTGTTCATGCAACCCAACTGAATTATGAAAATTTCATATTAGTCCTACTCAATATTACAGACATACCAAACATAATATCCTCTACAATGATAGTCCATTAATGTCAGAAATATGAAGAATGAAATTAGTGGAATAGAGAAAAAGGATTCATTGGTATTGGAGATAATGAAAAAAAGATTAAATAGCAGGCCTTTGGGAAGTACAAGGAAGGCATGGAAGTCTGTTTAGTAAAGAGAATCTAGTTCAGGTACAGAGAAAATATCTTTTGTTTTCTTGTAGGGATGGAAAACTTAAACAAATGGACAGATGACAGATGACAGTGGATAAATCAAAGATATTTTCATCTGTTAGGATTCGAATTTAATTAGGAATTTGATAAATAATATTATTGGCCAAATCTGTTCAGTAAGTATTCTATAAGAAATACCAGGAAAATAACAACAATTCAACCACCAATTAAGGCTTTAAAAAAAAAAAACTCTGATGCACAGAAATTCAAAATCATACTAGGAACAGCAAATGCAAAACTGCTTTCCCTCCACCTCCCAAAAAAGTCCAGTCACACTAAGCAATAACAACAGCATGGATCACTGGATTAAACATATTTTTCCTTTTCTTTCTTACCCACAATTACAACCAAGTAGAATTTTAAAGCTTTCTAAAGATAAGTTATTAGGCCCTATCCTTACATGTACCCACAGATGCCAGAGTAGACAGCCTTGGCAATGGCACCTGCTACCTGCCCACATTTCCCTCATAGAGTATCCTACAGCAACTATGGCCTCTACAGAACTGCTAATGGAAGTTATCACAGGCATCAATCTTGGTGGTGTTCTACAGGAACTCCTAATAGAGATCTTGGAAGCTCAGCAATTTGGGGTTAGAGATGACCTGGATAGGAAATTCTTTTTTTTTTTTAAGTTGTCATTGGACCTTCATTTTATTCATTCATCCATTCATTTAGTATTTATACTTATTTATTTATTTATATCCTGAGAATGGAACCCAGTGCCTCACACATCTAGGCAAATGCTCTACCACTGAGCTACAACTCAGCCCAGGGAACCCTTTTTAATGCTCTAAGTTTTACAAACTCATTGAATATCCAGCCAAAACCAACATAATAATATTGACTTTATTGACAAAATGAGAGCTAACCTTTACTGATCATTTCTTCAATGATTGGCATTGCTATAAATGAATATTAGCTTGTTTTTGTAATGTATTATAATCAGACCCATTTCTTAAAAAAAAAAATAGCAAAAATAGAAAGATGGCAAAGCCGGGATTCAAACTGAGACAGTTCAACAACAGAGCCCAAGTTTTCCACCCTGTGCTTGATCTTTCTCTACTTGCCTCTGTCTTTGGTCTCTTTCTCTCGTGCAGACATCTATCCAAGTTCAGTCTTCTTAAATATGAAACTCCAATAAATTATTTTTTGTGCATTACATGGTACTAAAATAACAATATCTTTGTTTTAGGCAGTTTAAAAAGTATTTTCATTTAATTGTCATTTGGTTCATTCAGCAGAAGCTGATAAGGAATTTTATGTCAAGAATAATTATCATCAATATGAAGAGAAAGTTTATGGTTATTGAGACTATTAGTCAATTAACAACTACAAATTTAATATAAAAATACCTAGAAGAGTTTGAGAAAGCAGATTAGCTAAAAATAGCAGCAATAATTCCAAAAAATAGTTAAATGATTTTGGAATTACTAGAATGATTGGATAGTTTTTCTATAACTTATACCCTTTGGTAATTAGTTTTATAATACATAAACCCTAATTTATCAGAGAATTAAAAAGAATATATTGTTCAATTTTTATTTATTCTTGATACATACATTAAGTTGTATTATCATACCAGTTGTTAAGTATTTTAATATCACTCCAGCTCAGTGTAATCTCCTCACACCTTCAATTATTTATCACATAATACTAAACACAAACATGCACAAGCCACATCAAGAGCACTTATTAAAAAACATAAGCACAGAGACTGAGACTGTGGCTCAGCAGTAGTACACTTGCCTGGCATGTGTGAGGCACTGGGTTCAATTCTCAGCACCATGTATAAATAAATAAAGTCTATCAACAACTAAAAAAAAAAAACCCATAAACACAGCATGAAAAGAACATCTCTGAGCCATGAAGTTCATGTGAGTATAATGGAAGAGAGAATACCAAGGATTGAAGTTTCAGAAAATTATTAAGAACATCTTCATTCATTTAAGAAAAAAAGTAAAAACAAAATGCCACTATTGGAAATTTCTAAATAAATATAGTACACACAAACACTGTACAATCGGTACATCTGATGTTATGAAAACTAGATAATGACATGGAAAATTGTATTTGCGTGAAACAAAAGCAGATTACAACAACCTACATAAAGCAGAAATCTATTTGAATAAAAAATATATGCAAATAAAAATGTTTATGAAAGTATAAAAAAGTTTCATGTGCTCTCATGGTAGGAATATGAATAATTATTCTTTTTGTTCACCTCAATGTCTGGACTTTCTATGATAAACACATATTACTTACACAATAAAAGTAGCAATAAAAAATTTATTGGGGTATAAAAGTTATACAAAAAAGCAGATGTCCAAGACATTTTAATGGAAGAGTTCAGGGCATTAGCTCTGAGACAGAACATTTATCAATGAATCCTGGCTCTCACCACACTTGCTATACAATCTTTGACAATACTGTTTGACCTCAACTGTCATTCAGTTATGCGTTAGTTAGCTTTGTGTCACTATGATGGAAATATATGAAAAGAACAACTTAGAGGAGGGAAAATTTATTTTGACTCACAGTTCCAGTGATTTAGTTCATGAAGCGCCAACTCCACTGCTCTGGGTTCAGGGTGAGACAGAACATCATGGCAGAAGGGCATGTAGAGAGGAAGGGAAAAGGGGATGCAGGGAAGAACAACTCTTCCAGGGTATGCACCTAGAGATCCACCCTCTTCCAATCAGGTCCAACCTGCCTATAGTTACCTCGAAGTCAGTTACAATCACCACATTTGAACTAGAATGAACTGATTAGGTTACAGCTCTCACAATGCAATCATTTCACCTCTGAACGTTCCTGAATTAACACAGGAGCTTTTGATGGACACTTCAAATCAAACCATAACAAGATGCCTCACCTGCAATATACGGACAGTAACAGATCTTATCTCAGGGTTAGCGTGAAGATTCAAAAACTTAAATTTATATAGTGTTGAAATAGTTTATTACTCAATCAATAAACTATAGCTATTGTTATTTACAGAACTATATTTTACCATTGATTGATGTAGGAAAAACAAAATAATCTATCAACTATAAAGAGCTATTCACTGGGGGCTGGGTGCAACTCAGGGATAAAACAAATACTTAGCATGCTCAAGGCCCTGGCTTCCAGCCCCCCTCTAATACCAAAAAAAAAAAAAAAAAAAAAAAAGCTATTTACTACAGAATTATAAAAAAATTTAAAAGTATAAATAATTTCCTCATAGTTATCAATGCTTCATTAAATTTATGCTTAATTAAAGAAGTATTTCCAAAGTAACCAATAAATAAAATTTTATGATATGTTTTTCATTTAACTACTAAAACAAACTATAATAACTAAAAGATTGCTTAAAATAAAAAAAGCAAAATCCTTTTTCATAACTATCTAAATATTAGATAACTGTCTTACTAATCTTCAAACTCCAGTTAAATTACCTTACTTTTGTTGATGGCATTACTCACCATCTCAGAGATTTAAATATAACCATATTTTCTAAGAAAGGCTTTATCTTTTTGAGTACAGATGAAGCAAATGAAAGAGATATGCCAAGGCATCAAAACACCTCTTAGTTTCTCAAGGTAATTTATTTTCTCAAAGAAAGATTTTTTGAGAAGCCTCAAAAAAAAAAAAGAGTTTTACATTAAAATTATATAGATAAGAGACTTTTCAGAGTTATTTTTCTAAAAATATTTTTTAGTTAGAAATGAACACAATATCTTTATTTTATTTATTTATTTTTATGTGGTGCTGAGGATTGAACCCAGTGCAAGCAAGCATTCTACCGCTGAGCTACAACTGCAGTCCCAGAATTTTAAAATTAAAATAAACAAGAAACTTAATTTCATTTCACCAAAAAACTGACAACGCTATTGATATTTAACCTCTTTGAAGTGCTAAGAAATTATTCAACATGAATGAAGCAGACAGAGGATCTATACTACCATAACATACAATTTTATAGATAAACAACTAATACAACTCCCACAGTCTATCCACATTGCCCAGTAAAAGTTTGTGTTTAGTCAGGTCTATTTTCTTTCTTTTTCTCAAAACTCAAATCTTAAGTAGACATGAAACAGACAGGACAAGTCCTTTGGACATTATCATTTAAACAATTTAGTTGTTTATGCTTTCACTATCTTAACTACCTTCTACGTTTTGTCCTTCCCTAATTCTAGCTTGTACTATAGCAGAAACTGGAAAAAGGAATATCTGATCCTTTCCCATTCTAAGTTTTAATTTTAAAGCCAATTCCTTTTATAAAAATAATACCAATAATTTCAGGAATGTTAAAGAAAAATTCGAAAATATATTCAACACATTTAATAATGTAGGATGGGAAACATGAAGGTCAAATTGGGAAGACAGTACAAAGAGATTAATTTGTTTCTAATTATACTCTTCACAACAAATGTGTAACTAAGAAACTAACAGCAGCATTGATACATTCTTTAGTTCCAGTATTTATCTGTAATTATTTACATAATCTCTTTCAGTGTTGAGGGTTTTTTCTATTAGTAGTAGAGTCAGAGTCACTTATAAGAAAATTTAAAGTATAAGGAATCAATCTCATAAACAATTCGAATTTTGTGTTATAATAATCTGATTAACTAGGTTTTCCTCTCTCCCTCTTCCTTTTTCAGAAGGCAATAACTGATCATTTAGAACCCCTAATTATAAACCATATTCTTAGATTTGAGAACAAAAAATACATGGAATGGGATAAACGTGATGAAGTGCCTAGAGTAACGTAAGAGTAACAGATGTTAGTAGAAACAGAAGAGACAAAGTAGAAAGAACTGGTAGAAAATGTTGATCATTTGGCTATTTTTCCTAAGGCTCTGAGGGCATCTGGTATGCCATGAAATTCACCTGTGTTGATGTCATTTTGGCATGCTGATACTATATAAAAATGATTGTTGGATGTAAATAATGGCAACGTGCTTAATCTTTCATAATTTAGCATATTCAGGTGATTACAAAGATATCCTTCTCTGAGAAAAGGAATAACCATATGAGAGAAGAAAGTGGGATTTACTGAACTCTGCCATGACATGTAAGTGTTCCACCAGGCACTGTTCTCCTGTTGTACTTTTAGGCCTAGTTATTCTCTGCTGGTTCCCTTGAGCTCTCAAGGTGTCAAAGTGCAAGGTAATCCATAGTAAAGAGGCAAAAATAGCTTTTCCTCCTTTATGTTATTCTCTTTTAGACAGTATGTGTTGAAGTCTACAGCAGAGAGGGAAGAATGGCTTTCTCTCCTTTAGGATATTTTCTTTTAGAAAGAGTTGCAAAACAACATTAAGTAGATATTACAGGATTTACTGAAAAAGCTTTTTCATGTCTTGCAATAGACCACTTGCTTTCCACAGAACTCAAACATAAATGAAACCTACAACAATAAAATAATCTAATGGACAGAATACCATTCTCTGTTACTACTAATCCCACTGATTCAAAAGGACAGCATAGTATTGGCATATAAACTGACACATAGACCAATGAAACAGAATAGAAAAGCTAGAAATTAATCAATGAACTTACAGCCAAGTGATTTTCCACAAAGATACCAATTTTATACAATGAAGAAAAAACAGCCTCTTCAATAAATGCTGGACATACATATGCAGAAGAATGAAACTAGAGCCCAATTTCTTCCATATACAAAATTTAACTCAAATGGTTCTAAGACTTAACCTAAGTCCTGAAACTATGAAACTACTAGAAGAAAATATAGGAGAAACACACGGAGATATTAGTTTAAGCGAATATTTTTTGGATGTCTCCTGGAGCATAGGCAACAAAAGCAAAAATTAGACAAATGGGACTAAATCAAACTAAAAAGCTTTGCACAGCAAAGAAAAAAACAGAATGAAGAGACAACTTCAAAAATAGGGAAAAACATTTGCTAAGAATTTATCCAACAATAAATTAATATTCAGGATATATAAGGAACTCAATAGAAAAAAGGCAAATAATCTGATCAAAATTGGGCAAATGATCTGAATGGTTATCCCTCCAAAATATACAAATATCCAACAAGTACATCAAAAATTTCTCAACATACTAATAAACTGAGAAATGAAAATGACCTATCATTTCATCACAGTTGGAATGTCTATATCACAAGACGAAAAGTAAAGAATGGTTCCACCAGTAAGTGGCCTGAGGTGATCTGTGAAAATGGGTCACAACTCTCTTGACCCAGAACACCCCACAAAATCATACAAATCAAGATGTTCAAATCTTTTTTAAAAAAATTTATTTTTTTTGTAGTTGTAGATGGACAGAATGCCTTTATTTTATTTGTTCATTTATGGGTGGTGCTAAGGATCAAACTCATTACCTCACACATACCAGGCAAGCGTTCTGCCACTGAGCTATACCCCAGCCCAAGACCTTCAGATCTTCATGTTTACATTAAGAACATTCATTAACTGCCCAGTCCATCATGGGTATGCATATTCCAAAAGCTACCAAGTAAGTATCTGAAAGATGTCATTTTAAATAAGCCATGTGTGCCATTCCAGCATTACAATGGAAGAGTTGAGAGGTATGCTCAGGACAAACAGGCGGGGCTGGACACAGGATCAATGTACCAAAAAGAATGCTGAATTTCTGTTGCACACACTTAAAAATGCAGAGTAATGCTGAACTTCAGGACTTAGATGTAGATTCTCTGGTCATTGAACATATATCCAGGTGAAAAAAGCACCTGAGATGCACTTACAGAGCTCATAGTCATATTAACTTATACATGAGCTCCCACCCCACTGAGATGATCCACACTGAAAAGGAACAAATTGTTCCTAAAACAGAAGAGGCAGTTGCATATAACAAAAAGATATTCCAGAAGAAACTGAAGAAACCAAAACTTACAGCATGGGAATAAATTCACCATAAAATAAATGGAAAAAAATGGTGACAAATGCTAGCAAGAATTTGGAGAAAATGAAACTCTTTATATACTACTAGTGGTATACTAATGTATAATAGTATAGCCTTTATGGATTACAGTATGGAGTTTCCTCAAGACTGAAAATAGAATTAATTACAAATGATTCAGCAATCTCACTACTGGGTACCTAAAGGAAATAAAATAATCATAACAAAGACATACCTTCTAACAGTGATTTATCACAGCACTATTCACAACAGCCAAGTTATAGAACCAATCACGAATGACTTTAAAAAATGAGGTGTTTATATGTAGATCCAATAGAATATTACTCAGATATAAAAAGAATTAAATATATGGGGGATGTGAGTGACATGCTTGTGGTTCCAGCTACCTGGGAGGCTGAGGCAAGAGAACTTCTAGAGTCCAAGGGTGTGAGGTCAGTCAGCAACAAAGGAAGACACTGTTTTTAAAACAAACCATATATGTGTGTGTGTGTGTGTGTGTGTGTGTGTGCGCGCGCGCGCGCGCGTGTGCGTGTGTGTATAAAACATACACACATGAAATGATATTTGTTTAATCTGATTTAATCATTATACACTACAAACATGTGTCAAATTATACCTAATAAATATATACAAATAGGTATTGATTAAAACTTAAAAAGGATAATAAAGGGATATTATGAAAAACTATGTCTACAAACTTGATAACTTAGATGAACTGGACCAATTCCTTAAAGACACAACCTGCCACATAAAAGAAGAAATAGTTAATTTGAATAGACCAATATCTATCAAAGACATTTAATCACAATGAATAGTTTTCCAAACAAAGAAAACACCAGGCTCCAATAGACTTATTAGTGATTTCTTTTTTTTTTTTCTGGTTGTAGTTGAACACAATAACTATTTATTTATATGTGGTGCTGAGGATAGAACCCAGGACCTTGCATGTGCGAGGCGAGCAATCTACCGCTGAGCCATAACCCCAGCCCCTCATTAGTGAATTCTAATAAACATTTAAGGAATAAAAAATATCAATTCTCGGGGCTAGGTTTAACCCTGGGTTTGATCCTCAGCACCACATATAAATAAAGGTACTGTGTGCAACTATAACTAAAAAGTAAATAAGCATTTTAAAAAATATACCAATTATCTACATCTATTCCAGAATATAGAAACAGAGGCAACTCTTCCTAACTGTAAAGCCAGCATTACCTTAGACCAAATACAATGTCTCTCATACAGTATCTCTCATATGAGATTGGTTCAACATTTAAAAATATAACAATAATGAATTAATAAAAAAATCAATAAATATAATCCATCACATCAATGGGCTAAAAAAGGAAAATCATATAATGCCATCAGTAGATGGAGGTGGATGGAGATGTCAAGCCATACCAAAACTGCCTTCCCTTACTGACAAGGTTTTATTACTGAGCCACGTTTATCATGTTTGGTTTTTTAACTTCTCTCAGGAAATTCTTCTTGCAAATTATCTCTCAGACTCTCCCCAATCCAATAGCTATGTACACGTTACATCTCTGTAACTCAATAATAGACAAAGTTGAAATTCTTACCTAAAAGACTCCTCAGCTCCCTTACAGCAGACTTCATTTGGTGTTTCCCACCTGTTTGCCAAACATTTAAGCTGAGATGCTCAACCCCCATTTTTCCACCAGTCAATCTTCATTGTTCCTGCAAAGGTCTCCACATACTCCCAATATCCTTCTCTGGAGGAATACACATAAGTCAACACTAGGAAGTTGCAGTGATAGGAGTAAGGGGAAAGGCCTGGCACGTTATATAGTTTTCCAAGGCTTTTATTTCTATGATTGTTGATATATATTTTTTATTTTATTATTCAAATAATTTAAAAAATATTTTTTGAAAAGCTGAAAATTTTTATCTGGATCACATTCTCAAAGCTGAATATTTATACTAATAAATAATATAAATAAGCCTAAAATAAAAGCAGATTTCATGACCCTGCCTGTCCTGGGAATTATTGTCCCATCTCCAATTCCTAGCACCACAAAATCTACCAAGAAAGAGAAAAACCTGAATACTTAAAATAAGTAAGGGCACTGAATAAAAGAGTAAACAAAAATCTTCCAATAACAAAAAGCCTTAGAAATGATGGTTTCATCAGTGAATTCTACCAAATATTTAAGGATTTAATACTAATCATTCTCAAACTTTAAAAAAAAAAACTAAAGAGGAAATATTCCCAAAATCATTCTGTGAGGCCAGCATTATCTTGATATCAAAGCCAGACAAAAACACCACAAGGAAAGTACAGACTAATACTCCTTGTAATTTTGATGCCAAAATCCTCAACAAAGTACCAGCAAGCTGAATTTAGTAGATATTAAAAGGATTTTACTCTATGACCAAGTGGGATTTATTCCTAGAATATAAAGATGATTCAACATACAAAATTCAATCAATATGATAAACCACATTAACAGAATGAAAGGGTTTAAAACTACATGATCTTCTCAATTGATGCAAAAAAGGCACTGAACAAAATCCAGCACCCATTCATGATAAAAGCAGCTAACTGAAGAACAGCAGAAAAGTATCTCAACATAAAAAAATCTACCTGTGAAAAAGGCACAGAAAACACCATATTCATCTGATGAAAGATTAAAAGCTTAGATAAGGAAAATGACAAAGACACTACTTTGTCACTTCTATTCAACAGTATACTGGAATTGCTGACTAGAGTAATTAAGCAAGAGGAAAAAAAAGGTACTCAAATTGGAAAGGAAGATATAAAATTATCTTTGTTCACAATGATATGATCTTATCATAAAAAACCCTAGAGTAACACAAACGCGCGCGCACACACACACACACTAGAACTAAAAAACTAATTTAGTAACAAAGTGGTATACAAAGGAGTATGCAAAATCAACACTCAAAAACTTAGCTTCATCTCTATACAGAAATGATAAAAAACCTAAAAAGGAAATTAAGTAATTCTATTCATAATAACAGCCAAAAGAATAAAATACTCGGGAATTAATTTAACTAAGGAGATGAAAAACTTAACAGTGAAAACTACAAAACTTTTCCAAAAGAGAGCTATGAATGTTGCTCAGTGGTAGAGTGCTTGTCCAGCATTTAGGAGGTCCTGGGTTCAATCCCCAGCACTTCAAAAAGAAAGAATAGAAAGAGGAGAAGGATGGCTATGATGAAGATAATCCCATTTCTACTCACCAAAATTTTGCCAAAAGAAATTTAAAACAACTAAATGGAAAGACATACCATGTTCATGGATTAGATTTAATATAAGGTGAAAATAAAACCCAAAGCAATCTACAGATTTAATACAATTTCTATAAACTGCCAATAATGCTTTTTGTATAAATAGAAAAATTCACCTTAAAATACACATTTGTAGGTAAATGGATAGAGTTGGAGAATATCATGCTAAGCGAAATAAGCCAATCCCAAAAAACCAAATGCCTAATGTTCTCTCTGATAAGTGGATGCTGAGCCATAATGGGGGGCTGGGGGAGCAAGGGAAAAATGGAAGAACTTTGGACAAAGGGAAGGGAGTGATGGGGAGGGGGTATGGGGACAGGAAAGATGGTGGAATGAGATGAATATCATTACCCTAGTTACATATATGACTACACATATGATACAGCGCTACGTCATGTACAACCAGAGAAATAAAAAGTTGTTCTGCAATTGTGTACAATGAATCAAAATTCATTCTGCTGTCATATATACCTAATTAAAATAATTAATTAATTAAAATCTCAAAGGCCCTCAATTTGAAAAAATAAAAATGAAAGTGGAATACATAATACTTCTTGATTTCAAACCATATTAGTTATCAAGGCAGAGTAATACCAAAGTAAATACAAACATACAGACTAATGGAATAAAGACTTCAGAAATAAACCCTCAAAAACACGTTCCAATAATTTTGACAAGTATGACAATATCATCCAATGGGAGGAAGAATTTTTTCAACAAATGGCAAAAGAATCCAAAAGAATAAAGTTGCACTCTTAAATAACGAATTAACTCAAACTGGATCATGTCCTAAATATAAGATGTAAAACCATGAAACTCTCAGAAGAAAAAACAGGAAAAGCTTCACAACATTGGATTTGTAATTCTTGGATATGACATGAAAAGTTCAGATAATGAAAGAGAAAGAACAGATAAACTGGGCTTCATAGAAAGTAAAACATTTTGTGCATCAAATAACACTACCAATAAAGTACAAATGCAACCCATAGAAAGAAAATATTTACAAACCCTTGATAAGGGGTTAATATTCCTTATGAAGAGAATTTAAATAATTCCTAAAAACTCAACAAAGAAACAACCTGATTTAAAAACAAGTAAAGGATACGAATAGAATTATTCCAGAGAAGATACATGCATGGCGAATATGTCATGAAAAGATGTAAGTGAAAAATTGTTCAATATCACTTAATCATTAGTGAAATGCAAGTCAAAACTATAATGAGATACCATCTCACACCTTGTAGGATAGCTATTATCAAAAACGCTGAAAATAAAAAGTGTTTTTCAAGCTGTATATAAATTAAAACCTTTGTGCACTACTGGAAGTAAAATGGTTAAGCCACTGTAGAAAACAGTATGGTAGTTCCTCAAAAAAATAAAACAGAATTACCATATCATCTACCTGTTTTAGTTAGTTTTTTCACTGCTGTGACCAAAACAGCTGAGAAGAACAATTTTAAAGAGAAAAGGTTATTTGGATACTCATGGTTTCTCAGTCTATTGACAGCTAGCTCCATTCCTCAGGACTTGAGGTGAGGCAGAACTGTGGCAGAGGAGTGCAGTGGAGGAAAGCAGCTCAGCACATAGTAGCAGGAAGCAGAAAGAGGCCACATGGGCTGTAACTAGCAAAGCCATGGGGCAGAGTTATATAAACCCTTTAGAGAGAACATCAGAATGCCATGTGCCCCAAATGCTGGATATGACACTACAGGACTTGTTTGCCAACTGGATTTTGGTCTTGCTTTGGTCTCATACCTTGTTTCTATGCCCATTATTTCTTCCTTTTAGAAAATGTTTACTCTGTACCTTTAAATATTGAATGCATGTAATTTGCTTTTGGTTTTTATAGGAGCTCATGCTGAGAGTTTGCAATGAGTCTCACAGAAGATTTTGTACTTGGACTTTTGGCAATCCTAGAACTGTTAAGACTATGGAGACTCTTGGAAATGGACTAAATGTATTTTGCACTGAGCTTGGGGCATGAGCTTGGGGGTGGGGACATAGGCAGAATATTATGGTTTAGATGTGAAGTGTCCTCCAAAAGCTCATGTGTGGAACAATACAAAAAAAAAGTTTAGAGGTGAAATGATTGGGCTATGAGAGTTTTAACCTAACAGTAATATTAATCCCCTGGTAGCTATAAGTAGATGGTGACTACAGGCAGGTAGGCTGTGGCTGGAAAAGGTAGGTCCCTGGAGGCATGCCTTTGGAGTTTATATTTTGTGTTCTCCCTCCCTCCTTTTCCTCGTGTGATGAACTGAGCTACCTTCCTCCACTAAATTCTTGCACAGTGTTGACCTCCCTTACCTTGGGCCCCAATGAATCCAGTCAGGTATCTATGGACTAAGACCTCTGAAACCATGATCCCTAAAATAAACTTTTCCTCCTATAATTATTCTGGTCACAGTGACAAGAAAGCTAACTAAAACCCTACCTACTTCACTTCTGGGTATTTATTCAAATCAACTCAAAGCTTGGTCCCCCCCCCAAAAAAAATTTGTACTTCTAAGTTGAGGGGCATTATTCACAATTACTAAAATGTAGAAGTAATCTCAGTATCTCTTGACATATGAATGAATAACCAAAGTGGTACATACATCTAACAGAATATTATTTAGCCTTACTTTTTAGGAAATAAATTCTGACACATGTTACAATATGAATGAAACTTCAGTGCAATGTGCTAAGTAAAACAAGTCAATCACAAAGAAAAATAGTGTATGATTTCACCTATACGAAATAAAGAAGCCAAATCATAAAGACAGGGAAAAATGCTGGTTTCTGGGAGTTAAGGAATGGGGGGAATAGGGAATTACTGTTCAATGGATGTATGGTTAAGATCTGCAAGATGAAGAGGTCTGAAGATGCACAACAAGAGTATGTATTTAACACTAATAAAAACAACTACAAAAGTACATTATGCTACTTATATTTTACCACAACTTTAAAAAATGGAGAAAAAAAGAAGAAATGAAATTATGATACATTGCTACAACATTGTGGGGAGCCATTCTCACACGTGATTGGGCAACTCCCGGTTTGGGTGTGAGGCGCTCTGGCTAAACTGTGTTGGAGCTTTCCCGACCCTCTCCTGGTGCGAGAGCCTGTCCATGTGGGGGTGTGACTTGACCACTGACCCTGGGGCCAATCACTGACCCTGACCTTGGAGTGCTGCCCCCCTCAACCTCCACTGGATGGAATTCTCCCCTGAATTTCTTGTTCCCCAATTAAAGGCTAGTCCCTGACGTGCTCTCTCTCTCTCTCCCCTGCTAGCCCTGAGTAATCCCTGCTGCCCTATCGGGTGGTTCGAGGTGTGAGTCAGAGAGACAGCCGTCTGGAACCTGGTCATAGAAAAAGGTAACTGAGTCTATGTGTTTATTTCGATCTCACTAGCTAACTTTTATGCCAAGAACCTCTTTAATGAAACCAGTGCGCTGGTCACATGGTGGAACAACATAAAATGGACCTTAAAGACATCATGCTGAGTAAAATAAACCAGACATAAGAGGACAAATATAGTGCTATTCCACTTAAATGTAGTACCTAGAATAATCACATTCATGGAGAAAGTAGAATATGGTTATCAGGGGCTGGAGAGAGGACAATGCAGATTTATTTTTTTAATGATTTCAGTTTCAGTTTAGGATTATGAAAAAGTCCTGGAGATGGCAATGGCTGTATGCAATGTGAATGTACTATAATACCACTAAACTGTATATTTTTTAAAAATTTTCAGAATGGTTTTATGTATATATATTTTACAATAAAAATTCAAAGTAAAATTAATTTTTTAAGATAAAAATTCAATAGTATTGGGAGAAATAGATCATTATATAAAAAGATCTTCAAATGCTAACAAAAGTCTTCAAGATCAATTACCCTTCTAATTGGTCCTATTTAAAAAATATTCACACACAAGAAAGAATACTTCAAAAAAGAAACATTCATCAACAAAAAACTGAAATCAAAGAAAAAGTGTTCCAAATATCTAAATAAATCATATAATAAATTTAACTCTCTCTATTCTAAGTCACTAAATTTATATCAAAAAAATTCTGGGAAATACAGATAGAATACCCTCTTCACAAAGAAACTACAGAAATTAGAACAAGCTAATTTATAAATTAGTTTAAAAGTTCTTAAAGAAAACATAAGCATAAAATCATTTCTATTAAATATTAAATTATTATTTTTAAAATAATTTTAGTTGTGATGGACACAATACCTTTATTTTATGAATTTATTTTTTTATGTGGTGCTGAGGTTCTAACTCAGTGCTTCACACATGCTACATAAGTGCTTTACCACTGAGCTACAGCCCCAGCCCTAAATATTAAATTATTTTTAAAATATAACTTTTAAGGAAACAAAAAGTGTTTTATGGCCCTAATCTTAAGCAAT